>NW_028300879.1:1175500-1532000 GCF_049000335.1 Polistes dominula
TCCATTAACACTTTAATGGCTGTACGTGTACGTAGTCAAACGTCGTCAAGTTAATAGTCGTCAAATTAACATAAAACAAAAAACAACAAATTTAATTTTATATATACATAATTTTAAATATATATATAAAGTTATAAAAATAAAATAACGGCCAATGTGTTTCGGCTATCACACACATGTTGTATGAGCGGCCATTAAAGTGTTAATATACTAAAACTAAGAATAATATTGTATAACTTAACCTTTATATTTTTTTTTTTGTAAACACGCAATAAACTAATGTAAACTTTACTCAAAGAAGATGGTTGTAACGTAGAATGTCCATTAAACAAAAAAACGACGACTGTCAGCAATTGTTTTAAGATATATTGGTTCAGTCGTCATAATACATCATTTTTTTACCATTATCAAAGCAAACAAAATTATGTAAAAGTCAAATACTTGGTGTCTAATATTATTATATGTGTATATGTATATCACATTGAATTGTTTTTAAAACAAATAGAACGCAAACGGTGAGCGCAGCGAAAGCCGAAGCCGAGAGGATTCGATTAATTGGAGAAGCTGAGGCTCAAGCTTTGGAAGCCGTTGGAATATCGGAAGCTGAGCGTATGCGAATGAAAGCTACAGTCTACAAGAAATATGGCGAAGCGGCGATACTCAATATTGCATTGAATGCGTTGCCAAAGGTAAAGAGAAACGAATCTTATATGCATAATGCATTATACACTAATTCGACTTCCGTTCTATAATGCAAACTCTTGTAGAAAGTTCTGCCATTTTTTTTTTGTATATTGTTTCTAAACGTAAATTTGATATGCACGAATCTTTTAAAAGCTTATATGAAATTTGTCTCATTTTTTGAAAAACTTTTTACATAATATACAATTAAATGTATTTTTTTTTATTTTTTCTTTTCAATTTGTAGATTGCTGCCGAGGTTGCAGCACCCTTAGCAAGAACGGAAGAAATCGTTCTGTTAGGTGGAAACGATGCAACGAGTGGTGAAATAGCTCGCTTAGTGGGTCAAGTACCACCAGCGGTTCAAGCGTTGACAGGTGTCGATCTATCGAAGGTAAAACGTTCGTGACACGACGTATAACTCGAGCAAATAATGTGTACTGATCTTATACCTTTTTATATCCTTTCTTTATCTTTAGGTTTTAGGAAAAGTACCAGGGGCAAAGTAAGAATTTCTGTATGAAGCAAGATCGCACTGATCAGGCGAATAATCAATTCGCTAGAATTTCTTCAACTTGAAGCAAAATCTATACTGCCAGACTTCTCTGCTAAATTTCATTATTTACCTACGATATTTCACTTTTTCCTGTTTCCCCGAATCACTCTACCTCACGTTCAAATGGAACGAAATCTAATAAAAAGAGAAAGAAAGAAAGAAAAAGAGAGAAAGAGTAAAATAAATAAATAAAAAAAAACAAAGAGAAAGAAAAAAATAGATTTCAATTTATGTTCTATACAGATTCGTTAGATATTAAAAATCGATCTTATCATCGACAAATGTAATTTGATTTTTAGTAAACAGTAAGCATTCAACGCACAGTTACAATACTTTTGTTCTCTTCTTCTTTTTATTCTTAATCTTATTTTGTTCCATTTTATATTATTTCAAAGTGAAAAACGTTCTGTATTATTCCTCTTATTACATAGAAATCCGACACATTCAATCATACTCGCATATCTCGCGTTTCTTCCTTTCGCAAAGAAGACAAATCGAATTGTTTTGTCAATTTCATAACAAAAAATATACGCACGTGTATATGTAAGTATATATACCAATTTAGACTTAGACAAATTTTCAAAAGTGATCGATCGAAATTTATAAACGTCGTTAATAATTTCTAAACGATTTAACGACGAAACACTAAAAAAAAAAAAAAACACAAAAAAAGAAAAATACATGCCAAAACGTGGCATGATGAAAAATCTATTCTTATTCGCCTTTGAAATATTTAGTAATTAAAATTGACTAGCCATTAATATTACGTAGGAATCAAACGTAACGCCATTAAGTTTACTAATCTATTGTGATTGAAATTTTCGATCATTGTGTTCAATCTATGGTATATGAATAAAATTAAACAAAAATAAAGAGAAAGGAGAAAGAGAAAGCGTAGAAACGCGTATGGGATTAGGTCGGAACTTTTCTTAGACATTTGTATATATTTTAAGTAATCTTATGCATGTATATACATGCGTATATAAAGTAATTCATTTAAAATAAATAATTGCAGATAAACCAAAAATAAATATCTTTAAAACTTTAACTAACGGACAAGAATAAACAAAGAATGGAGAGAAAAACAATTAAACAGAGAGAAAGAGAGAGGAAATAAAAGAATAGAAATAACTTCAATTTCTCAATAATTATTAGATTTCAGTCATGTAAGTGATTCTTATCTCGTAAGATACATGACTTTAAATGAAAAAAAAAAAAAAAAAAAAAAAACTGTGTACGATAATATAAAACGAGACTCTCCATTTTCAAAAGAGAAAATTCTTATTCTAAATCCATCACGTTATAATAACATCCATTTGCATACTCTTGATATTTTCTACGTATCGGAACTGAAACAGTTTTTTCAAATGGATAACGTATTATTCCAAATAGAAAAATATTAATCTGTATGTATATACTATACTAATCTCAAACAAGAAAAAAGATCATCAGTAATACACTGATCAAAAACTAGGATCTGATATTTTTCACACACACAAAAAAAAAAGAAAAAGAAAAAAAAAAGAAAAGATCTCAAGAATTCCAAAGAACAAATCTCTAAATTTTTGTCTCCCCCAAATACATCGTATGTAAATACATTTCTGAAAGGGAAGTTGGGTGTCGTATGATTGTCAGCCATTGAAAAGTCTTCCCAAAATAAAAGAAACAGAAGAAAAAAAGAAAATAAAAAAAAAAAATAGTGCACGTTTGCGGCAGTACAAAAAAAAATTAAATAAATAAATAAATAAAAAACAAAGAGATAAATAAAATAAAATAAAATAAAATAAAACAATAGTGTCATTTTCAATGGCACTAGACGAACTTAAGTAATAAGCGATCTTATATACGACCAAAAGAGACGGAAGGTCGTGAATTCGTTGAAAATAATCAAATTATATACTTTCTTCGAAGAATGTAGCATGTATCAAAGAAAAAAAAAGAAAAAAAGATAAAATATTTTTCAGCGAACAATTAGTGCGACCGTTCCGATGCATAGTAAAATACGAGCTCTCAATTTGCTTGAATATACACATAGTTTCAAAGGTTCTTCGTGCGAGAATAAAAATTCTCGCGCGTAAGACACACATACACATTCACACTCACACTCACGAGGTGTCTTTAAAAAATAATTTTAAATAAAGGATTAAAAAAAAATAATAAAATCGAATCTTGTGAAAAGTGTGTTCGATTGTATGCTCGATCGACAATAAGAATTATAATTTGATTCTGTCGAAAGAGGTACTCAAGCTTAGGTAGCTTAAAATGATTCGATGATAGCTTTATCATTTAAAAATAATACCATCAAAGTTTTAATCATCGCTTCCAAGATCGCTCCAACTAATTATAAGTGGACTCTATTGTGACCATTTTTAGCAATCTTTATTTTACTCATAATCAGGCTTACTTTTATTATTTTAAGTTTTTTTTTTATTTTTATTTTATCGTGAAACAGTTACCATGTAGATATTTTCTATATTTTTTTCGATTTATATATATATTTCTTTGTTTTTCTCGTTATTTTTGTGTTTACCCTTTCGCTACACCAGAGATATATATATATATATATGAGCCACATTCATTTGCAAAATCAATTAACACCAGAGAACAAAAAGTATACAAAATTAATAAAATAATAAAAACATCGTCGTATCATTTATTATTGAACAATCATAAAAATATATATATACATATATATATATATATATATATATATATATGTATAGCAGCGAAAGGGTTAAATAATATAACGTTAACTTAAACAATATGTTTATTTCTTTTCCGCGATGACAAAGTTAATGCATTAGATTTAATCTTTGAAAATAACAATTGTACAATAGTATTTATATATTATATTATATTATATTATATTATTATTAAATATGGACTATAGCTAACGTTCGAGATTAGCTAAGTCAATTATTTACGTTTAACGTGATCAAATCTGCATCTCTAATGCAGTATTTAAGTAATTAGTTTTAAGATATTAATTTCATCGTTTTTATATTGATGTACTACTACTCTTGTTGTTAGTAAAACGATCTTATTATTAATTCGTTTTATCTAATATTACAATCATTATTATAATTTGTTTTCTATCATTGTAACTAACAAAGAGAACATTAAGAGTTATTACCTTGTATTGGACAATGAAATCATTCTTATTATACTCCAAATGTAAATTCGAAGCAAGATGATTGTATATTTTTAGATTTAGAAGATGAGAGAAGATTGTTTTTAAGATTAATAATTATAATTATTATATTATTATTATTATTATTATTATTATTATTTGAATTATTTTTATTAAACATTCCGCTTCATTTATTTTCGTACACTTCTATTTGTAGATGGTGATGGTGATGATGATAATGATGATGATAATGATAATGATAATGATGAGTTGTCCAATAATGACGACAATGATGATATAAAGGCATCCAATGATTATAAATCTCTGTATAAATCAAGATAAAACATGTAGGATAAAATGCGCGATTGATTATCTGTCTGTTTTTTCTTTTTTTTTTCTTTTTTCTTTTTATCTTTCTCCTCTGTAAGATCCACTGTATAGAAGATCTTGCTGTATACAGAAAAGGGAGACTTGTGTAATAAGTAAAAAGTAACGATATATTTATGTCGTTTGCTTATTATTTGTTACGTTCTCTTTTATGTCAAAGGACCAATCGAAAGAAAAAAAAAAAAAAAAAAAAAAAAAGCTAACACAACCAATGGATTAATAATATTATTTGGACGCACAATATTTTCAAAGTTCTTTCATTCAGTTTTATTCTCGTTTGAATATACGATGATGACAAGACAGATTGTCATAATCTCTTACTCGATATACTCGATATGACTCTTTATCATCTTCGGCACACATACTTTCGTATATATGTAATGTACATGTTACATTTCTAAAGGATAAAGATCTTAGTTATGTAAGCGATTTAATTAACAATAGCCTACATTGAAAACATTTGTTAAAAGTCGCTTTTCATAATACAAGTAAATTTGATATAATCATTGGCCCATATAATTGTTCTAAAATAATCTATATAAATATATATATATATTGTACTCTAAGAATCCGAAACTTGAAATCTCAAACTTGTGTGATGATTGCTTTAAAATATTCTATCTTTGATAAAATCTTTTTATGATACATATATATATATATATAAATATATGTTGGCGTTAAATCGTGAAAACCCTAAGTCTTACCCAGAATAATTAAGCAATATTTAGAATAACATATAAAAAGAATTTTATTCTATATCAAAATGAATAACAAAGTTAAATATGAATTCACTATAAGAGTAGTTAAAGTATGGGGGTATATTCAAAATCGATAAAACGATACGAACATTAACAGAACATTTTTTTCCCAAAGAAGATAACAAGATAAAAACGTATCTATGATGAGCATTCATTGCTAACGTTTCATTTATTTCATTTTTATAATTTTCCAACAAAATCTAATTAAATTTCTTAAATCAATAGAAAAAAAAAAAACTCTATCTCGAGATTTGATAATCATCGTTTGGAAGACTTCAAACGAAAAACATATATTTTTTGTTTATCCCCAAATTTATAACAGTACACAGTATAAGCAGATATTGAAACAAAATTGAAGAATATTTTTCTATACTTAATTAATTGAAATATGTAATTCTCTCTGTATTGTATTCTGTTATGTAATTCTAATTTTTTTTTGTTTTTTGTTTTTTTTTTTTTCATATTTAAATAGACCAGTATAATTATTTCTGGGTTTAGTTAGTCAATTCATGAATCAGCAAATTTGACATAGTAACGCCGGTATATATCTATATCTATATATATATATATGTACGTATATGTACGTATATGTGTGTGTGTTTTTTTTAATGCATTTTTACTCAGTCGAAAGCTTTAGTCGTAAAATATATTGCAATTAAAGTCCACCATTGTAATTACACAGAATGTGTACTTTGATATACATATGTGTTGAAATTATTCGTATTGTATACACGAGAAGGAGGAGGAGGAGAACACATGCATATTATGTTCTGTGCAAAAACAAAAATCTAATTTAAAGACAAAATATTAATATTATTATTATTATTATTATTATTATTACTATTATTATTACTATCATCATCATTCTATTCTTATTCCTATTAAGTATTTTTACAAGTTCTTCTTGTCATTGATAATATTGCGTTTATCCAATCGTCGTACGAATATATGCACGTTTCACTTGCCATTTTTAATTGTATAAGAAACGAAGAAAAAAAAAAAGAGAAATATTCGAAAAAAAAAGAAAAAAAACAAAACAAAAAACAAAACAAAAAAAAGAAAGAAAGAAAAAATAATTCTTCTGTGAATAAGACACGTTTACATAATAATTTTTCATAGGCAAGAAAATAATTAAATGCGCGATATCTCGCGACTAGACATTACCTGTGAATACGACCAAAAATAAAATCTAAAAGAAGTATAAAAAGAAAGAAAGAAAGAAAGAAAGAAAGAAAAAAAAAAGAAAAAGACGATAAGAGAGAACGATACTAGTTAGAAATTCAAAATTTAACAAAGTGTTTAGGATGAATTAAGCTAGTCTTTTGTAAACTACAAACCTAAAATTATATATTATATATAATATATTATATTATATATTAGAGGTAACAATTAATTCGGTGTTTTATTAACACAAATTTCATATTTATTTATAAAATAATTATACATATCTGTTATATTCTTTGACTCTATTATTATGTTCACAATAACTTTGGTCACCAAAATGGCGATTATATGATAACGAGTAATTATTTATATTCAAATTAATTATAAATAATTTAATAGCAAGACACCAAATTAATTGTTACCTTCTAATATAATATATTTATATAATACTATACATAGTATTTATATAAATATATTATATATAAACCTACATACATACATACATATATATATGTACACATATATATATATTTTCAGAATTATGTGCTAGAAATGTCTGAACGCGTAGATAGAAGACAATATAATAATTGTGTCATGTTCTATTCTAATTGAAAGTAATGAAATACGCATTGTGAATTAGCGCATATTTTTAATAAATGGATCGTAAAATAAACATGTCCATCATGTATATGATATTTACACCTTTCAGGGAGAAGAATTTAATCGTAGAAAAAAAGTTATTCCACATTATAATAAATGTATTCCTTTTTGAGTTTATGATATCCTTTCTTGATTTTTATTTTATTTTATTTTATTTTCATAACCATTTTAATATTGTAGAGTGTACATCTATGAAAAAAAAAGAAAGAAAAAATACAATAAATTGTGACAAATTCATTAATAAATTTGTCACTAATGTATACATAAATACATAACATTTTATGAAAATAATTTCAAAATAAATTTGAGGTTTTATAGTGACAATTTATTAACTGATATTTTCCTAATATATTTTTATTTTATTCACGAATAAATATAACATTTCTTTGTATTCTAACAATTTACAGAATCATTAACTATAAAGCAATCTATTGGTCGTGTAATAAGTAAATATGCAGAATTTTTATATTTAATGAATTTTGCAAACGTAATTCATTTATATTATGAAATAAAATTATCTAGCATTAGTAAACGCATACATTTACAAATTGATATCCCTTAATGTTTTAGTGTTTTTCTTCTTCTTCTTCTTCTTTTTCCTTTTTTTTTTTTTTTTTTTTTTTTTTTTAATTATTATTTAAAGCAATGACAGTAAATAAATATATAAGTCAAGGAAACTTTAGACTATAGATGACAAAATTAAATCTAAAACCTTGTGTGTATCTTTTGTTATAACAGAACATATAATAATGTCATTAATTTGACACTCCACGTAGCAATAGATAAAGAGAACTGAATGAAATCTGAGTGCTTGTCACTCATACGAAATTATTTATAATAGTATTTCCATGAAATCGATCTATCGATGCATGTATGTTCAAATCAAATCGTTAACAATCACTCTCAAGTATGTAAACATGATTAAATCGCAAAACGATAAATATTCTAAAGAGACCTTAAAACTAAAAATTGCAGATGGAGTAATTGTTATTATTATAAATTGAATTATTTTGCTTTGCCAGTAATGATCAATTATTATCAAAATTCAAACAATACGATTTTATTTTTGGAAAATTTTTACAAAATTGCTTATCTCTCCAAAATTGTATCGAACAAACCTTCATGATCATATATATTATATATATATATATAAATCATTTTTTTTTTGTTTTCAAATTTGTCAAACATATCTAATAAGAGATTATATTATGTGAAATAATAGTTTAATTATGAAATTATATTTTGTGATGTACATCGAGCTTATAAAACGCACAATATTTATCTCTTCTTTTCTTTTTTGATTTTATTACAAAAACATTGATCTATTTTTTGGACACGTAATGATCTTATTACATGATTTTTGAGGAAACAAAAACATGGCTGTAACCGTTGTATGCAGCGTTGAAAATGAGCGTTTGCAAATTTGTATCGTATGACACACTTTAACTTTGATCATAAATATAGACATTTATGTTATTAATTACATACAACTTCTAAGTACGCATCCACATTATGTTAAATATTATAAATATATATATATATATATATTGGGTGTGTATATATATATATATATGTATATACGCGCGCGCGCGCGTCCGTGTGTGTGTGTGTGTTTATGATGTGTATATTATATAATGCTTAGTAACTGTACACTACACATTTTATAAAAGTTTCACTAGCAATTGTTTGTCTCTTAATAACGTTAAGTTAAAATTATAATCTCCAAATACTGGCAAAGCAATTCCTGATCCTTTGTATTGCGCAATTATTTTATCGTATGTCTTCTTTTACTCTCTACTATTCCCCAACGTTGTTTTTTTATGCAACAAAAATGTGACAATTGCATATAATTATTAGATTTCAATAATATTAATCTTCTTCTTTATTAATCCTTCTACACCACCAATCGTGTTCTGTAGTCTTGTTATAATGAAATTGAGTCGTACATATATTATGCTTAATATTCAGTAAAACATATAATTAAGCATATTTCATTGAAATCTATACAGGAAGTTTCATAAATGCATATTAATACTTTAGGAGATATATTTATAAATAAGTACAGAGTATTGTACAAAGTAAATATATCTACAATTGTCTGATTCACTTGTTTTTAACTACTTACACATGATTACAAAATAATTTTCAAAGAAGGAAATGGAATTTTTGGAATACAAATTTGTTTCAAATACAAACTGTTATACAACTTATGCATTATATCTTGACATTATTTAATGTTTATTAATAACGTTCATCGATATAAAACATAACAAATTTGATGCAATTTAATGTTTTGTTCTTGGGAATAATGTCAAAGATATTCAGTAGGTTTTGATATTGAGAAAATCATTTTGCATAATTATACTATTAAAATAAATATGTAATTCATTTAAAATTGTGCCAATAGATATGAACAACAGTTAAATCGATTATATTTTAATAAAAAAAAATTTCCCGGATCATAGAATGTTTTTTAAATAGGGTATTATATACTTATTGAAACATTGACATTTATGAAACATCCTGTATATTATAAATTACTCAAAATAACTCTGATATCTCTAGTGTAAAAAGAAAAGAAAAGAAAAAAACAACTCAAGTGTTTCGATTAATCTTATGATCTATGTTGGAAACTAGTAGATTGTAGCGTTTTTATATAATAATACTTCATTCATATTGTCATATTATATTAACTGTTCTGCCGCAAAAAGCATTGAATTAGATATTTTTCTTTACAATTAAATTATAATGATCAAAGCTATAAAAGCACATAATAAAATGAATTAAGCTTTTCTCTTTAATCTTCATATTAAATAAGAAAATTGTTTGATATATTATTATTATTATTATTATTATAATGTTCTACGTGGTTTTACTAATAATTCTATGATGTGAAAACTTAATGGAGAATTAGATTTCTTTTGTGTAATCAATTTTCTATATCTCAATTATGATACAAATTTTATCACATATTTACTAGTACATACGATTAAATCAGCAATAGCGTACCTTCTTACAAGCAGTGTTGGACTCGCTTGTAAAAACTGCATGATTTTTTACTCTTTCATCGTACCTTTAAATATTTTTCATTATCATATCAAAGTATATGCTATAACTTTGCTATTGTTACATTATAGAAACTATAGTATGTATATGTATGCATCAGTTGTTTAAGAAGTTTGCTTTAAATTATATTCAGACAAATTTTAAGGGACGCAAACAAATTCTTGCCAGATTATGACTTATAATTTTAATTAATTTCTTCACTCAAAAAATTAGGAAAATTCGTTAACACGAGTTTAATATAATTTTTATCCATGGCCAAAGTTATTTATGTTTAAAGTGGTTTTGTAGTACGGAAAATGATATTTTTTTTTTTCTACATTATAGGAAAACATCAAGATTTAATAATTAATCTCACATTTCATTAGAAGAATCACTATTGGAGGTACTTCCAGTTGATGATGAAGTGGATGATGATCTGCTACTGTTAGATTCATTAGCAGCCCTGTAAAATATAATAGACATACATTGTAAGTAATTAGATACTTGAACCAAGTACATTTCATTGTAATAAATTGTTATCATACCTAAAGAGAGCAGCTAAACTAGGTCTAACAGTATCTTGATTTGCTTCTGCAGTACTTTGATCACCTAAACTTTGTCTGCAAATTGGGCATGTTCCATGCTACAAAAAAAAAAAAAAAATTATAATATGCAACAAATAACATCATCATTTCATAATATAAATATATTTAGAACAAAATATTATCAAAATACTTACAAGTTCAAGCCAAGGTACGATGCAAGGAGTATGATAAAAATGTTGACACGGAAGTTGTCTAACAGGTTCAGCTAATTTAAAGTCTTCCCAGCAAACGGAGCATTGTAATTTGCTATCTGTGTAAACAAAAATATATTATAGTAAATTTACAAATGATTTGAATACTAATGGCATTTTACAATGAAGTATCATAACTTACCAACTTGACTTTGTGTAACTGCTGTTTTAGGTATAGCGTCAATTTGTTTTTGTGGTAATGGCGGTGGTCCAGTTCCATCCATTTGATTCAATAACTGTGTGACAATAGCATCCAATCCATCCCGACCCCAAACATAATCTCCAGGGTTTCCCAAGAACAGTCTAATATTGAATCTATATTATTCGATTTTATTTTAGTAATACTAATATAAAATAAAAAGACAATAGCTTACGTTTTGAGTGATTGACATTATGATTGAAATAATCTGGAATTTTACAAATATTAAGGCAAAATTAAAATCTAACCTGTGATCTTATGAGGACAAGCACATAAAATGGTATATTACGAATGTCTTCTATTTTAATTAGTACATATTTCATGAATATATGCAAACACGTGAATTTACATCATGAAGAGAACATATCCTTTGTAAAAATAACCAGTTATTTTGTCAATGTTTATAACTTATTTATGTGATATTTTACAGTGCTCTTTGTTACAATATTTTTATTTTTCAAATGACTAAATGATATTACCAAAATTATAATTCTGACAATATATATATATATAGATATGGATATTAAAATAATTTTGTCCTAAGTTACTATATTTATATATAGTGACTTTCAAAAATATTCGGACATTGCAGCAGTATAATTGACTTTATAAAGTCAAATCTATAGATTGATATTTCGATTGTTTATACAGTTCATCGGCTTTACTATTGTTTCTGGCAATAGTCATTTATGTATTAACATTAATAAACATACATAAACGAATATTATTCAACAATTTAATTAGTGAGAATTGTATTGAATCCATTTGTATACAAACTGGAAGATCAAGATTTTTTTTATATACGAGGGAGAGAAAGCTAGAATTGTTAAAAAAAAGAAAAAAAAAAAAAAGAAAGAAAGAAAATCCACAAATAATTTCCAAATATAGTTGGCGAGTTATTAGAAGAAAGCTCCAATACATACATGTGAAATAGAGTAAATAGTCAATAATGTAAGTAGTAGTAAGTAGAGCGATTACTTTATAAACAATCGAAATATCAAGCTGTTAAGTTAGTTATACTACAGTCCGATTTTTGTTGGGAATCATCACTGTAATCATATTATAATTCAAGCAATCAATTGCAAAAGAAAAAATAATAAATAAAATAATACTAAAATGTTTAGACATTTTTAAGAAAGCCAGCATAGAAAATAGAATGCTTAATAAAAATATTGAACAAATTTACATGCACAACTATCATCAGAATATAAATAATAATAATAGGGGAGGGGGTGGAGGGAGGGAGGGAGGACCAATTGTGTATTAGATAAAAAAAGAAAATACTTTGATTTTTAATGATAAGCAATTGTAATATTAAAAATGTATTTGGAAGCACTACATACACAGGTGGTTGTCCATCTTGTGTTACTGGATGGCCTAGACCAGCTCCTGACAGATTAAGTATGAAGTCTTGAATAAAATTTTCAATAGGTATTGCTTCTTGTCTTGCACGATTGCTGTCAAATCAATACATTGAATTATTAACTATTGCATAATGTTAAATATTGTGCAAAAAGAAAGTTTTTATTTTTTTATTTTATTTTAAGTAAACTTATTAATGTACACAGAATAGTATTATAAAGCTTAATGCAACGTAAAGCATAGAAAATGTGTAAACTTTTTGAAATATGATTATTTAGCTTTTTCTATTAGTTCATTGAATTTTTTTCTTTTTTTCTTTTTGTTGACATTTTTATTTTCAATAAATATATGTTATATATTTTTAAGTGGTTTGACTCATTTGTGTGTATATTTGAATACAACACAGCACAGCACAGCATAACAAGAGATACAACAAAACTTGGTAAATTACATTACAGTATAGCACTCACCTACACACATATGTACTTTATTATTTTCACTATACAAATATTATTTATTAAATTATTGTAAACTTTAGAATTTTCATATATTTTTTTTCTTCTATTAACCCTTTGGATGTTATGAAATGTATATGCATATATACGTTTCATAAAAGTTTATAAGCATAAACTCTGTAGGTACATATATGTGTTTGTTAATATGAATGCAAAGAATGCAATGTCGATTTATATATTAATAGTTATTTCAAGCCTTATTTATTATATCAAAATTATGCTTGACAAACATTTTCTTATGATATTTAATTTGGAAGAATAATGATTAGAATTTATCGTTAGCTGTGCTTAATGTAATCAATCAATAGAAATGAAGTATTTCACTTCTATGAATATATAACATTCAAAGAATGAAATATTTTGAAACAATATCATAAACTATGAAAATACTGTAGCTGTATCAAATAAATCAAAACGTATAATGTAGTGTATTAATAATGACAAAATGTGATGTTGTACTTCAAGCATGCTTCAATCTAAAAACTAATATATTATTTATATTTACGTAATTAAGATGTTTGCAATATACAAGTAACATATATTAAGAAATACTTTCTAAAAGCAATTATATTAATTTTTTTTTTTTTTTAATACAATTGGTGCGTCAAAATTGTTAAAAAAATAAATAATAAAAAATGATTTTATAAATAGCTGGCGATAGGTGAGTGCATAAGGTTGTATGATTAATCATAAGCAATTGAAATGAAAAAACAAAACAAAAATAATTGAATTAGTTTATATTAATTACTTAAATATTTGTTTTGATTATCATTTGATATGTACTCAATTAATTTGTTCGACTAATTTCCTTAACAAACTTAATTTATTGTCAGATTAATCATACGAGCCTTGTAGGGTTATCATGTCAGTAAATGGAATACCGATGGCGTAGAAGCCCAGTGCGGGAAGGAAGTGCAGTGTACCTGCCAGAGCGACGAGTATCTGGTGTATTGCGTGACCAGCTAACTCGTCTTCTGCCTTCTAACGTATTGCTTCTGTTACCTGCACGTGGTTGCATATTCAGGGTAGGAGATTCCAATATCATTTCTACAAAATCACGATCAGTAGGGTAGCGCTGTAATAATAATGAAAAAAAGTAAGATTATACAATGGTATTTTTGTATCGTTTAATAATACCTCTTTCATCATATTTTGTATCTTTCAAATTGAAATATTTGATTTATTTCAATAGATAACAATTTTTGTTAATAATTCAAAGAAACTCTAAGTTATACGACTCACATTATAGGCTGGCATATCAATAATATCAATATCACTTAGGTCTTCTCCGCTTATATCCATCCCAGAACCATTGTCGTTGGTTCCAACCTCCAATTCTTCTATAAATCCACACGAACATCTTGGACAAGTATAATCCTATTCAATATTTAAGAGAGTTAATTAGTTAAAGTTATCAAAATTAATGAAGATTATAATAATTGTTAATAGTACAATTGATTAATAGCTATATAATATAACATATCTCATAGAAATGAAATGTATATCCAAAAATAACTTCTTCCTTGTGTAACCTTCAAGAATAAAATGATCTTTGTATTCGAAATAATTATTTTATTACATATAAAGCAGCTTCTATAAATATTTATTTTTCAAAAACAAAAATATATACATATATATATATTTATATATAAGTATTTTCAAGGACATGACAGAGAGAGTCTAAAGTACAAATATTGCTATATAGTACTAATAATATATACATATTACACAGAAAACTTTATTTGTATTTCATTGATAAAAATGACAAGTAAACGCATTATATTTCAAAACTCTATTATTATTTTTTTTTTTTTTATTATCATGTTTTATATTATTAATAAAAAGATTGTTATTTATTAATATATTTATAGTTATTAATTTTTTCATATTATGTATTGTAATATGTAGGACAAGATAAATAAATAAAAATAAGGTATTAACTAACTGTCATTTATGCCTATGACAATACTGTCAATTTGACAGACAGTGTAAAAAAAAGAAAATTTCATCACGTAGTATGGAAAAGAATGATATTAATATTGTTAGAATGGACGCATGAACTGATCCAAAAATGTACATAAACGTTTTACGTTGCATGATAATAGAGACCATTAACGTCGGAAAATAAAAAGGTATTTAACGACAAATAGACTTTTGCCTTTTAATCTGATGTTATATGTCTATGGATTAATAACGTAATTAATGGAGTATTTATTTTTGAAGAATGAAAAGTTTGATTTTAGTGGCCAATGAAGATTCTTGAAGATTATTAAAGTACGAACATTGAAGAACATAGCATTGTTTCTGATAGAGGGGAAAGGGGATAGGGATTTTACACATGGTTATAGTGACAACTTGCAGATTGATGTTAGACTTTCGCTGATTATATTATAAGCACGTATAAGCGTTACATCAACTACAAGTAACATTAGAGAATACTTACGGGTTGCAAACACTCAATTTCATCGATGCATTTATGGCAATAAAAACGGGACACCGGAGTCCCGTCTACAACGGCTTCAGCCATGTTTTACGTGTCCTTCTCTCTCTCTTCTTCCCTAGTTCCTAAAGTGCGTAGTCTGACTCATATAGCAGAAGTAGATGGCATAAACTACACGTAACTTCGAGATACTAAGTTCCTGCTCTGAGGATGGCTAGCATGTGTGCAATAGTCATATGTATTATTATTAGATGGCGTCATTTTGTTTCAGTAAATTATGCAATAATGTATCAGTCAAGATATTTACTCATAAAAATGGAAAGATTGTGTTTTGTAATCGATAAATTGACGTTACACTTACCCATTATTGTCGTCGACGTTGTGTCGTCGTCGCGTTGTCGTTGTCGTCGTTGTCCTTATGCGATTACAACGACATAATTTTGTATTGTCCATCCAAGTCGTTCTTATCAATTGAAGGTAATCGTTTTTGACATTTTATATACCGATCGCCACTTTTATTCAATAATACGTCAGCATATTAAATTATTCTTCTCTATGCGTCATTTCTATTGGTCGATTCAAATTGATCCATGAAAATAAACCAATCCAATTGGTAGTTGTATGACAACCAACATTAGTTAGTTATTTGTTTTACTTTTTGTTATTTTACAAAATAAATTGGTCATTGCTAAAAATAATATATATATATATATATTTATTTTTTTTCTTTTTTTTTTTTTTACGTAGATCTTATATTTATAAATATATCTATTTTTTTTATAGTAATTTTCTCGTAATTATTCATAGAGCATCAAGAAAGATTTCTACACTTTCTGCTTATTAAGAATTCAGCAATCTCATCACTAGTGTCGTACGTAAATGTTGGTAACTACATTCTGATCAAAATCAATTTCATAGCTTTTTTTTCAAATTATTTTCAATTTATTTAAGTATTCCTAATGAATATTTATGACGAGAAATACAATTATTTTGTTAACCTTGTTGTAATATGTTTAACATTTTTTCCATTGGAAATACTTTCAGAGAGAATATTAACGAGAAGTTTTACGTGCTACTGTAAAATAATGCAAATGACTTACGAAAGAATTATTTTCGTATTTGTTTTAGTTGTGTAATATATTTTTCAAGTAATTAATATTTCATTATCATATCATTCAAGAATATATCCTAGTTATCGACTGAGTCGTATTGGTATTTAAGATTACCTTGTGATAATAACGCAAATTTGTTCGTATTAAATTATAAACAATTATAAATACATCGCAAGATTATTTTTATTGTACAACACTTTTCACAATAATAGATAGAATATTGTATTTTTTGATAGTCTCATACCGTTCATTGATAAAATTCAGATCATCATCGCGTTAAGTACCTACTATCACCCTCTAGTGGTCCCGGTTCTAACTAAGATGATTTTTATACTCAAAAAGTACTCTTGCAATGTTCTGTATAATTCTATATTCTTTGATACGATACCTGGACTTGACTCAATCTCTCAAAATCAAATATTAATATTTATAATATTTCGATATATATATATATATATATATATATATATATATATATATATATAGTAATTTAATATCACATATATTTTTCCTGTTTATAGACAAAAATTAGATCTATTAACTAATCCGATAAGTAACAATAAATGAGTTCAAACGATACGATTTTTTGAAGATATGTACGTCCATTTTTTTTTTTTCAACATTTCTATATTTTTTTTTTTACTAATGTCTACCTAAACAATTGAACAATGAATCCAAGATTATAACTGAATCTATCAATAAAATAATAGAATCGTCTTAATGCTTTCATTAAGATATCCATCTATGATATTAAATATATTTTGGACTACAGGACATCGAAGGTCTTGAAAGAAAAATGATAAAACGTTTACTTTATCAATATGTTTTTAAACGAACATCTACGTTTACTCTTGGTATAGTTGTAACGAGCGTTATATTTGAACGAACCTATGATTATCTTTGCGAATCCATTTTTGAGTGGATAAACGATGGAGTGAGTGATATATGTAAATTTGTTTTAACAATTCTCCTTTTTTTTTTTTTTTTGGGGTTTTTATTAGAGATTTTTTTTTTTACAGTTTTTATCAGTGATGCATTATCAGAGAAATTAAAAAGATATTATATAATGATTAACTACAAATCAAATTACAATTTAGAATTTGAATTTTGATTATTCAAAAATCCATATGGTTGATAGATTTTGTAAACAAATTTTGTGCTTAACCTGTTAATCGTGTGGGACGTATAAATACGTCAAACGTCAATTGCTTTAAAGCTACAAGATACAAACTTTTGTATTTTATATATAAATAAATAATAACAAAAGGGAATTCCCCGGTTAACAGGTTCAATATTTCAGACTATTATAATAACAGTATCTATTAATTAATAAAAAAAATAAAAACCATAATTAATTTTTAAATATCTTTTTTTTCTAGAGATTATGGATGCACATAAAAGATCGATATGAAAATACTCCCATATTTCCTGTAATTGAAGAAACAGGAATTAAGTCAGAATCATCAGATTTACAGCACAACGATTGTACAGAAGAAAATTACGTTGACAAAAAATCTGATTGAATTAAATATTTCATATATTTTTTTTTCTCTCTCTCTCTCTCTGTTGTAGTAATATGAGTTCTCTCTCTCTCTTCGTTTTATCGAATTTTCTATCGTAGAAAACAAAAATATGAAGAAAATAATACGTTTAGTTTCACAAGAGAGAGAGAGAGAGATAGAGACAGAGAGTAGAGTGTTATAATTGTAATCGTAACTAGCGTTATACTCGATTGTTCGTTCATATTTTAATTTGAAATAAACGTAATTAAAATATTAATAAAAAATCAATGCTCTTATTTGTACAAAATCTCGTTTAATCATTTAAATGATGAGAATAAGCGTTATTACTTCATTTATTCGTTAGACAAAATTTGATTTTATTCTACGTAAACGGCAGATCTTTTGAATTTGTTATTCTTAATAAATGTTTGTGTTTGTCTTATTGGTAAAATTAGATACACAGTTGAAAAATATTTGTTTTTATGAATTTAAATATATATATATGATATATATGAAATATAACGATAAGATAAAGGACATAAATAAAAGAAGTCAAGCCAAGGTCTAAAGATGATAACCGAATTTTGAAGAGAAAGTTCCAATGATATATAAATACACAAGCGGAAGTGATTAGCAAAACGAATATTTGATCGAGTGTCTAATGTACATGTATAAAGATTGTTAAAAAAAAAAAAAAAAAAGAAATCAGGAGTGTCAAATAAATGTTGATCGTTGTTTAGACTTTTTATTCATTCTATTGGTGAAAATTTATCGAATAAAAGAATAAACAAATTCGTTCATCAATATTATATAGGTAAATACATTTGAATTTAAAGTCGTTAATTAATAATTGTGAATTAACATTAAAAAAGATTTGCTTATTGCGACGCCATTGTCTTAGAAACATTGGAAAACTCTGTCTCTTTTGTTTAATTTCTATAAATTTTGAAATTTTGTAATTAGATTACATTTTAATGAAACATTAGTATATTAAAAATGAAATATTTTTAGAATTTATTAAAAAAAAAAAAACAAAATGTTTTCACATAGTAGGGAGAAAAAAAAGTACTTTACTGTCTTTTTAAACCGACTATATTTTTTTTTTTATAAATAAGGGGGAATTTTTTTGATAATCTCAATTTGTTTGAAAATTATTATAAATATATTAAATTTATAATCGTTATATGAGTCTCTAGTAGTAATATTTCGCACAGATTTACCAAGTACGAAGTATTTTACAAAATTGTACTATATATTTGTTTGATAACTGCGATTAAAATAACATATCCATTGAAATGAATTGTACACACTCAAAATTATTTTATTATATATCTTTAATTGTATTACTTTTTGTTATTGTCGCTTTGTTTAAATATTAAAAAGACAGAAAGTAGAAATATAATATATTCAACGTTGTTGTTTTTTTAATTTTCAGATCATCATATTCATCATGTGGAATTTCAATAAATCTATCATTGTGGTGGTTTTTATTGGCAGAATGATTTCTTGTTTATTAGCTACAACTATATCTTTTGATCCGATAAATTACGAAGAAAATCTCAGTATGAAGTTTGAAGAACCGATGGACAAATGCGATACTCAGCAACAGGAGAATGTAAACCTTGTTAACTTGGGTTTAAAGGTAGTGAGAGATTATTTTATTTCAAGCAACAACTTGAAATCTATAAATCTTGAAAACAATCAAATAATCGAAATTGCTCCGTATGCTTTTAATGCTATTCCAAATTTGTCCTGTCTTAATATTCGTCGGAACAATTTGACAGATATATTTTACAACTTTCTACCATCATTCCGACACTCGTCATTAGAGAAATTAAATTTAGCTAATACAACATTTCAAAGTGATTTAGATTATTCGGTGAATATGGATCCACTAATTTCCGATAAGGAAATTGAACAAGGAGTGACAAAAGATGCCATACCCAATCTCACACATTTAGATATTAGTGACAATAATTTAGTGGAAATACCGAAATATTTAGGTATATCATTTCCTCGTTTGACGCACCTTTATATGTCGGATAATAAATTAAACAGTATATTCTTCAATCGTTTACCTGCTACATTGGAGTATATATATATAGAAAGAAACCGCGGCAATCTTGAATTGACTACATTTCCAAATAACATTTCTGCTCTATTTTTAAGCCATAATCGTTTATATTGGAGCATCAAGCCTACCAATTTATATCCAAATCTAAAAGTATTGTCTATTCGTAATTGCAATGATATTATTACAATTATTCAATTTTTAGAAAAGGGAAAACTCGTTGATTTGGATATATCACAAAATGATCTAGTTTATATTGAAGCGGAATTATTCAAAAATGCGAAATCATTAGAACGTTTTTCCTTAGATGGAAATTTTCTCAATTCATTATATTTTTTAAATCCTTTAAGTTCTTTAAAATATTTATCGATCGCTAATAATGAGCTTAAGTATATTACTACGGATTTTTTTACTAATAACACAAATTTAATTACATTAAATTTGCGTGGAAATAGTATCGCAGCGATCGATGAAGATGCTTTTTCAAATTTGAAAATGTTAGAAAAACTTGATCTTGCTGAAAATAATTTGATAAAGCTTCCTGAATCATGGATGTATAATTTGGAACAATTGAATTATCTTAATTTGAAATCAAATCTGTTTTCTAACCTTGATAGCATGTCTATATATGTTCGTTCAAATCTCAGTCATTTATATTTGCAACAAAATAAATTTGCAAGTATTAAAATAGAAAGTTTAATGATATTACCCACAAACGTTGAAGTTTATTTATCATCAATAAGTAATTTTTCAAGAACAGATCAAAATTAATTTGATTACATTCAAAATAATCTATATTATTATATATAAAATCCGTAATAATAGTTATTATGTATATTATTTTTTTGCTGAATTATATTTTAGAAATAAGAAGGAATAGATTTAATGTATTTGATGATTGTTAAAATTGGTATTGGTATCAAAAATCGTGCAAAAAAAGTACGAGAAAATTTGGCAGAAATTTTTGCAATTATTCAAAACAATAAATAAGAAAACAAACTATTTTTTTTTTTTTAATAATCATTATGTAAATTTTACATGTAAATCATTTACATGATTCACTTATATGTAATCATCAAGAATCTATGAATTTTTACGTTAACTGTAATTAATTGTAGCAGAAAGTTAATTTTCATTACAAACATTAATAATAATTATTTGAAAATTCACAGTATTGTAACTGAAAATTGAAGTTCTGTAAAATATATAAATCTTTCTTTGAAATTTATAGTCACATTTATATATATATATATATTTAAGGAGTTTAAGAAGAAAAAAATTGTATTTTCATTTGATTTCTTTTCATTGCGTTTAGTTTTTGTATGAAAATAATTTGTTTATAAATATTTTCTTATTACTTATTTCAAAAGAAATGATGAAATAAATATATAAAATATATAATCATTTATAACGCTTATGTGTATGTTATTATTAATGCATTTGATATATTTTTCTATTAATACAAATGTGCTCTGTCAAACTTAATTAGATACAGATGAAAGACTCTTTCATGCTTCGAAGTACGCGTTTCGTGATTATTTTATTTAAAATATTCATATATAGGATAATACGCATATTATACTTTAGATATTAGATTAAGACTGTCTTTACTCGCATTTGAAGAAAACTCATACATTGACGTTCTATCACGTGTTGTGATATCTCTTATTTCTGCTGATAAATATAATACGAAGCGTATTCAGAGACAGAAAAAAGAATCTTTTTTTGCATGAGAGATCATTTTAGTAATGTTAAAATATTGATGCAAACGTTTCTATCCTATTTGTTCGGTACCAAATCATTTGTAGACGATATAACTTATATTTAATATATATATATATATATATTTTTTTTTCTTATATTCAATTTCAGTTGAAGAAAACAATACCATAAGTTTATGGAATCAAATATCATAGAATATGTTAGGCCTTAGGTATAAGGTATCGTCTATTTAAAAAGTTCTACTTAAGGATGAAGAAAATTTATGATTGCCATAAATTTTCAAATCATCTCAATGGCCATCGAAACATATTGGCCTAACTAAAAACATACCACTGTCGAGTTCTTCGAGTGATATACAACACTTAAATGAACATGAGACAATGTACGTAAGAAGGGTACTATTCAGAAAAGAAATTCCTTATGTTTCCAGAAACCCCCCACTACCATCCTTCCCAAAAAACACAAACTTTTCCATCAGGTCATTCTGGTGGGTGGACCCTCCTACTATTGGTTAATAAGTTGCATTCAGTTCCTTCCCTCTCCAAAGGGGTGTAACTAATTCCGATATAAAACCATGTGAAATCAAGTAAGAACCTATCTGTTCGTAATACATACGCTCTGTCCGTAAAAGTTTGTCCGTAGTTACGTTATTTGCTCATACAAATTATATTGGTAAATATAATGTTAATATTATTAACAAATAAAAATCTCGCAATAACGTCGGTGCGGTGTTTAATGTGTTAAATATTATTCTATTCCATATTACTCGAAAAAAAAAACAAGAAGTAGAAATATAATATATTAAACATTGTTTCTTAATTACAGATCATCATATTCATCATGTGGAATTTAAATAAATCTATCATTGTCGTGGTTTTTATTGGCAGAATGATTTCCTGTTTACTTGCTACAACTATATCTTTAAATCCGAAAAATTTCGAACAAAATCTCAGTTTGAATTTTGAAGAATCGATGGACAAATGCGATACGCAGCAACAGGAGATTGTAAAACTAAATAATACGAATTTGATGACAGTGACAGACAATTTTATCGTTAGCGACCATGTGGATAGTATTATTCTCGAGAATAATACAATCTCTTATATCTCTCCGAAAGCTTTTGAAAGTGTTCCAAATTTGTCTTGTCTTAATATTCGATGGAACAATTTGACCGATATATTTTACTACTTTCTACCATCATTCACACACAAATCATTAAAGAAATTAAATTTAGCTCATACAGCATTTGATAGGTATACCAAGACATATGAGTATCTATATGGATCAGTATCATCAAAAGGTTTCTTACCTAATGTCACACATTTAGATATTAGTGACAATAATTTAGACGTATTACCGTCGTATCTCGAAACTTTATTTCCTCGCTTGACGCATCTGTATTTATCAGATAATAAGATATATTCGGATTATTTGAAACGTATACCTGCAACAACGCAGTATTTGTATTTGGAAAGAAACGGCTACGAAGTTGATATAACGTCTTTTCCAAGAAATATTTCTGCGTTATTTTTAAGCAAGAATAATTTAGTACAGAATTATTATATTAATTCATATCCAAATCTAAGAATATTGTCTATAAAAGAATGTAATACTCTTTCTGAAGTATTTCCTTATCTTGACAATGGAAAACTCGTTGATTTAGATATATCATCAAACGATTTATCAGTTATTCATGCAGATTTATTCAAAAATCCTAAATCTTTACAACGTTTATCATTAGATCGAAATTCTCTTGATTCAATATTATTTTTAGAATCTTTCGTTTCTCTGACGGATCTATCAATTGCTTATAATAAGCTTGTTAATATTACGTCAAATTTGTTTACGAATACGAAAAACTTAAAGAAATTAAATTTACGAGGAAATCGCATCGCGTTAATTGATAAGGATGCTTTTCTAAACTTGAAGATGTTAGAAAAACTTGATCTTGCAGAAAATCGTCTGACTAAGCTTCCTGATTCATGGATGAACACCTTGACAGGATTGCGCTATCTTAATTTACAATCGAATTTGTTTTCTAGCATTGATTACATGCATATAAATGCTCGTATTCCTTTAAATTACTTATTTTTGGGAAACAATAATATCACAAAGATCGAAATGGCAAGTTTAAGAAATTTACCTTCAACTGTTAATGTTTTTCCTGAATATATGATAAAGTACAATATCCCTGAATAATTATTACACCTTTTATTAAATTTAAAATAATACGTTATTATATAAGACGTATAATATTATTAAAAATATGTAATATTATTAGCTTAAATAAACTCTATAAACAATGAGTGAATTAATGTATTAAGTTAATTAAAGTAAATAAAGATTGTTTCAAGCTTGAAAATTATACGTGTTTATGAATTTAAAGTCTATATCATACTCTTAAAGGATAATAAGCATAATATTCGAATGTTAATGTAACAAATAACAACGATAATAAAACAAATATATAACAAATGTTAATATAAATAATATAAGTAACGTTAACGTCTGTACATGCTAACAGAATCTGAATATCAAATTTAATGTCTAATATTTAGAGATTGTCAAAAAGGGTGTTAAATAAATCTTATTTTGATAAACTATGTTTTGACAAATCGTTGTTTAAGTTATTTATTTATTCTGCTCACGAAAATATAGAATAAAAAAAAGCATGTTTGCATATGACACAAGTTAGAAGTGAAACATTCAATTAAATAAGTCTCGACGATAATTTAATATATAATATTATTATAATATTATTTGTACTTTTAATTAGTAATTATTTACTTAATTATTAATTTATTTATAAAAATTCGCGCCTGTATGAATGCAATCCACCAGACACACTTTGAAAGTGTGGCTTGCGAGCGCCATCTACAGGGACGGAATTTTTTTGCAGTCAAAACTGTTTATACAAGTATGTATGACGGGTTGCCTATCTTTTGGGCAGAAAAAAAATCCGTCCCGACAGATGACGCTCGCAAGCAACATTTTTAAATTGTGACTGGTGGGTTGCATTCATACAGGCGCACATTTTTATAATAATTACAAAGAAAGGAAATAATAATACACTTTAAATAACGTTTACAAATCAAAATTTATTATAAATAATGATAAAAATTAGACTCTAATAATGTAATTAATGTATCCATATTTTTAGAATAATATTTAGTACTTTATGTAAAATAAAAATAAAAAATCATGTGTGTGCAGAACACACGTGTTAAAAGTGAAACCTTCAAAAAAACTAAGTCTTGAGAGAATAAGACGAATGCAAAGTATCAAGAGTAATATAATTGTAGGATTTTTTAATTATAATATTTTTACAATATATATCAAATGAAACTGTATGATTCGTTTTATTTTTTCAAATCTCACCCATTCTAAAGAAGTTTTCATTTGAAAAGAAAAGACAGTTCTTTCATCTAACATATATTAAATAGCTAAATACATTTAATTTAAAGTTATTTGTTTCTCTCAATAAATGCATGACTTTATCTTTTTGATAACTTTGACTCATGGTTGAAAAATATATTAATTTTATTTATAAATTTAAATATGATATAATTCTTTCTATGAATAACGAGCTAGCTATAAGAAAATTAATCTAACGAACAGCGATATGACAAAGAAAACAAATAAAACAGGTCATGCTAAGGTTTGAAGATGCTAACCGAATCTTGAAGAAAAGTTCAAACGTTACATAAATACACAAATGAGTTTGTATATCTAATTGAGTAATAGCTAATCGAGTAGTGAAACGGCTAGTTGATCAAGATCCAATTTTACTCACATATAAAGATTGTATAAATTCAAGTTTAATATTAATCTTAAGATTATTTTTTAGTAAGCCGTGTTTAACACATTGTGTTCATTTTATCAGTGACAAGTTATTAAACACAAGAGAATACAAATATTTGATTATTCGTATTATACAGGTAAATACATTTTATTCATAATTGTAAATCAATATTAAATATGTTTGTAAAAATGAAATATTTATATAAAAGTTATGCTGTACATGCTTCTCACTTTTGTTCCTTCAAGTATTAAATGCTACTTGCCCTTTTTGTTTCTCTGAAAATTGCTTTCTTGCCCTTTTTTATTAGGCTTCAGATCATTTAGAAATAATATCGTTGGGATTAAAGATAAGATTAAAATAAAATCTCCTTTTATACGACAGAATAATATTATACATTATTTTCTTATATATTTCTTGTACTGTATTAATTTCTCTCGTTGTTCCTATATTATCATCTTATTTTTAATATTAATCTTTATGAAATTATTCAAAAAAAATAAGCAAAATTTACTGTATAATTACAGATCGCATTCATCATGTGGAATTTAAATATGTCTATCATTGTGGTGGTTTTTATGAGTATGGGAATTATTTATGGTATACTTGGTACATCTATATCAACCTCTCCGGAAAAATTCGAAGAAAATCTCAGTTTGAAGTTTGAAGAATTGATGGACAATTGTGACGATCCAGAATACGGGATTGTAGATATTGATAAAAAAAATTTCGAAATATTGAGAGAAAATTTCGTCGTTAGCAATAGTGTGAAATCTATGAATCTCGAGGACAAACAAATAATGTATATCTTTCCGAATGCTTTTAAAGGTGTTCCAAATTTGTCTTGTCTCAATATTCGTCATAATTCTATAGAAAATATATTTGAAATTTTTCTACCATTATTTAAACATACACTATTGAAAAAATTAAATTTAGCTCATACAACATATCAAGATAATTTCACCGATTATAAGTGTCCAGATATTTCAGAACCAAAAAAGAAAATTGTATTAAAATCATTCATTTTCTTACCTAATGTTACACATTTAGATATTAGCGACAATCGTTTATGCGAATTACCAAGGTATCTCAATTCATCATTTCCTAATTTGACTCACATTTATCTGTCAGATAATGCATTGAGAAAAGGTTTCTTTAGTCGTATACCTCTGTCAACGCAATATTTATATTTGGAAAGAAACCGCGACAATGTTGATGTAACATCTTTTCCAAGAAATGTTTGTGGATTATACATAAGCGAGAATAATTTCGTATGGAATTTTGCATTTACTAATTTATATCCAAATTTACAAATATTGTCTATGCGCAAATGCAATAATTTTGCTGAAATATTTCCTTCCTTTGACAGTGGAAAAATCGTTGATTTAGATATATCGTCAAACAATTTATCAATCATTCAGGCAGATTTATTCAAAAGTCCCGAATCTTTACAACGTTTATCATTAGATCGAAATTTTCTTCATTCAATATTATTTTTAGAATCTTTCGTTTCTCTGACGGATCTATCGATTGCTTATAATAAGCTTGATAATATTACGTCAAATTTGTTTACAAATATGAAAAACTTAAGGAAGTTAAATTTGCGAGGAAATTTTATCGCGTTAATCGATAAGGATGCATTTCTAGACTTAAAGATGTTAGAAAAACTTGATCTTGCAGAAAATCGTCTGACTAAGCTTCCTGATTCATGGATGAACACCTTGATAGGATTGCGCTATCTTAATTTAAAATCAAACCCTTTTTCTAGCATTGAAAGCATGTCTATATATACTTCTTCTCCTCTAAATAATTTAGTTCTAGGAGATCATTGTTTTAAACGGGCCGATATTGAAACTTTAAAGAATTTGCCCTTAAGTGTTCAACTTCATTTATCACCAGTAAACAATTCTACATGTACAATGTAGACAAATTTCGTATATTAAATTAAACAAAAATTTATTCATTTATAAGAAACATTATTTTTTTTTAGCAAAAATCTACAATTATTATTATTCATTAAAATAGATATTATAATAAACGAATAAATTAATATATTACGTGAGTTTTAATAAATAATATTTGATTGAAGAGTAAAAATTATACGTGAGTTATTAGTTTACAATTTATATTGTAATCTGTATGGATAAATAAAAAAAAAAAAACATTGTCAACGTTTATATAATTAATAATGACACCATAAAGGATATAATACTATTAATGTTTAAAAAGTGCAATTGCACTTTTAATACTTTCATAATTAGGACATTAGGCTAACAGCTGATCTTTGATGAATTTGTTTTTCTCAATAAATGTATACACTTTATCTTTTTGATAATTTTTTTGACATATGGTTGAAAAATATAATATTTGTGTTTGTAAATTTAAATTTGATAGAAATATCTCTATGAATAACGAGCTAGTTATATAAAAAAAAAAAAAAAAAACTAATCTAACGAACAGCGATATGTGACAAAGGAAACAAATAAAATAGGTCATGTTAAGGTTTGAAGAAGCTAACCGAATTTTGAAGAAAAGTTCAAACGTTACATAAATACACAAATGAGTTTGTATATCTAATTGAGTAATAGCTAATCAAATAGTGAAAAGACTAGTTGATCAAGACCCAATTTCACTCACACATATAAAGATTGTATAAATTAAAGTTTAATATTAATCTTAAGACTAATTTTTAGTAAGCCATGTTTAACACATTGTATTCATTTTATTAGTGACAAGTTATTAAACACAAGAGAACACGAAATTTGATTATTCGTTTTATACAGGTAAATACATTTTATTCATAATTGTGAATTAATATTAAATATGTTTGTAAAAATGAATATACAAGCTTCTGACTTTTTTTTCTTCTAATATTAACTACTACTTTTCCTTTCTATCTTTTTGTCTTCCTTTATTCTCCCTTCACGATCTTAAACTTTTCTATATTCCCAACCATATTGCATCTATTCTTTTGTGTAATTATTTATTTAACTTATTCTTCTTTTTTCTTTTTTTTATAGGTATTTCTAATTGTAGTCATTTTTTTGTCATCTTTCGTATTCATCATGTGGAATTTAAATCTATCTATTACTGTATTGGTTTTGATGAGTACAGGAATTATTCAATGTTTACTTGCCATATCGATATCATCAGATTCGGAAAAATTTGAGGAAAATCTTAGTTTTCGCTTTGATGAACCAATGGATAAATGTAACAATATGAAAGAAGATATTATTCAATTTGTCAATTCGGGTTTAGAAATATTAAATGATAATTTTATCATAAGCGACCACGTGAAAAGTATCAATCTCGAGAACAACAAAATCTCTTATATCTCTCCGATTGCTTTTAATGGTGTACCAAATTTATCTTGTCTCAATATTCGTGAAAATTATATGGATACTATATTCGATTTTTTTCTACCATTATTTAATCATACAAAATTAATTACATTAAATTTAGCTTATACAGCATTTAAAGATCCTGCCAAACAACCTGGACATCAAGAAATTATAGATTATTTAGATTCAACTAAGAATAAAACAATTTCAGTTAGACGAAGTTCCCTTCCTAATGTTAAATATTTAGATCTTAGTCAAAATAATTTGATATTATTACCGACGTATCTAAATGATGTATTCCCTAACCTGAAGTATCTTTATTTGTCAGATATGGCATTGAGCAATAATTACTTAGATCGTATACCTGTATCAACGGAATATTTATATTTGGAAAGGAACATTGGCAAAATTGATATAACGAATTTTCCACAGAATATTGTTGGATTATTTTTAAATGAGAATAATTTTGAATCGAATTTTGGATCTCTCCTTCAATATCCAAATTTAAAAATATTATCTTTACGCAAGTGCAAAGATGTTTATGAAATATTTCGTTATTTTAACAGTAGAACTCTCGTTGATTTAGATATATCATATAACAATATAGATTATATTGATACCAAATTTTTCTATAATTCCAAATCATTACAACGTTTATCTTTAGATAGAAATTCTCTTGAAACATTATATTTTTTAATTCCTTTAAATGCACTGACTGATTTATCAATTGCATATAATAAGCTTGTTAATATTACGACGAATTATTTTCAAAATATGAAATTATTAAAGAAATTAAATTTGCGTGGAAATCGTATTGCTGTTATCACCAGTAGTGAGGCATTCTCAAAAATGATTATGTTGGAAAAACTTGATCTTGCAGAAAATCATTTGACTACGTTACCAATATTGTGGATGCAAAATTTGACAAATCTGCAATATCTTAATTTAAAATCAAATCTGTTTCCGAGCATCGATAAAATGTATATTCATAATTATTCTAGATTAACACATTTATTTGTAGAAAACAATAATTTCACACAGATCGAAATTACGAGTTTAATGAATATGCCTTCTAACGTTGTTATTCATCTGTCATCGATAAATAGTTATACATGTTTAACGTAACAGATTTTTATTTAATTTAAGATAATTTATTATTATTTAATAATATTTCTACAAATTGAGATTATTATTAACCAAAAAAAAAAAAAAAGAAAAAACAATTATTTTTATAATCAACGAATAAATGAATATATTAGGTAAGTTTTAAATGAAAATAATTTGATTAATGATTGTAAAGTTATGATTGTGTTTATATGAATTTTAAATATCATAATTTGTAAGAATAATGAATTAGATACTCTCGAATGTTTATTTTATTAATAATGACAACGATAAAGTACAATATATAAATATAATAAGAGTCAAGATAAGGGCTGAACAAGCTAATCGAATTTTCAAGTGAAAGTTTTAATCAGATATAAATAAACAAGCGGATAAAAATAGAAAAACTGAATAGCTTATCAAACACGCCTAATGTATAATAAATATAAAGATTGTTATAATAATGTGTTAAATAAATATTACGATTATTGATATGATAAATCGTTGTTTTCATTCTTTATTTATTTCATTATGTCAAATTTATCAAAAGGAAAAAAAACAAAAAATTTACTCATTAGTTGATGATAATAGTTTATACCAGGGGTAGACAACATTTAAAAATCGTTGAAGATTAGGCACCGATATTATTTTTACAGATAAATTCAAAAATGCGAACGAATGAATAATTGTGTAATATTATTAGCTTATTTAAATATTATAAATAAAAAGTAAATAAATATATTAGGCGTTAAGTATAAGGTAAATTGAAATTTGATTAAAGATTTGAATGTATAATTGTGTTTATAACATTTCAAATTTACATATATCATAATCTCTCTAAGGATAACGCGAACTAAAGTTTATATAATAAATAACAATTGGATAAAGGATATAATTAAAACAGGTCACTCTTCAAGGTGTGAAGATGCTAATTTTGTTTTGAAGATTTAGTTCTAATCAGATATAAATACGTCAACGGATTCGAGCAGAACGAGTAGTTGATCAATTGCCTAATGGTATAATACTTATAATTATTATCAAAAAAAGTGTTAAATAAATCCTTACAAGTATTTTTGAATAAATCGTTGTTTTAATTGTTTATTAATTCTATCGTTAAAATTGATCAAAATAGAAGGAAGATATTTTTCGTTCAACCGTATTATATCAGGTAAATATATCTAATTCAAAGTTATTATAATTCATAATTGTAAATTATCAACTATCGTCCTAGAAATATTTCAAAACTAGTTTATACTAATGAATTTCGTTTTAAATTAAACGATTATTTATGAAAATTTAAATAGACACGGTTTTAAGATACAGTAGTGTACTGTATAAAATGTTTGTTTATTATAGTAATTACTGTTTGCTCACGATAGCAATAAAAAAAAATGCTTTTTTCTGTTGTTAATGTTTTCATTTATAAATAATTATTTTTATAATCAATATTGAATTTATTTTATTTTTAAATGAATAAAGACCAATTTTAACAAACATATTTCAAATTTTCATACTTTGTTTTAAATAAGTTTTTTAACCTGTCAACCAAACCAGGATATTTCCTTTTTAATTACGCATCTTTTTTTATTTATTATTTATTATTTTGTTTAAATCTTTACATACATCATACAACATACCTTTTTTTTTTTTATAAATTATTAGAATTCAATGATAGTCAAAATATTATCATAGAGTTAAAATGCATTTTTCTGATTGTCAAGTGTATAGTTTTCTTATATAAAATTTCAAATATATATATATATATAATGAATACTTTTAATGTTCCAGGCTAAATCATGAAGAAGCAAACATTAGGTTTAACATTTGGACTTATAATTATTCTGACATTGTTCAGAATTGGACTAACGGAAACCACCGAAGAGAGTATTTCATCATCGCCACCAAATAATACGAATAATGATGAATACATATCAGGAAATAAGATAAATTGTACTAACTACTCTAGAAATGAAAAAAGGAGAGTACTTTCCCAAAATTCGGACATGTATGCTGATGAAAATCAGCAGGATTTATATATTTTTGAACAATATAATAGGGGAAGTTCAGATATGAAGGATTCAGATACTATGAAAAATATTTTAAACATAAATTGTTCGAAATTTGACTCATGGTTTAATTTTACGGGATCGATTATAAAAAAACTTGGAAGACAATTTTATAATTCGTCATTTATTAACTGTTTGCATTTGGAAGGAACTTTAATGGAATATATTGAGTCTGGTGCATTCGATGGTTTACCGAATTTAGAATATTTAAATCTTGCTAATAACTTTCTACCGAATTTCTTTTCGTTTGATAGTCATGACAATTTGAAAGTATTAGTATTCACAAATCAAAGATATTTTAATTTGGATGAAGAAGATAATGTTAAGCAAGAATTGCAAATATTGGGAAAGTATCCGGAACTTCGTTATTTAGATTTGAGTGGAAACAAAATATCATCTATAATTCTGTTAGATAATCCACAGTATAATTCTAATTCTACAATTGATATACCATTTCCTAAATTAAATTTTTTGGATTTATCATCTAATGTTATGGATGCATTTAATAATTATCATATAATATTTAACAACAGTGTAACACATCTTTATATGTCGAATAATGTTCTTTATCACGTCGATATACATACTTATACCAATTTAGTTAAATTGATACTAGACGGAAATAACATTAGAGGTATCGTTGATTTTTATAATATTGACTTTGAATCAGAATTAACAGGATTATGGATCGGTAATATGTCGAAATTGGAAGATCTTTCGTTAAGTGATAATAATATAAGTCATATAAATGATCAAATCTTTGAAAATATGAGAAATTTAATTACTCTTGATCTTTCAACTAACAAATTAGACAATATTACATTAGAAGAAATGAATTCATTACAAAAGATTTATTTAGATAATAACAGATTCTTTTCATTTTTCATGAAATATCCCTTGCCAAACGTATCAATTTTATCATTGGGTTATAACAAATTGACCGAAATTGTTTCGAATTTTGTGAAAATGCCAATTTTGACTAAATTGTATTTAAATAATAATTTCATTGATGTTATTCATAAGGATGCATTTTCTGGATTGCAATTATTAGAACATTTATCTTTACAGAATAATCGTTTAAATCATTTACCAAAAGATTGGTGTCAACATTTAAGAAATCTTCATTATCTCGATTTGTCACGTAACTTATTCAAATTTATAGAATCTATGGAACTTAGTCAGTCCTTACCAAAAATACAAGTTCATTTCGTAAGTAATCTCTTTACTTATATTAATTCTAGCACTTTGGAACATTTACCGATAAATGCAACCATATATTTAATTTCTGAGAAGCAAAGAAACGGGTAGAATAATAATCATGTAGGATAGTGTATATATAATTCTGATTTTTTTTTTCACTAATTGTTTCGTATCTAAAAAAATATTTTTAATTTATTTTTAAATGAGAATAAGTACGTAATACTAATAACTATAAATACTTAAATTTTATAACCTGTCAATTTATTTGGAATAACTCTTGAATGTATTAACATAGGATCATTGTATTATCGTTTAATCTGAAAAATAATTCTTAACATTTAGTCTATTCTTGTTTTATTGTAAATAATTTCATTAATTTATTATCATAAAATAAAAAAAAGTATGTAAATTAGTTTTTACGAATTTTCCAAATTTTACTTTCCAATTATTTTCATTAGAAAATTAGTATTTATTGTTAGATAATTTAATAATCCATGTTATCTGTAATCTGTATTATATATAGCTCTGCAAACTCATTGTATTTATTTTTAGTTGATATTAATTTTTTTCTAAAACAATTTTAATATTTGTAACGCATTGTTTAAAGAAGTATCTATGTAATTTTGAAAGTGAAATTTTGAGAAAAATATATATATATATATATATATATATATATATATATATATATATATAATGACAGTAATAGTTTGATTCATTTATTGACCAAGAAATCAAATATGAAATTATAAATTTAAACATTATTTTACAAACATTTTAATATATTATGTGTATTTATTTGATTCTACGATTATTGATGTAAATATTATCTATAATACTATTATGTCAAGATGATATTATATGAGATTAGTATAACATATTTATTTAAATATTGTACTGTATTAAATTTATTTCATACATTTATATAAATTGTATTTACAATTATATTATTCTTTATATATTTATACATATACATTTTTGTCTAGTTACTTTCTCCTGCTATTTCCTTTTTAGAATATTACCTATTCTGTTTCACGCGACTCGAAACATAAAAAAAATAAATATATGATACATTCGAAATTTCTTTTTAGTTTAAGATAATATTCATCAGTTTCTAGTTTGTAAAAAAAAAAATAAAAATATGATAATACAAAATACGAGATTGTGAACCTTCTTTTTTCAGGTTTTATAGGTAGTGGGAGACAATGTCGTCGTTTGTAACCGTGTGAAATCTATTTATTTCAGAAATAATCAAATTATGGATACATCTCTGAATATTTCTTAAAACTGTTTCAAATTTTTCTTAAATTATTATCTTTATATTGAATATACCTGAGTATGGAAAGTGTTCATTTCAAATCTTGTATGTTGATAATCATAGATCAACATTATCGACAGAGGTTGGTATTACAAATTATTCACGTAAGGTAACATTTAGTTGAAATAAAACGTTTCGAAACAGACGATAATATGTAGAACATTCTACATTTTACATTCCCTGATAATACTGTACCTTTCTTTGATAGAATTCTACTGTCATCGCGATAAATACCTACTATCGTTCATTGGTAATCCCGGTGTTAACTTAGATAATATTTTTTACACGAAAAATGGTCTTGCCTCATTTTTTCATATTTTTATCGACACTTAACTGTTAATAATTCGTACTTTCATGTAAAAATTCTGCTAAATTTATTAAATCAAACATAATTTTTGTAATATCAGATTTTTGAGATTTAATGTGTTTTTCTGCTATTCACAAATTTAATAAAAAAAAAAAAAATATGTTCCTACATAAAGTACATAATTAAAAGTAGGACACAATATTTGAAAAAAATTATTAACAGAGATAAATATATATCTTTACATATGCGAAAGCGTCGAGGAGAGATATTTACAGTACGATAGGAATTTTTTTTTCTCTTCTCTAATCCTTGTCTATATCAAGTGACCTAGATTTTGGTGTCACTAAAAATCGTCGTTAGAGAGAAAAATCGTCGTACAGTGCTACCTGAACGTGATGACATGGTTGAGATATAATTATGCGGAAAATGAAAATGTTGATATTCATCTGTGAAGATATATACATATATTTAGGTAGAAAGATATACAGGGTAAACGGTAATTGGTGGTTCAAGCGAAAAAGGGGATGATTCTACATGAAAAAATAAATAGAAAATATAGATTAAAAATTTATCGTTTGAGGCTTTGTTTTCGAGAAAATTGATCTTTGAATTTTCGCAAAGAACGCGAGCACTTGATCATAACTCGAACCCTACGAACCCTTTGTACTCAACGAACTTTTTGAAAATACCCTACGAACAATCAATAATACAACAGATTTCACAAAATTATTTTTATAACTTGTAATTTACATCATTTTTCATATTATTTAGAAATTTTGTATTATATGCAAATTTGTTAAAATATTTCATATTTTCGTTTTCTTTTTAGGCAAATATTTTTCTCTTGTTACACAGCAACTTATCAGAACGAAGAATCACGTGTATTATTTTTTCTTTTCTTTCTTTTCCTTTTACTCTCTTTTTGCTTCTTTTTCTTTTTTCCTTTCTTGTTTTCTTTAATATTTCCTGGGGATATTTTAACTCTTTCATAAAACGAAACGTGAGAACAAGATAAACTTAGAATACTAAATTATGGTTTTATCTTCTTCACATATGTATTTTCTCATCGTCACTATTCGTATTGTGGCAACTGTGTAACGTTTTCAATATTGTAAGGTAATTAATTGATATTTAAAACATTATGTTTAAGAAACCATTCAAATTTATCGTAAAAAAACTAAAAAGAAATAAGAATGTAAGAATCAGTCATTTTTTTTGTTTGTTAAGTTTCATGTTTATTGATATCAATGTAATTAATGCATATAAAAATTATGCGTTTTGAATTTTATATTGCCATTGAATATTAGTATTCACTAAACAAATTGAGACTCTTATGCATAATGAATGAAGAAAAGTAAACAAATATAATGTGGGCTATTTAATGAAGTCCTAAGGTTTTTTCGAAAACCTCACTACTTTTCGGGAAAAACCTCACTTCTTTTTCTTTCATTATTTAGTATAGCAGCCGTTTCATAGCTCCGTTTCATAGCTCCGTTTCATAGCTCCGTTTCCTGACCGACCGCGTTTATTTACTTTTCAGATCACTCCCATTCTAAAGAAGCTTTCACTTCAAAAAAAAAAAAAAAAAGATCACTTCGATGACGATTTGAGTGACAGATACGTTTATTATCTTGACACGTTTGCGTTACTATATACAGTGTGTGTACGTGTTACGAGCCCAAAGATAGGAGCAAACGTAGCAAACAGTTCCGGCGTTTTATGTGGTCCCTTCCGGTATGTTGGTCTGAAAAGCGACAGAAAATTGCATACCTCGTTTCACGATGGTGGACAGACATGGTGAACTATTCGCAGTGGTATAGCAGAGGTATTTTCTCACCCCTTAGCTTCTTCTCCTCTCTCTTACAATTCCACCTCCACCCTTCAACCACTCCCGAACGGTTGCCCGGAGTTACGTTTCATTCATCATTCTAGGGCAGCGCGCAGTTTGCGGATTCTGCTTTCGTTTCCGGTCCCACCCAGTGGCACTTTATTCTTACGGACTCGTCGTGCTAGATACTGAGAGAAAGACAGACAAAGAAAGAGAGAGAGAGAGGGAAACAGCTCAAACCAGATAGCAGGACGTAGCACGATTTCTCACTTTCTTATTTCTTCGAGGTCTTTTACTTTTTCTCACTTTTCTTATTTACTTTTTTCTTGTTATTTGGCGTCGTAGAATTATCAGATTCATTTAGTTAATTCATAATATAATATATATATATATATACATGTGATACGCATATTTTGTATTGTCATCATTTTTAGGATGTTTCGAATAGCTAAAATATTTAACAATTATTGTTAAGTTCATTTCTACCTACAGTTACCTTATAAGAAAAGTTTCGTTTTTCAAATATAATGTGTTGTACTTTTTCCTACCTAAGCTATGCGTTATAGTCAATTTTACTCGATCACGTCGAGATCATTTAGTAAACTGTTCAAATGAAATCGTTAATTCTCGTGGATGCGTTCGTTGCTGTACGAACAATCCCTTTCCTCGTTGTAGTAATACTTCTCTAACATAAGTAATCGTTTGTTACGAATCTTGTGCCACTTCGAGATGATACATAAGGCGTTGGATAAATTGTTTAATAAAGAAAAAAAAAACAAAAACAAAAAAAAAGAAAAGACAAAACAAAAAACGTTGATGTGTAGACGTGTAGAAATTTGGTAAGAGAAGGAACTTTAAGAATTATCGGTGAGACTCGGTCCCCTGCTATTTTTCCACGTTGACGAATTGCACAAGGTATTAGATTACACTGTTGCCTATATCTTTCTCTTTCTCTTCTATTTTTCTCTTCTCTTAACACCGACATAAGGAAAGATGTGTGAGAGTAAATCAGTTAAATGCAGACTGTTTTCCTACGGAATTTAAAAGGTAGTTCTGGTCGTTGTCTCGAGGGAAAATTAAATGTCGATTGGAAATTCGTTGATGTGCATCGACGATCGACCGATCGAAAGACAGAGATAGAGAAAGAGAGAAAGAGAGAGAAAGAGAGACGAAGAGAGACGGAGAGAGAAGCATAGGTGATTGAATGGCTCGGCTTGTTCTCGTTCACCATCTTGAATTACACGTGTCTGGAAGCGGCAGGTCCATTCTATCATTGCGATGAAGTACTCTACCGTTGTGGGACTCTTCTCTTGTCCCCTTCTCGTTTCCACCCCACTACGACAGTCACCAGCTAAACTATTCCCTCTTTCTTTCTCTTTCTCTCTTTTTTCTCTCTCTCTCTCTCTCTTTCTCTCTTTCTCTAACTCAACTTATCGTCGTGCACTTAATTAATCACGCGGTATCACCCAGTCCTGTGCGAAATTCTGTCGCGGTTTCCGCCCTTTTTATATTCGCCATAGGACACCAGGAACGAGATCGCATGCGACACCAGTGTTAGATTCCCACGTTAACCCGCTCGAAGTGTATTTGCGTTATACCACCGTGTGTCTAGTGTTACACATTTTTTCTTTCCTTTCTCCCTGATTGCAATAAATTATTTCTATCGTAACCCCCGTGTGGCTACGTGTTGTGCGTGTTCTTGCTTTTTTGTTCCCTTATTCCTTACTTTTTTCTTTTTTTCTTCTTCTTATCGTTTTCTCTCGGTACGATGACCGAGAATACTTTTTTCTTCTCTTTTTCTAACTTGCGCCCTCTTTTTTTTCAGATAAAAGAGTATGTGTAGACGGAGTCATTTTTAATTACTTGAAGAAAATTGAATATCTTTTTCTAACGATTATTCTGATTTCTTTAAGAAAGAATAGAATTGAATTAACTATTTATTGCTGCTATTGATGTTTTATATTACTTCACGGTACACAAAAAATTCATTGTATGTTTATATTATCATGTACAAATATATTTTATATCTTTGAAGAGAAATTATTACTCTCTTTTATTTTTTAGGTATGGTACGAACGATTTGTTTCGAAACATTCGTAAAATTTATATATATATATATATAAATAATTTAATTGAACACACTTTAAAAAAAATGTTTGCAAATGAAATTATTTTTTTATATATATATTATAATGATGATTTATAAATAATGATATGTTTGTTTCTATTTCTCTTTTTACTTAGTATTTAAGTGTTCTAAAGAAGTTTTCACTTAAAAAAGAGAGAAAAAGAGAAAGAGTGATAGAGAACTTTGTTATGAAACATGAAACCAAGTATAGCAACGTTTGACGTCAAGTTTAATTTACGTTTCTATATTTTATCTGTTTTTTTTTAAATTAATATTAAAAGTTTACAAAAAAAAAAAAAAATGGAACGGAAGTGCGTGATGACTAATTCTTGCAAGAGATCATTTAAAACTCAAATGTGTCTAATTTTGAGAATTTAAACGAAATCCCAACGTTTATTAATATTCCACTCTTATTCATACATAATCTTCTATGTATTAATGTATATATACGTAGATATGAGCTCGATCACGATTTCGACCTGTTTTTAGTTCACTACGCCTTGTTGCTTATGGTTATTCAGTAGAAGAGCCGGTCGTTACGTTAGAATATGCGATCACGATACGCCAGGAGTATTTGTACGATATACGAGTACTTATTTATGCATATATGTATATCAATATATAGTAATATCTTTTGTTTAATATTTATAATTTTATTATATTTATTTATATTTTATTTTCATGTAAAAAGATATACCCCTGACGCAATCCTGATGCGTCCGATTATTTATCTTTCAAAATTGATATTTTTCTGTTCTCTTTAATTCTTTTAATAAATTATTTTAAAATAATCAAACTACTTGATCAAGTTTATTATTATGGAAATCGTTAGTTTTGATAAAAATATTGATTAGGTGTCCGATTGTAATATTATTTCTTTTCATTTCGTTTTTCATTATTTTAAAATTTAATAAACATGATATTGTCCAACTAAACAACCATGATGTTATGTATGATAATAACTGGAAAACAATTTTATTCTATTTTTTTTTTTTTTCTGAAAGAGCTCTTCCTCAACGAAATATTCATTAATTAATTAACACAATATTTGTTATTTCCTTTAAATGGAAAAATAAACATGAAATCCTATTATTTTAAATTTCAAATATTACTAAAAAAAAAAAAAAGAAATTGTTCGTGTTCATTATTTTTCGAAGAGAAACTAATTGTTCCTTTTTTTGATCTTGTTTTTAACGAAAAGTTTCGTATTTCCTTTAATTATGGTGTCAGAAAAAGAAAGGAAAGAAATGAAAAAAAAGAACAAGAAAAAAAAATATGTGCTGGTTACGCATCGTTCGATTTTTTTGTTCTTATAATAAAACAAAAATTATATTGAAACTACATATTTTTAATCCTAGATACCATTGACAAGGTGACGTTTAATAAAAATAAACATATTTTAGTTTTTTACTGTCAACATATATGTACATTTCCAAATGTGTGTATAAATATGTTATCGATCTATATCTGCATATGTACTGAAAATGTGTTTGTATGATTTTGGTGTACACATATATGTAAAATGTCACACATCGAGTAGAATATGTGGTGCATCAGGTTGCACGGAAGCCCTGTTAACGGATTTAACGCGTTCAAATTGCATCCGGTGTCCGGATAGAAATATCTCTTTTCTGTATATAAATATAACACTTCAGCATCAACGACGTTTTCCCGTGGAAACATGGAACGTTAAGAATCTTCTTACCCCTTCATCTCTTCATTCATCACATGAATTTTATCACAGCAACTGCCGAAAAAAGCAGCTTTTTGTAAAATAAAAAAAAAGTCGTAAATGAAATGAAAATTATGAAAATTGTGTAATATTTCACGGTTTCACAGGACGTATATTTTTAGAACTACTGGTGTAGAGAATAATTATACTAATATTATATATATATATATATATATATATCACGTGTTTTTCCTACATATTACAAAATTATGCTGTATCATATTCATATTTAAAATTAGATTATTTTTTTTTGTTTTTTTTTTTTTTTTTAATACGAAAATGAAGGATCATGATAATAACAAAAATTTCGTTTAATTTTTTCTAAAAGAAGTAAAATATTTCAAGTTTAATAATCTTAATAATATTGGTCATTCTTTATTTTTTGTTTTTTTATTATTATTATTATTTATGTGAAAATACAGAAAACTATAAAGAAAAAAAAAAAAAGGAAATAACAAGAATTTAATCTTATCGAGCAATAATAAGATATGCACTAGCTTGCAAATTTGTTGATGCAATTTTTGTCTTATTCCTGATACAGGGAAAATTTCATGTCACTTAATAAACGTCATATTTTATTAGGCCTTTACGATACTCGCTTCGTATTTTGTAGTAAAGTCGATCGATATTGGATGGATAGACAGACGGTGGCTCGTGAAAGGAAAGCTAAGCTTGTTGTTGGTATCGAGTGTGTCATGTTACATCGGTCTTTTCATTATTAAATTAATTGCCATCATATTCGCTTTACACAGATTTTCATTCGTTCACTTAATGTAACTATAAATTTCATAAGTGTGTTGCTTTCAAAATGATTGAATACTAAACTACGCGACAAATTGTCTTTGATAAAGTAATATTAGGTCTATCGGAAAGTTCTGTCTATTTTTCGAATAAAACAAAAGTAATCAATTTTCTCATATCTCTGACTAATATTTATCAATTATCACATTATTTATAATTTCTTATCATAGTCTGATGACATTTTCAAAAAATGTTTTATCCCTAGAGACAAAAAATTGAATCGGTGTTTGTCAAAATGAACTGAACTTTCCGCTAGACCTAATAGTTATTATTATAAATAAAAATAAATAAAACCAATAAAAAAGAAGAACTTTTCTTTAACATTAAAAAATAAGGATGAACATTTTCTTTTTTTTACGTTAGATTTTCCACAGTCATTTCAACAAGATTTCACCACTATCGAGCTTTTCCTTAAAGCAGCTATCGTTTAACGTCACCGATAGGACTTTTATCAGTGCCGTGTTCGAACTTACAAGAGTAGATTACTCGATCGTTCATAGAGAAAAAGAAAGAAAGAGAAATGGAGATTGGAATAGAGATGGCTGCATAAAAAGTATCACCAATGAAGATATATATATATATATATAAAGTAGAGAAAGATAAAAAGATAGAAAAATGGAGAAAGAAAAAGGAGAGATCGTTGGATTGTAAACTTTAGAGTCATTCACGTTTCTTTTGTTCGATTTCTTTGTTTATCAGAAAGGTAGAGATTCAACGTCGTCTATGTTAACTAAAAAATGTCCACTCTAGTATGAATTACGAAGCTTTCGTGGTGTTACAGTGAAAGAAATTTGGTAAAGAATGGTAGTTGTTGTTGGTTCTCTATCTATGCATATCCTTATTTACTTATGGTTATGTATGTATATATGTATGTATGTATGCTCGCTGGGTGTATCCAGATTGGAGATGTTTAGAGATAGCGTAAAACAGTTTGGACGTTAGCGTCGTAACGTTTCTATTTTATCACATTAATTCTCGGCATTGCACGTTCGTGTTTCATAATACTGACGGTAACCATCCATCCGGTTGTTATCAGCCATCCAATTTTATCGTGAACATTTTATGTTGAGTTTACAACGCTGTTAAGGCAACCATATCGTATTCGTGGACATTTATCGTAGTGTCATCAATAAGTGAATCCAGTAGAACGTGTCTTGTTTTTCTTTCAATAAATTTTAATGAAAATCGAATGATATTTATATTTCATTATCGTAATTGCAATGATTTTTTCTTATGACGTTTTTCGTATTAATTGGAAAAGAATGCAATGCAAATGTTTACTATATCTCTTTTCATTTTAATTTAATTAATGTCTTTTTGTTTTCGATGAAATTGACAATTACTGTTAAAACAATAGTCATGTATTATCTTTTTAGTTAATCGTGTATAGTGGTAGTATTCAAAGCATTCCTTTCCTTGTACTGTAAAGCATTCAAACTTTCTTAAACGAGAGAGAATATCAAATACTGAGAAGAGAATTGTGTAGGAATTAGATAATAGCTGTTGGAGAGTTTGGTGACAAACGAAGATGTGGAAGCAACTATGAGTCAAGTGCGAATACGTGAAATCCATGTCTGCAGATGACGACAGTACATTTGGAGACATCAGATTACTTCACTGAGTCAATGTATTTGTTGTATATGTATGAATGTATGTATGTAAGAGAGAATTTGGATACATAACTTTAAGGATAAAATAAACGTCAATTTTAGAATAATTTGTATAAGAGTTCCTGAAAATATACCTACCAAACTTCATACTTAATTAATAATGAAGTCATTCAAAAGCAACAACGATTAACTCCATTTTTCATATTGATTATATTGCAGTGAAAAGAATGTGAAAATAAGAGTCTTATATTCTAAATTTGTCTTTCTTTGGAAATATTATTACTATTGAACAAATGTGCAACAGTCAGAAAATAATATATAAACAACATTTAATAAAAGTATTATAAAATTTAAATTATATAATATAAATTATTAATAAAAAAAACAAAACATATTATAAAATAATTAGTTAATTTCTGTAAATGTAATTTGATATAATAATTTATTTGGTAATTTTTGTCATCCTTCTTCTGTAATATTAAAAAAATAAAACTTAAATTAAAACAATTCTAATACTTGAGTTACGTGGTACCTGTAAAAATATAAATAATTATTAAAAAAAAAAAACATTATAAGGTAATTAGTTTCTATAAATTTGTTACATGAAAAGGAATCAAGGAAAGGAATATCAAAAATTTGATAATTGACAAAAATTTCATAGAAACTAATTACAATTATAATGTTTATAGTAAGCGGTCTTTGGCTAGTTCTTACTTGCAATGGAATGTATATCATATAAAAATATATGTTAAACATTACATGGAAAGTAAAATACCATTGCCCGGGTCTAACCACGAGGAGGTAACCGCTTCTGAAGACCCAAGAGGGATGTGCATCCAAAAGATGCTCACATCCGAATATAATTCAAAGGAATATACCTAACTCTTAGGCCCCACCATAAGAGTACCATTCAAAAAATCTTTAAAATTATTATCGAAAATACCAGAGAAAAATTTCAATATTAAAAAATACAAAATGAAAGACAAGGAGTATAATCTGAAAAGAAATTCAATAAAATCATCGATGATACTTAAAACTAACACACCCTAGAATAACTTCAACTTATAGAAATACAATCTATACACATTTATATACATAATTTTCAATCTCCATAAAATAAAGTATAATATTTAAAAAGAGTATACAATTATAAGTTGTACCATGGAATCTATAAATAAAGAAAATACATTAAAAGTAATTATTAAACACGTTCGATGCTAAAAAGAGAATTCTATACAGATGCAAATTTTTATTTTATTTATACAAATAATTATTTTATACTATTCTACATTACCAAGTCCACTTCATGTTCCTTTATAGTCCGTCTTTATGATCCTCTTTTCGTCCACTTGTGGTCGTTTCCTTACCATAGTTCAATCTGCAACAGAAAACAAAGGGATAAAAAAGAGTTAAAAAATAAAAGGGATAGGACAAATGGAGGATAGGTATAACTTTTAAAGCGGAACTTTTCACGATTTTTTTTTTAAAGTGGTTTCCCCCCGATTGGACTAGTCCACTGACTCTAAATCTAGGAGAAACCTACACTAAATGTTCAGTCCAACACCGTATACTATTGCGAACTTACGGAAAAGAATCCTTGGGTCCGTCTAACAATTAGCGGAAGATGTTTTCCCTTACAATGAAGCTTCAGTTTCCCATACTAAATGCATATCTATCTATGCATATCAAAAAGCCAAAAAAGAAAAAAAAAAGACGGTAGTTCCAGCTTCAAAGTTAAATGAACATGATTCTATCCTTGGGAGTAAGAAGTAGAATCATGGCTCGCGTGGGCAGGGTCGCATACCTGAAGTAAATTCTTTATTTGTAAATGGTACCACCCTTTACGAACAAAAAATTTACCCGCTACCCATTAAACCACTTCTGAAACAGAAATTTTTAATGAATATTAATACAATTTTATTTGCAATGTAAGTAATTGGAGTATATTATATAACCTTCCGATCTAGGAACGCAATCAAGTTGAAGACAGTCATCTGATAAACTAAAAAAATAAATTCATATTAAAATTATTTTCTATTCAAAGTAAGTTAATGTGTATGTAACGATTAAACCTATGTATATGCGTTGAAATAATCTGAAAAATATTTAAAGTGTATTAGAATAATAAAATAATAGTTAAATATTCGATAGAAGTATCGATAATTATTTAAAAGTACGAAATATACTTTCGGAGTACCTTCCTCTTCGAAATGCACTAATAGACTGACCCATTGTTCTCTAAAACAAAACATTAATTAGAAAGTTGTTTATATGACTTGTTTTTATGTTGAGTATGTGTCCAACGTTAATTATAATTCTAATAAAGAAAATTCAAGATTATAACGTCTGAATTTTAACATCCTTTTCATTCTAACGTAATTATTTTATTGTTCATGCGTAGTAATGAGATTTTAAGTGTTAAATTATTGGTAATGTAAGTAGAGTGTATAAGAATATTAAAATAATTGTTAATTAATCGATAGAAGTATCAATTATTGTTTAAAAGAGCGAAATATATTCTCGAAGTACCTTCGTCTTCGAAATACACTTAAAGACTGAGCCGTTGTTCTCTGCCAAAAAAATTATCTTTAGAAAGGTATGATATTTCCTTTCAATTGCAGACTTGTTTGAAATCGACATATTGTGAGATAGTAGAAACCTGCATTAAAAAATAAAATATGCATTATAACAAGAATAATTATATCCTGAAATTAAATAAAATAAATATTACAATAAAAGATTTCTTGTTTTATCGGTGTAATGCCTGTAACATTATAAAAGCTATTAAAAAACATTATAAGGTAACTAGTTTCTGGAGATGAAATGGATAGAAGGAGCCAAGAAAAGGAATAAAAATATGTTCATTGGAAAATTACAGAAACTAATTACAATTATAATGTTTATGGTAAGCGGTCTTTGGCTGGATTTTACTTGCAATGGGATGTAAAACATATCAAAATATGTTAAACATTACATGGAAAGTAAAATACCATTGCCCAGGTCTAACCACGAGGAGGTAACCGCTTCTGAAGACCCAAGAGGGATGTGCATCCTAATGATGCCCACATCCGAATATAATTCAAAGGAATGTACCTAACTCTTAGGCCCCACCATAAGAGTACCATTCAAAAAATCGTTAAAATTATTATCGAAAATATCAGAGAAAAGTTTAAATATTAACAAAAAAAAATGACAAATTTTATATTTGATAATTATTAATTTACCTAAAATATAGTGTTATAAAAATAAATATATATAATATTAGATGTGGTATCTGTAAAAAAAAGAAAAGAAGATATTACGTGATACATGTAAAAAGAAAATAAGATATTAGATAGTACCTGTAAAAAAAAGAAGATATTAAATGGTACCTGTAAAAAAAAGAAGATATTAAATGGTACCTGTAAAAAAAAAGAAGATACATTAAAAATAACTATCATACATATACGATGCTAGAAAGAATAAAATAAAAAGAATTAAAATACTTGAATTATTTTTACAAGTAATTATTTTATATTACCCTTTACTATAATTATAGTCCTCTTCTTATCTGCATCCTATTATCCTTGGATGGAATATTGCATTGTCATTATAATTCATCCTTAGAATAAAAAAGTAATAAATAAATTAAAATACAACTCGTTTACCATAACTCAGTCCACTTCTGGTCCATTATCCCTCTCCTTTTGGATACTATTATAAGAAACCTAGAATAAGTAAAAACCTGAAACAAAAAGAAAAATAAAGAAATAGGGAAGGAGTGATGGTTGGTCGGGGTGAAAATTAAGGTAAGGACATGATTTTCTCCCAATTATTGGAGGTAGGAGAAAATCATGGCTCGCGTTGGGCAGGGTCGCATCCCTGAAGTAGACCTTTCTTTGCGAAGAAACCAAAGAAAGATCTACCCGCTACCCTTTAAAAAAAGAAACTAGAAACAAGCCTGAAAAAGAAAAAGAAAAAATTATTTTGGAGGTCTGAAAAGATGCAATGAATGCATCGAAGGACAAGTTCCCGATGAAAAATCCGATGCACTTACAAGTGCATTATGAATTAATCATATTCTGAAACAAAATAAAATGAAAATTAAATTCCTAATACCTAGAAAATAAAAGATATATTAAAAAATATTATAAAATAATTAGTTTCTATGGATAAAATGAAGAATGAAGAAAGGTGTGGGGTAATTGGAAATAAAAAAATGATATGATATTAAAGTGAAGGGGGACTCTAAATGGGATTGTACTCTATAAAATCAAATTTATCAAATACTCGATTTATTTTTGGCAATAAAAATCTCTAGTAGTGGGTGGTGGTAATTCCAACGATGTTCACCTATAACAGAAAGAAAACTATATTAATTACTTCGATTCTTAAAAAACCACTATAAATTATTGACGAGCAAAAAAAAAATATAAAATGACCAACGAACTATTCGCAAAGATTCAACCATGCTGTTGAATTTGCAAATAACTCATTGAGTCTGTAGTTGCCCTCTTGAGCCACAATTAAGTGGGGGCCTCTTCGGCATTTTGCCTCTTCTTTCTTGATGCCTACTGTCGGACATTCCCTACGTGCGAGCATGAAAAGAATCATTGACCAAAAACGTCAATCGTTCCCAAAAAGTATTCTCATAATTTAGCATGTTACAACGATCAATGATATAGAATCAGAATCGTCCCTGATTCTAAATTATGAAATGAATAAAAAACCCGACCTAACCAACCCTAACACAACCCTGAAAATAAAAATGTGATTAGTAAAACATCCTGAGCTTTTTTTTACATCGAAAATAATTATTACCTTTTGATCGAGAGATATCTCTTCGTCGAAAGGAATATTATTAACCATGTAAATTATCGATTCTATTCTAATACCATATCGTTGTAACATGCCAGATTATGGTCCTACAATTTAGAAACGACTTCAAGACATTTTCACCCAATTACTCTCAACTGCTTATAACACTAATATAAATGAAATACATTTCATATTACAATACCTATGAAATAATTTCATTTATTTTTCTATCATACATACCATTTTGCAATATAATTCCGATGTTCGTTATAATTCTGTTAAATAATTATTACAAAATAAATTCGCGTTTACCGTTAGCTATCCTAGCTCGTGGACAATCAATGAACTTAGAGTTCATCGAATGTGCACATGTTACACGAGCACATTTAATCGAATGTCCGAGCAGTTAATTGAGCTAATCCATGACACTTCGCACTATTACTATCTTACAATAAAAACGAATTGAAATATGAATAATACTAAAAATGCAATGCATTTCTTTGCAATATATTTCTATTTAATTTATATTGAATTATATCAAACATTTGAAAGACAAAATCGCGATAGTGCGAAGTGTTAAACCTGTTATACTTAAAACTAAGTATCAAATTCATCAAAGATTTTGCGAATTTCATTTCGATTCTATCTCGAACGAGATAGAATCGAAGTAAAAATGAATCTTTCAAATGGTTGCAAATACCTTTGAATCATGATACATATCAAATATTCTAGAATTGTTACAAAATAAATTTACGAGTTAAGCATGATAGAATAAAAAGATAAAATTTTGTGACAATTCTATATAAAAAAACCCGAAGATGGGACTTGCGCTATTAAAGTGCAAGTGTACCATGTGCTTTTCCGGGGTCCTACATACTTAAAATTAAAGTTTCACATTCACTCAGTAAAAAACACATGCATACCCACCCATTCACTCCACGGTTCTCACACACTCCACCAGGGTGCAAAAGCCTACACTAGAGAGCATGCCCCGGGGCACCTCCGTCACCCTAGTTCAACCGCGTTTTCTAAACTTATATTCTAAAAGGTTACGTACCAGTTGCTGTAATCGTCTGCCAAGGCTAGTGATTATTGCAAATAAAACTACTGCAAAAATACAAGTATACACTAGTATATGTGCATACTAGTTATATACCTGTATGTTTCCACAAATAAATGTGGGTGACTCTACTATGCAAAACGATTATTAAAAAAAAAAATTCGTATCGCACGCGTGACTTTACAAGTTATTTTTATTTTAAAAAACTTTTTCAAAAATACGCGGTATTACACGTATCGCGAACGATGTACAATGCACCACCTACCACGCACACACAGGTGCAATGTACACCGTGCAATCACTAGCACAATGACAGCCGCCAAAGGAAAACTTAAAAACTAATAACCCATGCAAACTTTTTCTCACCCATACGTGTAACACCTGGGTAACACGCATACATGAGAACGAAGAATGCATAGGGGGGAGAAAAGGGGGTATTAGTATATTAGTTGCTGAAAATCCTAATCTAAAAAGTTGATTAATACATTTAAATATTCTTAAATAAATCTAAGCGGGCTATGACTCTACAAGTCTTTAAGACTTTCAAAAAAAAAAAGATATTAGATATTAAAAATTGAAAATAATTCAAAAACCTCGGACGACTCCTTTGATTAAGTTGGCTGTTCTCATTAAAGAACTGAGCTTTTTTAGCCACCACTTAATTGCCAGAGTCTATCCGTTCGCGAAAGGGGTTTGTCTTCTTGCTCATTTATTTATAATATCGAAATTAATCGCGATTAAATATACTAATTACGAAGCAATGCATGTAAGAAATTTATTACATGCTTTATTGGTACGAAATCGAGTAAATTAATACTCGATTTCACCACTACTAAAACCCGAATCAAACACGTAATAAAAAATAAAAGTGCATTTAAGTAATTTGCACTGTAAATTAAAATGAATTTAGCCGATAAGACAAGAAGACCTATCCTAAACTAATGAAACATACATACAATGAAATATACAGTTTCATGAGCCATTCCAAAAAAGGAATAATCCTTTTTTGGTATAAACTCATGTGCTCGTCAATAATTTTTCTTGTAAAAATTACAACCAGTAGCTCGTGCCGATTCGGACCTTTCATCCTCGGCATGATTGAGCACCGGAGGGACTTTAAATAAAAACTCATGGTTTAAGAAGTTCTGCGATGGCTCCAAAACACTCCTACTTCGTAGAAAATGGTCCCAGCTGCATCCCTCGTCCACCAGGTCCATCGGATAATTCCTTGATGCACTTCTTCTTGCACTCACTCACTCACTCACTCGCGTGACTCTAATAACGCGGTAAACGATTATAAGTCGCGATACCGAAATTTTTCTTATACGGCGAACAACACTGACTCTAAATACGCGTATGATTTGAATTTATTTTACGCCCGCCCGGTCACTGACTCTACTTCGCGATCAAAATTGTATTTTTTAACATTCGAACAAACACTGACTCTACTTTAAAAACTGCATTGCACGCAGTTTAATGCAAACACACGAAAATATCACTCCCGGTCACTTCACTGACTCTACTTTCGCGAACAGTCTGTACGACTGTTATAAATAAAAAAATAACTTTATACGAACAAATACACTATTGTAATTAACTGCATTGCTCGCAGTTATTCAAAAATAACCTTCGCGATAAAAATTGTATTTTAATTATTCGAACAAATACTGACTCTACTTCGCGATAAAAATTTGATTTTAATTATTCGAACAAACACTGACTCTACTTTTACAACTGTATACCGGACAGTTGAAACATCAAACACTAACACGTCTTACCTGTGAACAGAAAAAGTAAAACAAAACGATTAGAATCATTGTTATTATTTCAAAAATCATATAAAGTTATTAATGAAATGTTTAATAGAAAAGTTAACTTACCTTTTCATCTTTTTAGATGATGCCCGACAGGTATCCCACCTTTAAAGATGACGATGCTGTAGACGGTTCAAACGACGGAGAAACTTCTACGTGTTTCTTATCGCGAACACGGCACTGACTCTACTTCGCGATTCAATTTTACTTTAATTATTCGAACAAACACTGACTCTAATTTTTATTAACTGCATTGCACGCAGTCAAAAAATTTTGGATGACGATGCGCGCGCGTTTCAATCGAATAAAAGAAACTATCGGAATTTCTTTACCCGAACAAAACCGACATTTTTATATACGGCGAACAAACACTGACTCTAATTCGCGATTTTGTTGAACGATGCAAACAAACGATCCCTTCATTGCCAACACGCACGTTTGCAATGGTAATCTGAAACAGAAAAATGAAAAAGAACTATTAATATCATCGTCATAATATAAAAGACACATTAAAATGATCATCAAAATGTTTGATAGAAAATTTATACTTACTTGTAGTCTTCAGTGATGAATGCCCGATGGGTCTCCTACCCTTAAGATGACGTTGACCAGTAGACGGTAACGAAAATAAAAAACTATAATAAAGTTTTTTATTACAAACGCGAACGCGAACACGAACACGACCGAGACGTGTTTAAACCGACCGCACTACACGTCAAAAAAATCGACTGAAAGAATTTACATGATTAAATTTACAACAAAATAAATCGAGTATTATTATGTAAAATATAATATGAAGGGAATATTTAAGGGAAAGTAATGAGAGGAATGTGAATATGATATTAATTAGGAAAATGAAAGAAACCAATTATTATTATAATATTAATGATAAGCGGTCTTTAGCTAGATTTCACTTGCCATGGAATGTGTATCATATAAAAATATGATAAACATTACATGGAAAGTAATATCCATTGCCCGGGTCTAACCACGAGGAGGTAACCGCTTCTGAAGACCCAAGAGGGATGTGCATCCTAAAGATGCTCACATCCGAATATAATTCAAAGGAATGAACCTAACTCTTAGGCCCCACCATAAGAGTACCATCCGAAAAATCGTTAAAATTATTATCGAAAATACCAGAGACAAATTTCAATACTAAAAAATACAAAATGAGATAAACAAGGAGTGTAATCTGAAAAGAAATTCAATAGAATCATCGATGATACTTAAATTTAACACACCCTAGAATAACTTCAACTTATAGAAATACAATCTATATAGATTTATATACATAATTTTCAATCTCCATAAAATAAAGTATAATAATTAATAAGAGTATACAATTAGGAGTTGTTCCAAGGAATCTATAAATAAAGAAAATACATTAAAAATATTTATCAAACACGTTCGACGCTAAAAGAAGAATTATATAAAGATGCAAATTTTCATTTTATTTATAGAAGTAATTAATTTATACTATCCCATATTACCAAGTCCACTTCTTGTTCCTTTATGGTCCTCCTTTGGTCCACCTGTGGTCGTTTCCTTACCATAGTCCAATCTGCAACAGAAAAACAAAGGGATAAAAAAGAGTTAAAAAATAAAAGGGATAGGAAAAAAGGGAGGATGGGTATAACTTTTAAAGCGGAACTTTTCACGATTTTTTTTTTAAGTGGTTTCCCCCCGATTGGACTAGTCCACTGACTCTAAATCTAGGAGAAACCTACACTAAATGTTCAGTCCAACACCGTATACTATTGCGAACTTACGGAAAAGAATCCTTGGGTCCGTCTAACAATTAGCGGAAGATGTTTTCCCTTACAATGAAGCTTCAGTTTCCCATACTAAATGCATATCTATCTATGCATATCAAAAAGCAAAAAAAGAAAAAAAAAGACGGTAGTTCCAGCTTCAAAGTTAAATGAACATGATTCTATCCTTGGGAGTAAGAAGTAGAATCATGGCTCGCGTGGGCAGGGTCGCATACCTGAAGTAAATTCTTTATTTGTAAATGGTACCACCCTTTACGAATAAAAAATTTACCCGCTACCCATTAAACCGCTTCTGAAACAGAAATTTTAATGAATATTAAAACAATTTTATTTGCAATGTTAGTAGTTAAAGCGTTTTATATTACCTAGGGGTCCAGGAACGCAATCAAGTTGAAGACAGTCATCTGATAAACTAAAAAAATAAATTCATATTAAAATTATTTTCTATTCAAAGTATGTTAATAGGTATGTAACGTTTAAGTTAATGTATATGCGTTGAAACAATCTGAAAAATAATTAAAGTATATTAAAATAATGAAATAATTATTAATTAATTGATAGAAGTATCGATTATTATTTAAAAGTACGGAATGTATAGTCGGAGTACCTTCCTCTTCGAAATGCACTAATAGACTGAGCTGTTGTTCTCTAAAACAAAACATTGATTAGAAAGTTGTTTATATGACTTCATATATGTTGATCATGTGTGCAACGGTAATTATAATTCTAATAAAGAAAATTCAATATTATAACGTACAGATTTTATTATTTTATTTATTCTAAAGTAAGTATTTTATTGTTCATGAGCAGTGATGACTTCAAGTGTTAAATTATTCTGTAATATAAGAAGGGTGTATTAGAATAATAAAATAATTGTTAATTAATCGATAGAAGTATCGATTATTATTTAAAAGTACGAAATATACTTTCGGAGTACCTTCCTCTTCGAAGTACACTTATAGACTGAGCCGTTGTTCTCTAGAACAAAACATTAATTAGAAAGTTGTTTATATGACTTGTTTTTATGTTGATCATGTGTGCAACGGTAATTATAATTCTAATAAAGAAAATTCAATATTATAACGTACAGATTTTATTATTTTATTTATTCTAAAGTAAGTATTTTATTGTTCATGAGCAGTGATGACATCGAGTGTTAAATTATGCTGTAATATAAGAAGAGTGTATTAGAATAATAAAATAATTGTTAAATAATCGATAGAAGTATCGATTATTGTTTAAAACTACGGAATATATTTCCGGAGTACCTTTCTCTTCGAAATGCACTAATAGACTGAGCTGTTGTTCTCTAGAACAAAACATTAATTAGAAAGTTGTTTATATGACTTGTTTTTATGTTCAGTATGTGTCCAACGTTAATTATAATTCTAATAAAGAAAATTCAAGATTATAACGTACAGATTTTATTATTTTATTTATTCTAAAGTAAGTATTTTATTGTTCATGCGACGTGATGACTTCAAGTGTTAAATTATTCTGTAATATAAGAAGGGTGTATTAGAATATTAAAATAATTGTTAATTAATCAATAGAAGTATCGATTACTATTTAAAAGTACGGAATATACTTTCGGAGTACCTTCCTCTTCGGAATGCACTAATAGACTGAGCTGTTGTTCTCTAAAACAAAACATTGATTAGAAAGTTGTTTATGATTTTTCTTATGTTGATTATTTTTGCAACAGTAATTAAAATTCTAATAAAGAAAATTCAAGATTATAACGTTCAGATTTGAACATTCTTTTCATTCTAATATAATTAATTTATAGTTCATGCGCAGTGATGACATCGAGTGTTAAATTATGCTGTAATACAAGAAGAGTGTATTAGAATAATAAAATAATTGTTAAATAATCGATAGAAGTATCGATTACTATTTAAAAGTACGGAATATATTTTCGGAGTACCTTCCTCTTCGAAATGCACTAATAGACTGAGCTGTTGTTCTCTAAAACAAAACATTAATTAGAAAGTTGTTTATATGACTTCATATATGTTGATCAGGTGTGCAACGGTAATTATAATTCTAATAAAATTTAAAATTATAACGTTTGAATTTGAACATTCTTTTCATTATAACGTAATTGTTTTATTGTTCATGCGCAGTGAAGACTCTGAGGTTAAAAATTTCCTGTAATATAAGTAGAGTGTATTAGAATATTAAAATAATTGTTAATTAATCGATAGAAGTATCGATTATTATTTAAAAGTACGGAATATATTTTCGGAGTACCTTCCTCTTCGGAATTCACTTGTAGACTGAGCCGTTGTTCTCTAGAACAAAACATTAATTAGAAAGTTGTTTATATGACTTGTTTTTATGTTAAGTATGTGTCCAACGTTAATTATAATTCTAATAAAGAAAATTCAAGATTATAACGTCTGAATTTTAACATCCTTTTCATTCTAACGTAATTATTTTATTGTTCATGCGCAGTAATGAGATTCCAAGTGTTAAATTATTGGTAATGTAAGTAGAGTGTATAAGAATATTAAAATAATTGTTAATTAATCGATAAAAGTATCAATTATTTTTTAAAAGAGCGAAATATATTCTCGAAGTACCTTCGTCTTCGAAATACACTTAAAGACTGAGCCGTTGTTCTCTGCAAAAAAATTATCTTTGGAAAGGTATGATATTTCCTTTCAATTGCAAACTTGTTTGAAATCGACATATTGTGAGATAGAAGAAACCTGCACTAAAAAATAAAATATTCATTATAACAAAAATAATTTTATCCTGAAATTAAATAAAATAAATATTACAATAAAAGATTTCTTGTTTTATCGGTGTAATGCCTGTAACATTACAAAAGCTATTAAAAAACATTATAAGGTAACTAGTTTCTGTAGATGAAATGGTTAGAAGGAGCCAAGGAAAGGAATAAAAATATGTTCATTGGAAAATTACAGAAGCTAATTACAATTATAATGTTTATGGTAAGCGGTCTTTGGCTGGATTTTATTTGCCATGAAATGTAAAACATATCAAAATATGTTAAACATTACATGGAAAGTAAAATACCATTGCCCAGGTCTAACCACGAGGAGGTAACCGCTTCTGAAGACCCAAGAGGGATGTGCATCCTAAAGATGCTCACATCCGAATATAATTCAAAGGAATATACCTAGCTCTTAGGCCCCACCATAAGAGTACCATTCAAAAAATCGTTAAAATAATTTTTTTGAAAATACCAGAGAAAAATTTCAATATTAAAAAATACAAAATGAAAGACAAGGAGTGTAATCTGAAAAGAAATTCAATAAAATCATCGATGATACTTAAAACTAACACACCCTAGAATAACTTCAACTTATAGAAATACAATCTATACACATTTATATACATAATTTTCAATCTCCATAAAATAAAGTATAATATTTAAAAAGAGTATACAATTATAAGTTGTACCATGGAATCTATAAATAAAGAAAAATACATTAAAAGTAATTATCAAACACGTTCGATGCTAAAAAGAGAATTCTATACAGATGCAAATTTTTATTTTATATATACAAATAATTATTTTATACTATTCTACATTACCAAGTCCACTTCATGTTCCTTTATAGTCCGTCTTTATGATCCTCTTTTCGTCCACTTGTGGTCGTTTCCTTACCATAGTTCAATCTGCAACAGAAAACAAAGGGATAAAAAAGAGTTAAAACATAAAAGGGATAGGACAAAAGGAGGATAGGTATAACTTTTAAAGCGGAACTTTTCACGATTTTTTTTTTAAAGTGGTTTCCCCCCGATTGGACTAGTCCACTGACTCTAAATCTAGGAGAAACCTACACTAAATGTTCAGTCCAACACCGTATACTATTGCGAACTTACGGAAAAGAATCCTTGGGTCCGTCTAACAATTAGCGGAAGATGTTTTCCCTTACAATGAAGCTTCAGTTTCCCATACTAAATGCATATCTATCTATGCATATCAAAAAGCCAAAAAAGAAAATAAAAGACGGTAGTTCCAGCTTCAAAGTTAAATGAACATGATTCTATCCTTGGGAGTAAGAAGTAGAATCATGGCTCGCGTGGGCAGGGTCGCATACCTGAAGTAAATTCTTTATTTGTAAATGGTACCACCCTTTACGAACAAAAAATTTACCCGCTACCCATTAAACCACTTCTGAAACAGAAATTTTTAATGAATATTAATACAATTTTATTTGCAATGTAAGTAATTGGAGTATATTATATAACCTTCCAATCTAGGAACGCAATCAAGTTGAAGACAGTCATCTGATAAACTAAAAAATAAATTCATATTAAAATTATTTTCTATTCAAAGTAAGTTAATGTGTATGTAACGATTAAACCTATGTATATGCGTTGAAATAATCTGAAAAATAATTAAAGTGTATTAGAATAATAAAATAATAGTTAAATATTCGATAGAAGTATCGATTATTGTTTAAAAGTACGGAATGTATAGTCGGAGTACCTTCCTCTTCGAAGTACACTTATAGACTGAGCCGTTGTTCTCAAGAACAAAACATTAATTAGAAAGTTGTTTATATGACTTGTTTTTATGTTGATCATGTGTGCAACGGTAATTATAATTCTAATAAAGAAAATTCAATATTATAACGTACAGATTTTATTATTTTATTTATTCTAAAGTAAGTATTTTATTGTTCATGAGCAGTGATGACTTCAAGTGTTAAATTATTCTGTAATATAAGAAGGGTGTATTAGAATAATAAAATAATTGTTAATTAATCGATAGAAGTATCGATTATTGTTTAAAAGTACGAAATATATTTTCGGAGTACCTTCCTCTTCGAAATGCACTAATAGACTGAGCTGTTGTTCTCTAAAACAAAACATTGATTAGAAAGTTGTTTATGATTTTTCTTATGTTGATTATTTCTGCAACGGTAATTAAAATTCTAATAAAGAAAATTCAATATTATAACGTACAGATTTTATTATTTTATTTATTCTAAAGTAAGTATTTGATTGTTCATGAGCAGTGATGACATCGAGTGTTAAATTATGCTGTAATATAAGAAGAGTGTATTAGAATAATAAAATAATTGTTAAATAATCGATAGAAGTATCGATTATTGTTTAAAACTACGGAATATATTTCCGGAGTACCTTCCTCTTCGAAATGCACTAATAGACTGAGCTGTTGTTCTCTAAAACAAAACATTAATTAGAAAGTTGTTTATATGACTTCATATATGTTGATCATGTGTGCAACGGTAATTATAATTCTAATAAAATTTAAAATTATAACGTTTGAATTTAAACATTCTTTTCATTATAACGTAATTATTTTATTGTTCATGCGCAGTGAAGACTCTGAGGTTAAAAATTTCCTGTAATATAAGTAGAGTGTATTAGAATATTAAAATAATTGTTAATTAATCGATAGAAGTATCGATTATTATTTAAAAGTACGAAATATACTTTCGGAGTACCTTCCTCTTCGGAATTCACTTGTAGACTGAGCCGTTGTTCTCTAGAACATAACATTAATTAGAAAGTTGTTTATATGACTTGTTTTTATGTTAAGTATGTGTCCAACGTTAATTATAATTCTAATAAAGAAAATTCAAGATTATAACGTACAGATTTTATTATTTTATTTATTCTAAAGTAAGTATTTTATTGTTCATGAGCAGTGATGACTTCAAGTGTTAAATTATTCTGTAATATAAGAAGGGTGTATAAGAATATTAAAATAATTGTTAATTAATCGATAGAAGTATCGATTATTGTTTAAAAGTACGAAATATATTTTCGGAGTACCTTCCTCTTCGAAATGCACTAATAGACTGACCCATTGTTCTCTAAAACAAAACATTGATTAGAAAGTTGTTTATGATTTTTCTTATGTTGATTATTTTTGCAACGGTAATTAAAATTCTAATAAAGAAAATTCAAGATTATAACGTTTGAATTTTAACATCCTTTTCATTCTAACGTAATTATTTTATTGCTCATGCGCAGTGATGACTCTGAGGTTAAAAATTTCCTGTAATATGAGTAGAGTGTATTAGAATATTAAAATAATTGTTAATTAATCGATAGAAGTATCGATTATTGTTTAAAAGTACGAAATATATTTTCGGAGTACCTTCCTCTTCGAAATTTACTTATGGACTGACCCATTGTTCTCTAAAACAAAACATTGATTAGAAAGTTGTTTATGATTTTTCTTATGTTGATTATTTTTGCAACGGTAATTAAAATTCTAATAAAGAAAATTCAAGATTATAACGTTTGAATTTTAACATCCTTTTCATTCTAACGTAATTATTTTATTGTTCATGCGCAGTGATGACTCTGAGGTTAAAAATTTCCTGTAATATGAGTAAAGTGTATTAGAATATTAAAATAATTGTTAATTAATCGATAGAAGTATCGATTATTGTTTAAAAGTACGAAATATATTTTCGGAGTACCTTCCTCTTCGAAATTTACTTATGGACTGACCCATTGTTCTCTAAAACAAAACATTGATTAGAAAGTTGTTTATGATTTTTCTTATGTTTATTATTTTTGCAACGGTAATTAAAATTCTAATAAAGAAAATTCAAGATTATAACGTTTGAATTTTAACATCCTTTTCATTCTAACGTAATTATTTTATTGTTCATGCGCAGTGATGACTCTGAGGTTAAAAATTTCCTGTAATATGAGTAGAGTGTATTAGAATATTAAAATAATTGTTAATTAATCGATAGAAGTATCGATTATTGTTTAAAAGTACGAAATATATTTTCGGAGTACCTTCCTCTTCGAAATTTACTTATGGACTGACCCATTGTTCTCTAAAACAAAACTTTGATTAGAAAGTTGTTTATGATTTTTCTTATGTTGATTATTTCTGCAACGGTAATTAAAATTCTAATAAAGATAATTCAAGATTATAACGTTTGAATTTTAACATCCTTTTCATTCTAACGTAATTATTTTATTGTTCATGTGCAGTGATAACTCTGAGGTTAAAAATTTCTTGTAATATAAGTAAAGTGTATTAGAAAATATTGAATTTAGCGCGTCAGTAATTAATCGATAATGTGCAGATCATTCCCGCGAAATTTTTATTTATCGATATAATTTATGGTGGCATGCCTGAGAGAAAGATATCAATTGTTTTTTGCATGTCTATATAGACGTACGATTCTCTTTTGTAGGGTTGTGTTCTTCTGTACGATGCGACAAAGTTTTCACAGTGTTTAAAACATTATCTTTATTTTTATTCATTATTGTTAGAATATTTTTTATAATTAAATTATATTATGTGGATTTTAACGTGGTTGGGGTAGGAGAAAAACGAGTTACGTACGTGTTGTGGTTAAGCTTGTGTGCGTGATGAATCTTCTGATTGGTCATTTCAAGTCCGAAGTAACAAATCCGCTAACTAGCCAATGAAACGACAGCAATCTTTCAGCAACGTACCGCGTAGGGGAAGTGACCACCATTTTGAATTTGTCATCTTTAGTAGTTGCAGCAGAATTGGTCGTCCGTTGATATCAGGTAATTAAAGGATTTTTTTTAACGTTTAAACCTTTAAATTATATATTAAACGATAACTAAAAGCAAGATTTTTATACATGAGTGTTTTCAAAACTGAAAAATACAAATTTCGAAAGATATCCGTGAAAATATAATCGTCGACATTTTTCGGTTTCCCGCCATATCTTATCAAGGCCAACTTATAATATTTCGTCTAATTTTTATCTTTTTCTCATGGTATCAATACTTTTTATCATCTCTAATGATGCTCAAATTAATTATTTTTCATAATTATGTCTTCAAAAATCGTATATCGTATTAAATTTGATTTCTGTCACATATACATACATATAGGCATATATACATAAGTATAGGTATATCGTATACGTACACTCATATATATGATTTTCTTTATATTGTATTAATGTAATTTTATTTCTTACTTATTTTAGTTTTCCGAGCGTTGGGAGAATCCAATACGAATACATATACTCAATTTAAGAATCGTGCTTCATTTTACTTCAGGATAATGACTAAATTATCGAGGTATGTCTATCTCTTTATTTTAAAGCAAAAAGAAGTGTAACAGAAAGAGAAAGCGAGAAAGAAAGAAAACGAATGCAAACATTCGTCTTCCAGGTAGTCAAATGTATTCATAAATTTCTAGGAAATTCTCGAGATGAAAATAAAAAAGAAACAGTTAAAAACAAAAGAAAACAACAGAGTACCGAGCACTGAGCATCGAATACCCGAGTACTCCCGAACACCCGAGTACCCCCGAGCACCCGAGTACCCCCGAGCACCGAGTACCCCCGAGCACCGAGAGTTCGGCACTACCAAGGTTAAACGTAGTAATGTATCTCTTTCCCTTTTCGTCTTTCGACACGTTAAGATCGTCAAAAGTAACTACACACACACAGTAAATTATTGAATAATTTTATTTCTAACCTTATCGTGTACATTTTAATACTTTAAAAAGATTTGCATTAGATTGAATGGTATAAAAAACGATGTACTTTTTAGGTTACACTTTATTGAATTATATTTAACATTGATTCTTTATGATATAGTATCTTATAACGTGTGTTCTGCCTTCAGAAATGATTTACAGGAAATATTGTAATATAATCTTTAGTATGTTTCAGCTTTTCAGACTTTTTATTTCATTTTATTTTATACGTCGTCATCCTAAGGGTAGGATACCCATCCTGCAGTCATCAATCAAGACTAAAAGTAAGTATGTTTTACTATCAAACATTTCTATGATAATTTCAATAGGTTTTTATTACGACAATGACATTAATTGTTCTTTTTCTTATTCTGTTTCAGAACATTGCAATCGTGCGTGTAGGCAATGGAATACTCGTGTGTTGCATCGTGTTAAAATAAAATATAAAAAAGTCGACAAGTAGATTCAGTGTTGATCGTCGCATGTTAAAGTTTCGTTTGCTCGGTTAAGAAACTCGCAAGTTTCTTTTATTCGGTTTAAAAGTGTGCTCATCGTCATCCTAAGGGTAGGAGACCCATCGTGCATTCATCAACGAAGAAAAAACGTAAGTCAATTTTTATATTAAACATTTTTTCAATAATTATAGTAATTTTTACATAACAACGATTTATATAATCTATTTTTTATTTGTGTTTCAGATCATCCTTGGAATAGTGTTCACATTTCATTCATTAAATTCATTGAGAAATTCGTTTAACACTAGATTCTTTCACTATTATTTTGTTCACTATTTTTTAAAAATTTACAAACATTGTTTAAATGAAAAAGTAGGTAGAGGAGATGAATTAATATTTACGCATATTTTATTACACATTAAAAATTAACATATATTTAAAAAAACAATATTTCTGTTTATATATGTAGCAAACAAGTTTGAAATGAATCTAATGTTAATTGAATTAACTGCATGTAATGCAGTTTTATAGTCATTTGTGCATTGTCATCGTCATCCTAAGGGTAGGAGACCCATCGTGCATTCGTCGATAGTGATTTAAAGTGAGTATATTTTTGTATTAAATAACACTTCAAAAATTTTAATGCTTTTCTGTAATAGTAATGATATTAATAGTATTGTTTTTTATTTCTGTTTCAGATTGCAATCGTGCGCGAAGCAATATGTGTATTACTATAAACACTGTATTACTATAGGTCGATGTCTTAAACTGAATGGCCCATGTGAAGTGACCGGGAGTGATATTTTCGTGTGTTTGCATTAAACTGCGTGCAATGCAGTTTTTAAAGTAGAGTCAGTGTTTGTTCGAATATTAAAAAGTACAATTTTTATCGCAAAGTAGAATCAGTGACCGGGCGGGCGTAAATTAAATTCAAATCATACGCGTATGTAGAGTCAGTGTTGTTCGTCGTATAATCAAATTTCGGTTTCGCGATAAGAAACTCATCTATAGTTTCTTATTTTCGTTTATACCGCGTTATTAGATTCACGAGAGGTGTGCATCACCGTGATGCCATTGAGCTTCGTCCCATTGGAATGCATTGTAAGTATTCATTTTTATTTACATTTTATTCGATTTTATTTTATATGATTTTGGATAATATTCCAGATAATTTATCGTTTTGTTCTATTTTATATTACAGATATAATTATGGATTCTCTTCCTTTCAAAGATGTTTGATGAATTCTTCGATGGATCTCCTTCAAAAGTAAATCAAGGAACTCTGTGATCATCAGGCTGCAATACTTGCTACGAAGTAGGAGTGTTTTGGAGCCACCGCAGAACTTCTAATGCCAACTGTTCATGTTTCGTATATGCGTTATTTTAATTCTAAAATGTTACATATATGTTATATAACGGTTGGTAACGAGTGAGTGAAAAAATTTAAAGTCCCTCCGGTGCTCAATCATGCCGAGGATGAAAGGTCCGAATCGGCACGAGCTACTGGTTGTAATTATTTTAATAAATTATTGACGAGCACATGAGTAATTCTTTTTTAGGGATAACTCATGGAAATTATATATTTTGTTGTATATTTTATTAGTTCAGGATAGGTCTTCTTGTTTCATCGGTTAAATTCATATTATTAACAGTGCAATTAATTAATGCACTTTCTTTTTTATTACGTGTTTTGTTCATGGTTAGTTGTGGTAGCATGTAATAAATGTCTTACATGCATTGCTTCGTGGTTTGCTTATCTAATTTCGATTAATTTTGATATATCGATACTTCGATATTATAAATAAATGAGCAAGAAGACAAACTTATTCGCGACGGATAGATTCTTGCAGTTAAGTGGTGGCTTAAAGCCCAGTTCTTCAATTAGAACAGCCAACTTAATCAAAGGAGTCGTCCGAGGTTTTTTATATTTATTGATTGTAGTCATATTAAAAATTTTTCAAAGTTCTTAAATTCTTTTTAAAATTCATTCAAAATAACTTGTAGAGTCAAAGTCCGCTTAGATTTATGAGAGAATATTTATATATATATATATATTAATCAATTTTTAGATTAGGATTTTCAGCAACTAATATACTAATCCCCGTTTCTCCCCCCATATTTTCTGCGTTCTCATTTATGCGTGTGCCCAGGTGTTACACGTATGGGTGAGAAACAGTTAGTATGGGTTTAGTTTTAATTTTTTCCCCTATTGGCGGCTGTTATTGTGTTAGTGATTGCACGATGTACTTTACACCTGTGTGTGCGTATTAGGTAGTGTGTATTGTACATCGTTACGCGCTAGTTTTTATTCAATTAATACATCATTAAATACTTAAAGCATTACTTCTACATATCTATCTTTATTCTTATATTTATATTAAATATTTCTAATTTTTTTGATAATCGTTTGCATAGTAGAGTTACTGCATTTATTTGTGGAAACTTTGATATACTTGTATATTACTAGTATGCATATGTATATACTAGTGTATACTTGTATTTTTGCAGTAGTTTTATTTGCAATAATCATTAGCCTTGGCAGTCGATTACAGCAAAAAGTACGTATACCCATTAGCATATAAGTTTATAAAACGTGGTTGAACTAGGGTGTCGGAGGTGCCCCGGGGCATGCTCTCTAGTTTAGGCTTTTGCACCCTGGTGGTATGTGAGAGAACCGTGGAGTGAGTGGGTGGGTATGTATGTTTTTTTCTTAAAACGGGTAAAAATATGGGTAATAGGCAGGCAGGTAGCATACTTCTCTGAATGAATGTGAAAACTTTAATTTTAAGTAGGTAGGATCCAGGAAAGGCATTAGACTTCTTGCTTCCACTCCGGAGTGGAAATTCCGCTTCCTGGTTTATACAGAATTGTTGCAAAATTTGATCATCTCATTCTATATTATGTTTGATTTGTTAATTTATTTTGTAACTATTCTGTGATCTTTATTATGTATCATGATTCAAAGGTATTTGCAACTATTTCAAAGATTTATTTGTATTTCGATTCTATCTCGTACGAGATAGAGTCAAATCAAATTCGCAAATTCTTTGATGCATTTGATACTTAGTTTTAAGTATTTCAGGATTAGCACTACGCACTATCGCGATTTCATCTTACAGCTACAATTATTTGATATAATTAACGAATAAATTAATAACGAATTAATGAAATGAAGGTATTGCAAGAAAATGCATTACATTTATTGCATTATTTATTTCAATTTGATTTTATTACTCGACGTTAAAAGTGCGAAGTGTTATTAGGTCATCGTGGGAAATTATCTGCTTGGACATTTGATTAAATGTGCTCGTGTATTATCTATGAAATCTAAGTTCATTGATGGTCCACGAGTTAGAAAAGTAAATGCGTTAAATGTAAATTAATCTTTTAGTAATTGAGAATTAGAATGCCATATTCTGATAGTACACTTTTTGAATGATGGATATATTTTATCAGAGACTCTAATTTTGCTTGTACGTACGAAAATGTCCAATTGCAGAAAAGTATGAAGAAAAGAAGAGGCTAATTGCCGAAGAGGCCCCCACTTAATTGTGGCTCAAGAGGGCAACTACAGACTCAATGAGTTATTTGCAAATTCAACAGCATAGTTGAATCTTTGCGAATAGCACGTTGGTCATTTTATATTTTAATTGTTTTATTATTTCGCTCGTCAATAATTTTTTATAGTTATTCCAAGTATAGATGATTAATATATTTTTCTTCTTGTTACAGGTGATCTTCGTTGGATTTAACAACAAACCTTTTTGATTCTCCTCCTGTTTTTTATAATATATGTATAAATGCATTTCTGAAGGCACACATATAAACACTAAATATGAAATATATATATATATTTAAAAGTCCATTTTAAATATGTTTGTTAATAAAGTGTTTAATTTATTAACATATCTGTTTCAGATTTAATACTTTAACGGATCTGCTTGTGTTTTTATTTTTTTTTTATTTTTATAATATTTATGACGGGCATCTCAAAAGGATGTGATTTTATTTTACTTGTTTCTATGATAGGAGAAAAAAATGTAGGAAATTTGAAAAATCATCGGTACAAAATTTGATGAAAAAAGGGGTGAATGAAAAAATTAGGCAACGTAATATTTCATCTAGCTGAAACTCCAGGATTATAGTAGCCAAAAATCCAGTAAATGCTTGGTAAGGAAATTTCTAAAAATTGAAAGGGTTTATGAGGTTATTATATTTTTTAATCGTATAAGTTATAATTAATCGATGATTAAAAATTCTGTTTAATCAAAGATTAAATCAATTGATTTTTTATTTTTATTCTATTACTCTTACTCTTTAAGTGAAAATAATAAAATGAAGCTGTATGATATTAATTATCATGATGGTATTTGTGAACAAGCATAATGCCGAAAGGATCAAAAGGGTTTAACAACCATATGACGTCTCGATTGTAATGGCAATAAACCGAATCGATATTGCTACGTTAATTACTGTTATCAGCGTATTTGCAGTTTCAATATGCGTTTGAGAGTGTGGTTATTGTCGAGTGCATAGACAGGGAGGGAGAAAAAGAGAGGGAGAGAGAGAGGGAGAGAGAGAGAGAGAGAGAAGAAGAAGAAGAAGAAGAAATGAAAAGAGATAGTAACCCGTATTACTGCCCTTGCAACAACTGTTTTTTTCTTCTTTCTTTTTTTTATTTTTAATTTTCGTATACATATAGAGGTATTCAATTGGGTAATTTTTTTTTATCGACAACGCGTATTCGCGAATATCGCTATGGGGGACATGATGGTTTTTAATTTATTACGCGCGAATGCGTATGGCTAAAAATAAATGTATCATCTCGTTCTGTGTTTTTTCCGATAGCTGTATGTCGCTTGGTAGCCTGGTGTAGCGGCTTTCTCAATCGATGACAAAGAATAACCGATGCAATCCAATTGTCGATGCGTTCTGTATAGTATATACATGACATATCCATATCGTTCATCATAGATAGCAGAATAGATTTTATTTTCAATAATGAATGACGAGTACGTGGCATCAATGTACATATATGAATGATAACAAACATATGCGATATATCGATAAAAACAATATCAAGAATTATCTATATCGAGTCGGTATAAACGTCTTAATTTTCTATAATATTATTAAGTGCATATATAATTATGTGCATATTTTGATATCTTATATAGATAATTCTTTTATTACGAAATTAATTGTTATTTTGATATGATTAAATTAATATTTATTCTGTAGGAGTAAAACTTTTTATTTTATTTATTTTATTTATTTTATTATATATTTATAAGAGACAAATAATTAAGCTATAATGAATTAAATTAAAATCGCAGTTAGTGTTACAATTATATACGATTGTTTATTATTTTTTTTTTTTTTCAAACGTAACATCGGCAGCTAATTTCTTCAATTAATCGATAATTTACTGGCAGAAAGATCGATAGTTTCATACGCTCTATTTGTTGTTTGCACCTTGGTCAGAGAAGTTTGCAGTTTAGTTGAGAAGGAAAGCTTGGTTTCGTTCGCGAGTTATACTGTCGTTTAGGTAGAAATCACTTTCCTGATCTATGATTTCTTTTATATCGAACTATCGATCTTATATGGATTACTCTATGGAAGGATAATGATAATTCCAGGGCTTCAAAGTGCATTGATGTCGATTAATATTAAAAGAAAAAAAGAAAGAGAGGAAGAGAGGAGAGACAGATAAAGAGAGATGAAAATAAACATAAAGAAAGAGAGCAAAAAGAAAGAAAGAGATAGAGAGATCACGTTCTGGTCTCCATCTTTCTAAAGATATATTTCCTGTACGTTTTGCGAGGAGAAATGCGAGCGCAACGGCACGATTAATCAACGACGAGCATGAAAACATGAAAGAGAGAGAGAGAGAGAGAGAGAGAGAGAAGCAAAACGGGTGAGAGAACATCGTTCGCAATATCAGTTTTAATCAAAACACATAGGAAAATTTTTGGTAGGATCGTTCGAGATCTAATGTATTCATTGACACTGCATTTAAAACAGCATTCTATAGTGGGCAAATTAAATTTTTTATACTTCTTTCTATTGTTTCAAAATTTTTTTCTTGTTCTTCCATCTGTCGTTGAATTTTTGATTTTTTTTTTGATCTCTTTATTTCAACGTCTGCCTTTCGTTTCAAATTTTTCGCGTTTAGTTTCTTTGAAAGCTACTTTGTTACGTGAATGTAAGCATCTAATGTAGATCGAAGTTAATAGAAGAACGTTTAAACTGAGAAGTGATTTTCTTTCTTCTTCTTCTTCTATTTCTTTGGTTGTGCTTTTACGCATTAGTCGAGTATCCTGTATATCTGAAATTATACTCATTCTTTCTCATTTTCTCTTTCTTTTATCTTATTTTCTTGTCTCTTTTTCACTGTATTCTTCTAGTAGTAACTGTGCTCCGCGTCGCCTTCCGAAAACATTCTTTTTGTTGACCGGTGTGGCGAAGACATGCGAAAAGATTGAGCGAGGTTGATGTTGGACCTTAGGTTAGACCAATGGTAGAAGAGTTAACGCGTTCTATGACTCGAAGTGGTAGCACCACTAGTCGTTGCTTAATGTTCCTTGTCCGATGGGAATCGTTATTTTCTACTTACAAGTGCATTCCACGTACTAGGTATTAAGTATCACTTTGACACATTCCCCCATGGAATTTCCTCTATGCAATAGCCACATTGATAGACATATTATTTATCTTTTTGTTGTTGTATTGTTTTGTTTTGTTTTTTTGTAGTATTTCTTTTTATGTCTTTGACCAGCAGCAATTGATATCTTATGAATATTTGTATAATATGTTGCTTTATCGATATTATTTGCTGCATTTGATAGATATTTTATTAATTATTTTTATTTATAGCGATGCATGTGTATACGTACTAGTTACAAAATATCCTCAAATAATTTCTTTTTTTTTTTTTTTGGCACCGATCAGAGATCAAGCAACGTCACAAACGCGAGAATTCGATCGGTCAAATACATCCGATAGAAACCGAATGATTTCACGTACAAGTGGTGCTTTCAACTTCCGGAAGGTTGCGGTATGCGAGGCTCGATAGCGAACTCGCCGATGTTGCAGTTGACTTCAGCGAGCTCTGTTTGTCGAGAACAAACTGCCACGAGTCCGCGCGATGACCAATCAAGCTAAACTTTTTAATTACGATCGTTCTTGTTTCGTGAACCAACGAGAAACGGATCAGCTTCGATGCATACAAAACATTTTATCCCCTCGATCTGTTCTCGTTTAATCTAACATATATATATACACATATGTATACATGCGATCGTATATATCGTGCCTGTTCAAACCATCAACAATGTTGTAACTTCTATATTATTTTTACGTAAATGTGATAAATAAAAACCACGAATTAAAGACTATCGTAAAAATTGTATTTTTAAGGATTTATAACTTCATTGTGAAAAGATAAAGGCAACGGGTTAACCATACTGTAAAAATCCAGTTAGAGCTTTTATATATAAAAAGAGAGAGTGTTTTATCAAATTTTTGAATAAACTTTATTATATTTGATAACACACACAAAAGAACGTTTTAGGCCAAAATAGCACGTTTCCAAGAGAGAAATTCAATAATACAAAAACGTTTTATTCATGTGAAATATTTTATTTTTATTTTTTAAATATAACTATAATATACATATTTTTTTTCTATAACAATAACATAATACTGCCAATATAGGGACGAGTACAGTAAAATCTTGAAATATTTTCTTCTACAAAAGAAACATTTATTTTGAACAAATTTTTACTATGAATGATGAAAGTTAATAAAAATCTACTAATATTATATTTTACAATTAAACGTGATATTTTATATATTTTAGAAAAGAAAAAAAAAGAAAATATACTAAATCTAAATCAATCATTTTGGATTTAACTGCCATTAACTTTATTACCGTTTATAGTGTCACCGTAAAATCATACAAAATCCAACAACAAATCGAATATGGTCTATAATGGCTTTATTATTCCTTTACTTTTCGATTTGCAAGTATGACGCGTTTAGTGGCAGTAGGAGTAGAGTGGCGATCGAGATGTGGTTGAAAAAGAGGAGATAAGTAGTAAACAGCAGTTTCGGTCGGACAGGAATAGCGCGACGGCGCGACGCTTCGGCGCAACTGGACGAATGGGAGATAGAAAGGGAGAGAAAGAGATAGAGAGAGATAGAGAGAGTGTATCATGTAGGTATGTGAAAGAGAGAGAAAGAGAGTGAAGAGAGTGAGTGAGAGAGGAGAGTAGGGCGGTGGGTTGAATCGAGGTTGGTATCGGGCAGCATAGTGAGTCGCGCGATCCGTTCATTCGGGCTCGCACGGCTCGCATCGTCACAGGTCGGGTACGTGCTGCTGCTGCTGCTGTTGTTACTGCTACTGCTGCATCTGCTCTTCAAAGGGCTTCTTTGTTGAAGCACTTCATATAGTTCTGTTCGTCTTGTTGCCTGTTATTTTTTTTTATTTTATTTTATTTTATTTTATTTTATTTCACCTTTCCTCTTACGTGTACTTCAGCTAACGAGATTTCTCGAAAGGATGACAATCAGCATGCCGTTTAAATTTCTTTACTTCTTCTCGCAGTTGGAAGAGTGTACTCAATTTAAACAAAGTGGACAGTAACGAATGTACAATTTCATTCGATCGACTTGTGTCCCTTTAATCGTTTTTCAAAAGGTGGTATTAAACGGTTTAACATTTGGAGAAGCAATTTGAAGCTTGACAAGTGGATAATTACGTTTGAAAAAATAGTATTAAAAGTCGATTGGTTGGTGTTTGTTTCATGTGAATGCTGAAATTCATTTTGATACGAATAGACACAAGTGTTATTGAGATTATTAAGTGATTAACAATACTTTAGTTTTAATTAATTAATCGATTATCTATGTAATTTTTTACGTAATAAGAATCATTGAGTGTGTTTCGTTCTTGGATTTATTTGAAGAGGTTTAGTTAGTTTATTTTCCCGCTCAGAGACGGGAGCTGTGCGTTGAAGAGGCAAACGGAGAGGCAACGATATACATTTTGTGTTTTGTGTGTGTGCGTACACGCGCGAGTGTGTTTGTACATCAGTTTATTCAGTGTCTTATCAGTGTACTTCCCTCCCTCCCTCCTTTCCTTTCCTTTCTTTCCTCTTTCTCTTTCTTCCTTCTCTTTTTCTTTCTCTCTCTCTTTTTGTTTCGACGATGTTTATAATTTTTCGAATATCATGCTATTGAGTTCGTATGTTCGTGAAATGAATTATTTGAAAAAATTCTGTATAAAGGAAATTTGTATCCGGTTAATAAATATATCTCCGGTTAGAGCTTTGAACGAAATGTAATTTTTTAGCTACAAGATGCATGCGCTAAAATGATCGGTATGCGTTGATTCTTGTTATTGATAATAACGTTGATAACGAGTTGACAAGATCTCATGATAACCTATGAAACTCACGAGATGAACTCGCGGTTTATTTTATTATCCCAAATATAGGAAATCGTTAAATTATATTTATGTTAAAGTCGTTCGCGGTTCTATCGGTGTAGCGTGTATTCCGTGTGTGTGCGTGATCGGTGTAACGGGGACACGTGGCCAGTATGACTCTCAAAGGTCACATTATCGTTAGCGATATTTAGACCGTTGGATCTAATGGGCCGACGTTTAACAGGCTATAGTCAGCTAACGTGCGTTCATTTAATATACACACTGTGTACGTATACGTTTGCTACATAACACAGTGTCAGGTTACTACAGCATTCATCCCCTTCGCCCTCATCGTTGCAAAGTTCGTCGTTGATCATTCTCGCACACGGCACCACCCTCCATTCGCTGCTCATTCGTTTCTGTCTCCATCGGTCTTCCGTGGAAGTGCCGTGAAATACGAAGAAGCATGAATTTGAACAGGATGTTCTCTTTTCTGGGGCTAACTAATTTGCATCTCACCATTGATGATTACAACGTGTTAGTGGATTTAAGAGAACGATTGCCAGACGAATATTTTGGATTAAAATTAAAGGGCTTTCTCACGGAGACAGTGTACGTATGTGTAGTGCCAGATGCTAGTTAAGTGATATTTGTGTTGAGAGATAGAGAGGAATATATATATATATATATATTCAATATATATAGAACAACGTGTGTATATTGTATCAGTGTGTCGAGAACAGTTGGATTGTCCTCGTAATTTCCGTCTCCCTGGTCAACCCTAATCTGGTTGCATCGTTATTTGCTAAAGGGGGAATGAAGGACAGTACGTAGGGACTGGTCCTTCTCGTTTTGGAGATGTGCCGCTATATACAGCACACTACCACCCTCGCCCTCCCCCTCGTACTTTTGGCGATTCATGCGATCACCGTTGTACGAGCTGGCGAACAAGGTAACCATTATTGATGTGATTGATGCGAACAAGAATAAGATCGATGTCTTTCTTTCCACTTTTTTCTTGTTCACCCATAATTTTCTGATTTCGTAAATACTTTTGTTTCTTCTTGCCTTTATCGCAGCATTACTTTGATGTTCCTTAAGATAGCTATTTTTGATCCCTTTAGATTGTTTTTGATTATCCTAAGAGATTTTTATCCTATATTTTCTTTTTTGGAATATAATATTCTCGCTTACATAAGAAGCCTTTACTTATTCGGCAGATATTTTCATCATGTATCCTTAGTAAAGAAAGTGCGTTCTTTTATGTACATACATAAATATATATACATACATTAAGACTGGCTCCCATAACGAATCTTCATTTGCTCGAACTCTTGGAACATGTGAGTTCACGTGAGTTAACGTGAGTAGAAGAACTACCAGTACTGATGCCTTTCTCACCAATTCCCATGCATTAGCCTTTACCGTTCTTCTCGTCCAAGCTTTTACGAGTTTTCGTGAAAGCTGGCAGACTTTTCTGAAAGCCTTGCTTCTTCTTCTTTCAAGCCACGTATTTTCTTTTTTGGTTAGGATTACCTCTCCTTCGTTCGACGTTCAACTCATAGTGAAACGTTTCGATATTTATCAGACAATTGGGAATGTTCGATATTGAATGTCATGAAATAACATGAAGGTATTTTATTGACAGAGAAATGTCCTAGGAATTCATATTCTCTCATGTTGCTTCCCTATTTACTGCATTATAATTGGCAGGTTCATTGTCACCTGGGGATAATCGGAATTAGCGACTGTTTTATCTTTTGTAATGAAGTAATTGATTTATATTATTTATTACTTGCCATTTGATGTATATTTACAAGAGAGAGAGAGAGCGAGAAAGAGAGCGAGAAATAGAGAAAGTGGCAGAGATAAAATAAATTACGTTTGTACATTTTTTTGAGTTCATTTTAAACATACAATATTTTATTTCATAATGTTAAATCAAAATGGTAAAGAACCATATATCTAAAAAAATAAATAAAACTCATATTTCTATGGCATCTTAATGGCATAACTTTTATGGGTTTTCTTTTATAAAAATAGAATCATTTTTATTTTCTTATCTTTTTTATCATACGAAGGAGGAATAAAATGAAGCTTATGGAATGCAGGTACGTTTGATATTGGAAAATGAGATTAAAGTAAGGTAGATTGTGTTTTATGAGAGATGAGAGAGAGACAGAGAAAGAGAGAGAGAGATAGTAGAGTTATGTTTATACTCGTATATTTTTATAAAAATGTGTGTTTTTTTTTTAATTATGTAAAAAAGAAAAAAAAATATAATTCTTGTGAAGATAATAAAACGAAAGGTAAAAATGAATTCTCGTGAGAGAAAACAGAGGAAAAACACAAAAATCTTTGAAATTCTTTTTTATTCTCAACAACAAAGAACTAACGAAGACCCATCATGAAGTCGATGAAGTTTTCAGAAATTTATGCAATATAGCGTAGTTTTTACGGTCAAGTATTGTTAGTTTATATAGTTTACATTATATACGAAACCTTTTTTCTAGAACAGAGTACGTTTTTATTTCTTAATTGACACGATATGATGAAATTCTGAATGAAATAAATTTATGTCACAATATGTTTCCCATTTAAAAATAATATCTATTCGAACATATTCTGTGTTGATTTATTTTTCTACAATTTTTTTCTATAAGTTCAATATTCATTTTAATTTTTAAATTATCAAGGACTGAATAGAAATTTCAGTATAAAATTGATGTTAGATATGAGAAATAATCCTATTATTCGATTGTACTCATTCAAGTATGCTTTATTTTCAAGTGTATTGAGGTATTCTAATTAGATAAACAAGACGTCTATAGACTTTTTTATTGGAAAATGAAATGCAATAATAGTAACGACAGACAATTACTAAAGATTATTGATATGGTAGAAATAAAACTAGGTTAAGAATAAGAAAAAAAAAAGAAAGAAAGAATATAAGAATAAGAAAGCATTTATGTCAGAAATTAATTTGATACATTTAATTTAAATAATGTAACCGATAAGATTTTTATTTTTATTAATTGAATGTGTTTTTAATAAGTACTTATATATATATTTATATTTAATTGAAGCTCGATATACTTTTTATCGATTTTTATTATTTTCTTTTCATTTTTCTCTCATTTATACATTACATAAAAAACAATAGAATCTTCTGTTCATGGTCCTTTCAAGAGAAGAGAGTTTTCTTCTTTTTCAATCGTCAATATTGCCATTTGATTTTCTTTGAATATCATACCGCGATGTAGGTAAAGTTTGAACAAGATGTTAACTTTATCAAAAGTATCTCAAGTTAAGAACACGAAACTATACTTCTTATACTGTCTCTGTTCTCTCACGAGAAAGAGAGAGTAGTGAATTTTTTTCCCATATCGTTAAACATTTTTAATTTCCACTATACTTTTTCTTTTCTATCTCTATGATCTTTTCAAAATTATTCTTGGACCAATTCCAAACGTCTTACATAGAAACATAGAAATCTGCTTTACTTAGAAAGTAGGAATATTACAAATTACATAAATCTACTTAAAGTATATTTAACATTTTTTTTTTCGTCTTCTTTTTATCTAGTACATAGTTTCAAAAGAAAAACTTGGACACACGTGTTATATTTTCAAAAGCGCGAAAGTCAGTTATTTCATTTAAAAAAAAAAGGGCTCGCGAACCAAGCAGATTTTAAAAGAAGTTTTTCTCGAGAACAATAGAAATTAAAGTAACTGGGTTTCTGTCGTTTTAACGTTGAGATTACAGGTAGAACTTCCTTAAACGTTTTTACACTAAATGCTAGAGTAGATTTTAAGAATAAACAAAAAGAAAGAAAGAAAGAAAGAAAAAACAATAAGTAATTGTCCTAGCAGCAACGTAATTTTAAACGAAAGGCCGGTGAAATGTTGTTGAGATCTATGTCGAAATTAAAAGGTTAATTTACCTAAATCTTTTTATGATAATGATATTGCAGTTTTTCAATCAAGATAATAAAAAAGAAAAAGAAACAGGGATAAGGAATATAAAAGGAAAGAGAAAAATAACAAGAATAAGTAACTAAAGGAATAAAATAATTATTTTGATTAACAATAAAATGAAATTGAAAATAAACGAGTTGGAAAATGTTGTCAATGAGGGATCAAAACGATCGTTGTCTTGTTTCAACGTAGAAAAGTGGGTTCTTATGACATTGCTATCTTCCTTCGTGGCTGGTAATTGTACACAATCACGTGGAGAGCATCGCAACGTCAGATACGGGCGTGCCCGTATTAACTTCTATCTCATAAGATTCCGTGGTGATTACCTCGACTATGGGTTCGTATAAAATCCGAACTGTATACTGTTTTCAGTAATCTCCTGCGATCTTAAAAGCCCACTCTATAGTGCTCGCTTTATATCCGACGTGCTTTCGTGCATAGAATCTACTGACTTATCGCCCTTTCTTACATGGATGTTTTCGCTTGATGATTTTCCAACAAGATTTGGCTTTACGTACCGATTGAGAGAACGAGCACGAAGCACATTTTGAAATTTTAGTTTAGAAAATAACGAGAGGAAAACAAATATTCTACCATTTTTTTCCAACAAGATTAAAAGTCTACTTCGAAAAATGAAAATGTATTATGCCCTTGTTTTTTTTTTTTTATATTTTTACTGAAAAAAAAAAAAGTAATAACTCGTCCCTATATATAAATATGTTATAATATTATTAATTTAAACATATATAGTTTAGATATGAAATAAAAACAATAAAAACTTAAATACTTAAAAAAACAATTAATTAAAAATTTAATCTGACGTTGTTGAAGAATATTGGATTAAAACAAGGTACAATATACAATAGTACTTCGCAAATCTAACATTAAAATCTTGATTCCTTTTGAATATTATCTTTGTAACATTGTAAATATCTTTTTGTCAGATAACATTTTGAAATATTATCTGGAAAATATTTCTCAATTTAAACGTATAGCAAGCATTAAATTTGGTTGGTTGACCTAGTTCTGCTTTCTTCACACTATATATAATATTTTCATAATAATTATATATATATATTTTATTTTTATTTTTTATTTTTATTTAATTTCGTCTAAAAATATTTTGAATTTGTTGAAAGTTACAAATACATTTTAATGTTCATTATAATTGCAGTTTAAATATCAAATCGTAATGACTTCTTTCGCATGTTTGAATTTACTCGTTATAAGACAAAATGTTGCCATTTCTTCATTTACGTGCGTACTCATCAATTATAATTAATTGTTTTAAAAATACATTAGTACCTATATGTTAAGATTTTGATATAATATCGTTAGTTTGTACTTGTAATAAATCTATTCAGTTTCAAGAACATCTTACAACAACTGTATATTTGCTGTGGCAGGTGTCTAGAACAATTGTGTTAAACCCAATGCAACAGTGGTGATATTTTGGCCACTTCTCATAGACAAAATAATTCACGTGAATAATTTGATATAATACAGCCAATGGGAAAATTGATATTTTATAAACATATACATATATATATATTTCATGCTCTTAATTAGACAAAATATTTGATGGTTGGACATGTAATTACTCGACAAGTTGACGTGTTATATTTATTATACATATAAAACACATGTATATTATATACGTTCTCTTAATTAAATTGTAACATTGGAAAAGAGTCATGTCCTGGTTGATACCAAATGAAAAGGCATCGTGCATTTTTCATTTTATTTCAACACACCGTCGGTGTCGACGTTGGTGACAGCCTGCAGCATCACTCGTTGAGAAGGATGAATTGCAATAAGCTTTGTTGTCGCTTGGATCCTTTTTCCTTAATCTCGTTTCTTCGTTTTCCTTTCCTTCTATTTCAATTTTTTTTCTTTTTTTACGTCGAATCTCCTTTGGTAAAGATATTCGGTAATAAGCATTAATAATAAATCGCATCTGTTTTCCATTATTCACCTTTCTTTCTATTTTCCTTTTTATTTAATCTTTTTCTTTTTTTTTGTATTTTTTGTACTACCAAAAAAAAAAAAAAAGAAAAAGGAAATAATAATACAACGAACCATTTCACGTAGATTTTTGTAATTGTATTTCTTTATTGGTTTCCGGGGAGATGGTAACTACACAGTTGATTAAAAAATTTGCACAAATTATTCGGAACATTTGGTCCCTTTAAATGATATATTAAATATTAATTTAATAAATAATTATGTAGTTATTAAAAGAGCATTAAATATAATCAATAATTAAATAAAGAAAAAATTGAAAATAACTAATAAATAAATAAATATATACATTTAGTGATATTTTCGGTAGATGTATCTAAAAAGAAGCTTAATTAAAAGTAAACCACTCAGGAAAGGAGTTTTTCTTTCAAGTGTGTTAGTTTTTGATATTAAAATTTGCGATAGTGGTGCTGAAAAAAAAAAAAAAAAAAAAAGAAAAAAAGTAACATTAACAGTAGTACGTAAAACAAACGTACCAAAAGATATTAGTATTCACATCGTACCATAGTCGTCACGTTTTACACGATTCTAGTGTTTTTCTTTTACGTGAGCGTAGATTGTTAAGGTTTCGTTCGGAAATCGCGAAGTCGTTATGAGTACGTCGTTTTTAATTTTTTCTGACATGTTTTTTTTTTCTTTTTCTTTTTTTTTTTTTTTTTCATTTATTACTTACGAGAATTAGAAAAAAAAAATCGAATGAAAATATTCTGCATATTTTTGTTTTCTCTTTCTTTCATTTTTATTTTTATTCATCATAAGAATACATATATATACATACATACATACATGTGTAGGTGTAAATGTTTCATTAATATAAAAAAGAACATTATGAAAAAATTAGTCGAGTTTTCTGATGATACTGGCTGGACTTTCTAATGGGGTAGCAATCAATGGTGACGTCTTTGAGATAATAACGAGGCCATCAGACAATACGTGTGTGTACTGGTTTCGTGCGAGGACAGCAATTCTAAGCTGAATGCTTGACACCTTAATTGACTGTACTGTTTTGAACTGAATTAACAAACAACTGTATTTATCCATGGAAACAATTTCGGTATACTATTAAAGACATTAAGTGTTAGATGTTAGATAATGAATATAGGGAATATATATTTTATATCGATAAAACACTTCAATGCTTTTTATTTATTTATTTGTTCAATTTCAACGATCGTTTCTTGTAATTTTACACATTTTTTTATATATATATATATATAATAAATTACATCGAAATTGATTTTGCTAAAGATTATTTTACATTAATCAATTATTTTTAGAAATGAATAATACGAGAACGTAAAATTTAAATTATTTTTTCCTCTCTCATTCTCTCTCTCTCTCTCTCTCTTTCTTTATTTCATTTTTATTTCGGATTAAAGTCAAAAGTATATTTTTTTTTGAAACAAGAATTGTGATAATATCATTTAAAACTTTTCGTTTTGATCTGTCATCAGCAGATATATTGTATTAGCTCGGAATATTTAAAACCGTCATTTACATAAGTATTTTATAACTAATGAAAGAAAAACTCGAAATATATGAACACAGTATTTATAATTTTAATAGAATCATTAAGTTCCGTTAGAAAATATTAATTAATCAATCTTATTTGCTTAAATATCAATGGAAATTGAACAAAGGTACATACATAAACGATACACAATTCTAACATCAAGCAACAGCTTCTGGTATTGAAAGCCGTATCGTTCGATACGAATGGAGGAGGTTAGTCAAAGTTTGTAAATTTTCGTCATTACGTTCTTTTGATCATCGAGCCAATTATTTTCCTTTCCAGTTCACTCCTCCACTCATCTAACACGGATATTGCGTAATCTTTCTTTCTGCACCCCTCGCACGACTTAATTACTCATCGTGCTAATTCTTGCTTCGTAGTGGTTCTTTTGTAGCTACATATATAATACATATCTACATATATATACATACCAATCAGTAGAAGAAAGTTCGAAGTGTTTTCTCACTAATATACAGAAAGAACAAGTGTTGGGCGAAATTTTGATTTAACTTTGAAACTTTATAATTTTATAAGTGAGCAACATATTATAAAAGAACTACTACGAAGATATATATGTTACAGGCAATGTATAGATTTTGGGTATTGTATTGAATGCTCATGTAAATTGAGTTATGTATATATTATAGGCAGGTATTTCGCTGATTGTCAGATCGTTAGACCAGAATGTTTCGGTCAATTTATAATATCTGAAGTTATTTTTAATGAAACAAATCATGGAAATTGAAGAATCCTTTCTACCTTTCGTACTCTAAATATAGCCAATTGAAGCAAATTTTATAAATAGACCGAAACCCTGAATGTAGAAAATGTTTTATTCGATAGGACATTTTATACAATTTTCGCAGTAATACATTTGCCGTAACATATATGTGTATATATATATTATATATAATATAATGTAGACATATCTATATGTATGTATGTATCGATAGTTTCGTATTATATCACGTTGTTCGAAAAGGTGAAAATCTTAAATTAGAAGCTTCACGTCTCGTATTACATTGAAAATTTGTAATATACGTGAGTGTTCAAACTTGCTTGCAGATAATAATAGATCATTATCCAAGGCGTGTAGTTATAGATGGAATAGGTATATCGAAAACTTGATACTTTAAACCTTACTATATCTACTTGACATGGAATGGCTTACGGGCCACTATAATCTCGGATCAGTCAGGATCACATTGATAGATCTTTCATATGATGTCGATATAGCAAGGGATAGATAGATAGATAGATAGATAGATATAATGATCATCATATAATTTTCGAAAAGGATATTCCAATATCGATTGATAAATATTCATACGTCATTTCATTTTATAGTTGCAGTGTCATCATCGTTACAATCATCATATCCATTCGTTCTCCTTTCACATAAATAATTCGCTTGGTAGAATAATAATGAAACATTTAATCTTTGATTAAAGTTACATAGGAGCTTATTACGAGTTACGAAGTTTAAAGAACGTGAAGTGGTTTTCAAACATGCGCGGTAGTGAGAAAATTTGAAACTTGTAAAATTGTTTCTGCGTGCGTGTGTTTGTGTGTGTGTGTGTGTGTGTGTGGAAATTTGTTTTAAAAAACTGATAAAAGAGCTAAGCCAACATTTCGTTTTATTCGTAAGTATTTGAAAGTAGGAAAAAATTTATAAATCGTACGTACGAAAAAACGTTTTAACAAATTCGAGCTTGCATTTTTTAACTGCGTAAGATTTTACAGGACGTACGTATTACGTAGAAACGATGAGATTCGATTGGTAAATCGATTTATAGGCCATTTGTGTATGTCGTTCGTCATCGAGAGTCAACGTTTATCGGTCCTACAGATATTTCGACTTTTATCTTTACTTTTGAACAGAAAAATGTCAATTTTTGTGTGTGTGTGTGTGTAAAAGAGAAAGAGTGATTTGATAATGGACTAAAAAGCATATCATCATCTCACCTGTCAATCGATAATTTTTTTCAACAACAGCTATCGAATATCAGTTAACGATTAGTTTTACGATTCAATTATGAAACATTGAGGAAATCGTTGGCTTGGTTATACTTTAAAATCGTTTATTTGTTCGTTGAATTTGAAGGAAAGGAAAAAGAAAAAGAGAAAAAAGTATCAAAAAGAAAATGAGCTTAAAACAAGTGGAAGAGTAAAGTTCGACGAATTTTATTTGTTAAAAACCAGCAAAATAGAGATGAAAAAAGAAAATGAAGAAAAAATGAAATAAAAGGAAGAAGAGGGAAAATAAAATGTAGACAATAAAAGAAAAAAGAAAAAAATACACTATAAATAAGCAGTTGGAAACATAAAAAATGCAGCCTCATACCGTAGTGCAATTATTTAAAAAGGAATACGTGCTATTTTATAGAACGGCGAATTAAATAGGCAGAAAATAATTCACAATTGAAAGGTTTTTCTTTTCCACGTGTTATTCAGGCAGAAAGTTTCTTTCATCTTTCTAAATTCGCTTCAGCCCCAAAGATGCGAACTTTTCCAAGAAAAAACTAAATCGAGCGGGTGGGTCGGTCGCCTATTTCGTGAATGCATTTTCCATCATTTCGTGGCGTTATCGAATTTCGCGGGCTATGCTCTCTCGCACGTAGGCTTTTATTCTCGAACGTTGCGTAAATTTTTCGGTCGCGGGAAGAATATAAATCCTCCCGCATTTGATGTCGCGTGTCTTCGAAAAACTCTTTTTCTCTTCTCCTCCTCTTCCTTCTACTTTTTCATTCGTGAAAAATTTCGTTGAATCCTTCCTTTTCTAAACTTCTTTTTTCTTCTTCTTCTTCTTCCTAAAAATAAAAGAAAATTCGTAGATGAAATGTGTTCTCGTATAATATATAATATTTTGTGAAGAAAATATTCAAATGCATAAATATTAGTTATATAGTACATGTACGTTCACAATCGAATTCTTAATAAAGTATCTTATAATAATATTTCTAAGATATAATAAGTCCTAGAAGTAATCGTATTCCGATTGTCAATTTAAATCGATAAATATTTTTAGAATTGTTCAACTTGTAATTTTATTATTCAAACAATCAAATACATATTTAATTAAATAACTAATAAGAAAATTGAGATCTAACATGAATATGCTGAATCGTTTAAAAAGTCTAAGATTATTTAATGAAATCCGTCAATTAAGGAAAAAACTGGCTATTACATGAAATAAACATACCAATCAGGTAAGATATGAAATGAGTATGAAACAGAGAATTTCATACTTCCAGTAGATATTATAATATATAAACTAAGACCCAGTGATTTTCTAGTGAGAAGAAACCTTTACGCTTTTAACTTTTTAAATACTTTTTCTTTGTAATACTTTTGTCTTATCGGTTATCAGGACTTGTCGTTAAATGGACTTTCATCGACCATCTCTCTGTTCTCTCCCTCTCTCTCTCTCTCTCTCTTCTCTTGAGAATAATGTAGCGTAAATCGTGCTGTCTTCCAAAAGATATAAATCCTATTTATCTCCGTCGGTATTTAAGGCTTTCCTTTAGAGAAAAGCTCTCTTTACACTCTTGCTCTGTTTGTCTCTCTCTCTCTCTCTCTCTCTTCCAGCATTTTGTACTATTCTAAAACTAGATCCTGAAAGGCATTGTGATTCAATGTTTGTAACGGCTTTGTAACAATCCCTGACGTATTTCTCACGCACGTTTCGCTTCTCTTGTTGCACAATGTGAGTCCAGCCCGTAATGGCAACACCAACAACAATAAGGAACAACGGATTATTTCTTCGTGTTTTCTTACACGGTCACGTTTCCAGTTTATAGACCAGCTTCGTTCTCGAACACGTTCTATTTTCTTCTATGACTTATCAAATGTTGTAAAATTCGGTTTTATGAAGAATTGCGTAGAGGCGCACAGGCCGCGTTAGCCCATTTTTTTTTTTTTTTTTTTTTTAGTCTTTAACCTACCATATATTTTTATCGGCACGTTGGAACGAACGTTGTCCACTTAAATCAAAAACTCTTATCGTATCTCGAGCCTTTTATTTCTCGCTCCCTTTTTGTACCAACGCTTATATCCCTTTGGGATCATAAATATCCTGGGATTTCTTATTTGACGGAATAATTTTTTTTCTTTTTTTTTTAGGTTTCATTTCTATTTTATCTTCAACTTCTATTTCTATATTATTTAGAATTAAATTCCCATTTTAATTTTGTATTTATTAAGTTGCATTCATTTTTCAACGATATTTTACACTTTTTATTTGGAATAGGTGATAATAATATAGGGAAGATCGTATGTTCTCACTCCAATTTAGATATTGGAAAACTAGTAAGAGGAAAACACTGACAAGTTTCCGATAACAAAAAAAAAGAAATTTTATTTTCATAAATATATACATTAAATAAAATAAAATGTTACAAAAATAAAAGGAATACTGTAGTAATTATATAGTATTGAATTGAATTAGCATTAATTACAGTTAATTGATTAAAACAAAATGCCCCCTCATATTGTACGATTTGACATAAGATCTTTAAATAATATCATAATTTGTTATGAAAATTGAAGAAATATCACTTTCAATTGTTTGCAAGATAATGCGAACATATCTTTACTTCCAATTATAATGAGTGGTTTAACACGATCTCGTTGAGATCAAACATTTAAATTAATCTATGTCGTATAAGTTGTGGTCTTCTCTAAAGACTAATTTCCTTGAAAATGAAGATAGGCGAATTAATGGTGCTTGCTCACTACAGACACATACACACACACACGCACACACTTATTTTAGCAAACAAGTTTCCATAGTTACTTACTACCATTTCATCGTATTCATTGAACGTGACAACCTATACTGCATATTTCAAAATATTCACCAGGTTAGTGAGTGAAATAGAAATCAGAAAAATGAATAAAATTTTATTAATTTTGTACAATTTACTTTTGTTTATTAAGCAAACTCTTGTGATTTCTTTCTTCTCTTTCTCACACTCCTTTCTTTGTAGAAGAGGTTCGCATAAAAAATTACTCGAGTAAGAAGATTTTCGTTCAAATAATGCATGTTTATGCCGTAACATAGGATTAAGGATTATGGAAACATAAATTATATATTGTTACATATAATACGATTTTTCAAGCTTTCATTTTTTGTTTTCCATTATATTTTCTTTCGAGGATAAAACAAAATTATGTACGTACAGCTTCGTTTCAACGTATACATTTGTATATTCATATATGTATTTATCAATGAGAGGAATCGTCGAAGAGCATCCGTTGCAATAAATTTTCGAATAGAGTTTTCGTCTTTTTCGTTTTTACGACTATGCGCGTTTAAATGTAACATAACTTCCGATTTAGTCCGGGCATAATTTCGCGGATTTATGAGGAGCGGCGGTATGGTTTTCGTGTAATTTCTCCAAGCGATATATGTTACACTTATTCACACGTGTTCGCATTGGTATGGCACACGTATACGGGTGTTTTAACGAGATACAAAAGGATATTATTTTCGTGAGTTTCATTATTTTACATATCTGATCGCGCGATTCTTCGTAGTAGAACGAATATGAGTGACACGTTAATCCGTGCACGTTGAATTGCAATTAGAATATATCGGTTTTTCCTTTCGCTGTATAAACGAGCTGATATATCAATATCTATGTATATATATATACGATCTTTAGTCTGTCTTTGTCTCTCTGTGCGGAGATGCATTTGTTTGCGTGCGTATATACGTATGTTGATAACATATTTGTCGCGAGGAACATGTTGTATATCAAAACGAAAGAATTATTTACGATTTCGTGGGATGTAACTGCTATTTGTATATACATGCATATACATAGGTATTATACACATGTATACATACGTTTGTTAAATCCGTTTCGTGTTCGGTCGAATATTTGGAATATAAAGCGACGATATCTTGAATAGCCGTGTGAATATCGCTATCTCGCCTGGTCAGATACCACGAAGTACGCGCCTATGGACGTTCGCTTAAGTGGAAAATGGTAATAGGACGGTAAAAGAGTGCGGTTCGGGGCGTTGCCGCGTTTTAAACTCGATGAGTCGCGGTTATTTTGCATTGTAGATTCCAATTGTCCAATGGCGACCACGGGGAAACGTAAAATCTCCCGCGGTGGTAAAGGCGGAACGCTTGCTTTTTTTCCCCCCTTTCCTTTCTTTTATCTGGGTATTACGTTACGCTCGCTGCTACCTGAAAACTTCATTTCGAACGTGGCCAAATTCGGAAAATTAAATTTGTTGAGATTCGACGGTTACATTTACGTTTAAGGTAATCATACCTCGAACGCGAAGAATCTTTTTCGAAATGGTAGTTAAGTTTATTATAGTTTGAACTATGATGAAGAATAGTTTGAATTTTTTTTTATTTATTTTTTTTTTCAAAATCCTTTATATTTACGCGATCAACTAGATTACTCTCGTAGCTGAAAAAATGGATGATCGTCCGGCTTTTTTTTTTGTAGTATCAGTTTTCTTTTTTTTTCACAAGTAATATAGTTATTCATCGACAGATTGCAGTTCATCTTTTTAAACGAAATATTCTTTTCCTGTGATAGGACGTACCTACGACTTAGTCGATTCCCCTTGGGATCGCCAGAAGCAGTTTCTACGACTTCGAAAACGCTTGGAGAATAACGTTCCAAAATTGAACACGTTCGCGAGACTTCCGTTAGCGAGATCTTAAATCGAAATCCCGAATGGATTCGTTCGAGTAGAGGTAGAAAGGTGGGTCTGTACTTCCGATAAACAAGCTTTATTTCGAAAGTGAGTAGCCTTCGTTTAACCGTACCAAATGACTCGTGAATATAGTGGTACTTTCAATTCCGTAGGGAACAAAGACCCGTATCATGTAGGAATTAAGTTAAAGCAAACTTGACGCGAGTTACATATTACCATGTGGGAATCATTATGACGTTCGGCGTCGCGATTATGTATGAACAGATTACGTGAAAGTTTTTATGAAATAGTTCGAAAATCAAAATGCACCATTTTATTCCATTTCCTATGAAATTTTCCAACTAGATAGGAAGGAGAAAAGAAACGTTTTTAATAGTTTCTGAATAGCTTTAATAAATTCGCGATCGTTGTAATTGTAGTATAATCGTAAATTTATTTAAACTATATATACGCGTAGAAAGAATAATTTTGAAAAAGGGCAAAGAAAAGATAAAAGAAAATAAAAACAATGAAAAATGATAAATAATAGAAAGAAAAATCATTTGTACAGTAGTAGGAGGGTGGAGGGTAAAAAGTGATAACGATATGCAGGAAAACAGGCAAGCAGCTTTTGGCCGATTAAAGGAGAGGTCGCACGTGTGGATAAACACCAGTTCTTGCATAATATTTGCACCAACGCTTTCTTGTTTAGCATAGTATGGGTTTCATCATAAACTAACATAAGCTCACTTGTCACAAGCTGTTTTCGCACAGTTGTAGGAACTCGTGACAAGGCGCAATAAGTCGGATCGAGCGTGTTACATCGTAGCGTCTCGGTGATCAGACGGGGTAAAGCGGATTCGGCCAACCTTAATCTGGCGAGCAAACGCCTCGAATGAATGTTCAACGCGAGAATATCTCGTGGGATTAGATTTTCCGAATATTTTTGTTAAACCTATGAATTCTTTCGATAAGATGAAACTAATGTGAGAATTACGCGATAGCAGCAGTTGAAATTTGAAGATTTAACTTGAGGATTTTACGTGATATGAACAATTCGTTTCTTTTTGTTTTTTGTATTCTTACGTTAGGTTTCTTTCGTATCGCATCTTATGACAAATGACATTTTTTTTTTTTTCTGAATGTTAGTCAAACTCCTCGGCACATCGTTCATATCATCTTTGTACTAGATTCGAAATTCAAAGACTTGCCAGTAGAGATTTCTTTATTAAAATCTTTTATCTGATCTCTTTGAGAAGTTAAATATTTTTCTCTTTCTTCCTTTCTTTCTTCCTTTCTTTCTTCGAGTAAGTTGTATAAGTATTGTACTTTCTAGAGTTATTCAAAGCTTTCCCTCGGGTGTCTTTCAATGGTTCATTCTTTTTACAAATCCTTTTATCTGAAACTGCTCTTATAAGAAATAAGCTGATTGTAAGTTATTAATATTTCACGTTCATTAACCCGGTGTATTTAACGCTATTAACCGCAACAAAAAAAAAAAAAATAAAAAAATAAAAGAAGACAAAAATTTAGCTCGACGGAGTCCTTCTTTAAGAAAAATTTCACGAAAAAGTTAATAAGATTAAATAAATAGCTAAATTGTATGAACATCTTTTACGGGTCTTTAACAAGCTACCATAGTTTTTATTTCGAATCGTTCGTTAGGATCGGAGATTGGTACGATCGATGTTCAAAGTTGGTGAAGTTGTTCTAGAATAAAACTCTGTCAGGTTTTTATTTTTCTTCTCCTCCGAAAAATCGTGCTACCTACTTTTAAGCTTCTATCAGGAGAGTAGCAAGTTAACAAAAAAAAAAAAAAAAAAAAGCAAAAAGAAAATCGGTAGAATCGCGAATCCTCCTCGTACGCTTTTAGAAACGAGAAAGGAGTCGGGAGGAGGAAGGTTTGAATTTTGCATGAATTACAATTGCGACGATGCGATTCTTGAACCACCTCGAATCTTATTTTCCATATAGTAGCCTTAAAAAGAGATTTTATTCGTTCGATCGAAGAGAAGAATTCTGAACTTTTTAATATCGTTTCTTGAAGAATATTATTTTCGCTTGAACTCATTAAAAAAATTCAAGTACGAATGATAATATTCTTCCAATTAATTAATCCGCTATCATTAGTGAATACGAAGAGATATCATTATTATTATTATAGAAAGCAATTATTTACCGTTATTTACTTATCTACCAGAATGATATTGCGTCTATAAACCTGCTTTAAACTCTTCTCCTATATTAATAATTGTTATTAATATACGGATGAATTTTCAAACAAACGAATCTGACGATAATTACGCGCCGCTTTTAGATTTATTCGCTGATGTGATAATATTCGGTTTCACTTAGCGTAAGTATACCGATATTATTGATATTTTTATTATTATTATTATTATTGTTGTATAAATTATATTTCATAGGTAGACGTTCTTTTCGTTTTGTGTAAAAGAAAAAATGCTTCGATCATTATAGATGAATGGATGGTTCATTATTTTTTTTTCTTTTTTTAACATTCTTCTAGGGTTAACCCAAACATGTTTGCTTTTTCTTTTTCTTCCTTTCCTTCTTCTCGCTCTTGCGCAAACGTTGAGATCTTTTTAACTTCACCAAATGTTGTTTACTCACGATCAACTTGAAGTTTCAACTATTTGTCGTGTTTATATGTGTCTTCTTTCGTCTCCTATTCTTTAACCGAGATCGAAATGTTATTTGTTATTTAAACAAAGAGGACTCCTTCAGGATACTGTATTCTTTTCTTCCCATGTAAAAGGTGTAGGATTTTATTTTAATTTCCTTTTTTTTTCCAATTTATTAGTAGAATTGTAGATATGTATTCAGTACATTTAATATTTTCATTCGTATCGTGTCTTGATTAGACATTTGAGAAGAACAGTAAAATTCCATGTAGGATATTACGATTTTTTTTACAAGAAAAGAAAGAAAAAAATATTTATATACACTATCAGCCTAAACTTGAAAATAATTATGTAAATTTAGAAAAACGGGAGTAAAGTTATCAAGGTAGATTTTTATTTGTCAAAAAACTTATGAGAGTAATATGATTTACATTTAGTATTATCATTTATTTGGATCGAAAGATAAATATTTTTTCTTCTAATAAAATAAGCTTACTTACAAACCAAAAAAAAAAAAAAGAAAAAAAACCTTTCTACTTAAAAAGAGCATTAGCCTGTCCTGTCCTAATTCCCAGAATCACTCTGTATAATCTAGAAAATGTTTTCTGATTAAACGCGTAACGTTAAGTTTAGTTAGTCGAGTTTGTTTTACTTCGTTCCCATTAAATACGGTATTTCCATAATAATTATTTATAATTTTCTTCTTCGTTTAATTTTGTCTCGGACTTTGGAAATGTTTTAAGGATCTTGAAATTTACGAATATATTTTATTTATCATTTAAATTGTACTTTAAATAGCAAATGGGGTAATTACTTTTTTTCCATATGACGATAAAGTAGACAAAATATTGCCATTTTCTTCATAACGATTAATCCACAGTTTGTTGATAAAATTCTGAAATAATTCTTAATCAATAATATATACATTTAATGTACCATTGTTCATGTATTTTCTACGATTAATGAAAAACAATTTAGATAATCGGTACACATTTAGTATCCCACTTGTAACATATACCTAGTTACCTACCAACATTAGAAATAGAATTTATTTGATAACTTAGAATCAATGAAAAGTTATAGGTAGTGTGTGGTACTTAAACTTGTCCATTAGCGGCTACTAGGGAAAGTACAGTGTACTGGGTAAAGTGTAATAGCGAGGCTTTTAACCAGTATAGTTGAGAGGAAACAGTCGTCCAGTTGTACTCTACGTGCTTCCGGCGATGTTAGAATTGAACGTTAAGCAAAATAGCCAAAGCAATCCGAATCATTTCAAATTCTCGGTTACCCCTGTAAACTTCCCGAATCCGTAATACAGTGTCTAGAATTTAAATCTTTGATAGAGAGAGACATCTTGATGCCTATCGATTCTAACTGTTAGTCCTAATAACATTGTCTTAATTATTATTATTATTATTATTATCACAAGAAAACAACACTTGCAATATATTTATTTTTATTTGGTTTATTTAAAAATTGGTTGAATTATATATATATATATTTTGTTATTATTCATGATTAATGAACGTCATCGTATTTTCTCATCTCTAAGGCATATTCATTTTCATCGTGAATATTTTTTTTCCATTAATTTTTGTTGTATTTTTAATTATGATTTTGCTACTAATGTCTTTTGGTCGAAAGAATGGTTTATAATATTTCGAGCAGTTCTGCTACTTTACATTATAATTTAAACACGTACAATAACATTGTGTAAATGTACTTTTATCCATGATTAATTTAACTCTTTTGTATTAGAGCTTTAAATGCACAACTAACTTTCAGTAATCGGAGTCAGTCAAATTGTATTTCTGCACAATACCGCGCAGTTATTAATCTTATAATTATTATTATTTTTTTTTCTTATTGTTAAAAATAATGAAAAGAAAAATAATACAATATATATGTATATATATTTTATATAATTTAAAAATATTAAAATTTAACAAGTTTGATGATAAGAAAATGTAATAAAAATAATTGATATAGCAATTAAACGAAATGAAAAAAAAAAAAAAAGAAAAAGAAAAGAAACGATATCAAGAAAGATTTGAATAATTGCTGATAACGCGCTGTAAAACTTATTTATTTTTCATTACGTTTCCGAATATATTCTCGCTGATTGTTTTACTTTAGTAAAAAGTGAAAATTTTCATGAGCATTATTATTCCATGGTTGGTGATAAGCGAACATTGTGGTTTTGCGGAATATTACGCGATTGTTGATCAGTGATATCATGTGCAGATTATTCCGTTTACAAACGCAATAGGATTAGGGACCTAAATTCGACAATATTGAAAAATAAAAAATAATAATAACAAAAATGAAATTTAGTAATACCATTTACAGCATATATAATGGTATACCACGATTAGACAAAAATAATTCAATTCAATTAAAAATAATTAATACTAGAATAATTATTGTATCAACTTAATAAAACAAAGTATTGATTTTTTTTCCAATTTTGATAACAAAATTACAAAGAAATAATAATTAAATCGTTGAATTAATATTTACAAGGATATATGTAAAATTAATCGAAATATTCCATTTTCATTACAGTTTTCTCACGATATGATTAAAGTTACAAATTTTCAAAAAAAAAAAAATAAAAAAAACAAAGAAAAAAACGTCTTCGAAGAAAATATTCTTAGATTATTTTTTCTGATGAATATTCAAACGGAAGGTAATATCTTAATCTTTAAAATTGAAATGACATTGAAATATTATTCATCAAAAATTTGAAATGTTATTTTGATTTTCTGATTATATTGAAACGTTTTAATAATTCTAATTATAATCAAGATTATTGTTTATCTCTGATAACAAAATTCAATCGTACCCCTCCCCTCACTCATTTTTATGAAAAAAAAAAAATAATAAAAGAAAATTCGAGGTAATTCATAAAATCAATGAAGTATTTTTGCTTTAACGTAAGAGATGCAAGCGAGAAGAGTTGGGAAAGATGAAAGGGGTTGCTGTCTGTTGAACAGAGAGGGAAGTTTGGTATGAAGGAGCTAAGCGAGCGATCGAGGCACGAATTCGTGCGGCTACGAACTCAAACGGTGCAGGACCAGGAACAGGGGGAGGTGGAGGTGGAGGAGGAGGAGGAGGTGGTGGTGGAAATACAGCACCGAGTGCCGTAGCGCGTGGGGTCGTCCTTTTTGTTGGCGACGGCATGGGCATGAGCACCCTCACAGCTGCGAGAATACTTTCGGGTCAACGTCATGGAAATACTGGGGAGGAAGCTCAGCTCGCATGGGACAGCTTCCCAGCCGTGGCCCTTTCTAGGGTAAGTCCTTTATGTTTGTTCCTTTAACAAAATCATTTTACTTAGCTTAATATACAAGCGATTTATTTATTTAACTTTAATTTTTATTTAAGAGGTGTGTATCATCATTCGAGATAAATATTCTTACTGAACAACTGAATATTATTGATCAAAAAAATAATAATTGTATTTTTATTGTTATCTTTCGTAGATAGGAATTATCTTAATCGTATTTATCGAATAAATTTTTTTCTAATTTAAAATTACATTTATTTAATAATAAAATATATATGGAATAAAATGTTTAGCAATTTGAAAAATTATTTAATTAAATATAATTAACTAAATAACTAAATAATAATAAATACAATTATAATTAACTAATAAATCAAATTAGTTAATTTTGAAATAGGTTTTTATATGCATAACGAAATGTATAAAATCAAATTACATACAATTAATAATTTATGATATTTTTTTTTTGAAACAAATTATAGAACAGTTGTTGAAAAATCATTTCTTCTTCGTAAAAAAAGGTTATTTGCAAATAAGCATAATTAACGTGAAATATTTATTATATTATTTTTCTATGATCATTATTTCTATAGGATTTATGACAAACCAAAAAAAAAAAAAACAAAAAAATTCTACCACTGAACTTACCGGACCTGTATTCAAACTTTCGTTTTCCGGACGAGTGTTCCATCCATTAAACTATTTTCAGTCCACGGTCAACTTTTTCACAAAAGTTCATTCCTTTTCTTCTTTCTCTTTGAACTACTACGCTCCCCCCCCCCACCCCACCCCACCCCACTTCCTTTCCTATTATATTTGATATGGGGTTGCTTGATCCCACATCTCATAAATAAAATTGAATAATTTCCATATTTGTGCACTTTCGTATTGACATTATTTTAATACAATAATAGTTACAAGATAATATTAATCGATATAATAATAATAATAATGATAAAAACAAATTTCCACATGAGTTCGCTTAGCATGCTTGTAAATTTTAATCGATATTGAAAATATTATCGACTGATCATTGAACGCGTTTCAATGGATTATTTCCATAAAATGAAAATATGGAATAAAATCATTAAGATATTGGTCAATATTTTAATGACAATAACAATAACCATATAAGTTTACGAAAAATGAATTAAAAAAAAAAAATAAAATAAAAGAAAACAAAAAACCAAATAATTAATTAAATTAAAAGTACTATTTAAACTTACTTAAATAATAAAAATTTTTTTTTTTATTTGGTTGATGAAGAACAATGTTACGACAGTAAGTTGAAGTAGAAACAACTTTAGTTGTTACACCAACAATGTGTTGGCAATTAGAGTGCAAAGGATTAATATTATGTTTTTATATTTTCTCAAAAATTACATTTATTTATATTTAACTTAAATTTATCAAAAAAAAAAAAAAAAGAGAAAAAAAAAACTAAAAAAGGCAAGCAAATATCAGAAATATTTATAAAAAGTATTTAAATGCATGAAAATTCTAAAAGGTTTCATTAAAAGAATTTAATTACAATTCTTTATTTCCTCTTTTTTTTTTGTTCTTATCTCTTTCGTCCTTACGTTTCATTTCTTTTTTACCCTCTCTCTCTCTCTCTCTCTCTCTCTCTTTCTCTTTTTATCTAAAGACAATATTTATATACAGTATTCATATCAAAATGTATCAAAATTACGGATGTTTGATGATAAAAAAGAAAAACAAAAAAAAATAAGAAATGTTTTAAATTACATTCTGATATTATCATTTTGTGTGTGTGTGTGTGTGTGATTTATTAAATAAGAGCAAGCAAATATCAAAAATTTCGATAAAAAGTATTTAAATGCATCAAGATAGTAAAGGTTTCATTAACAGAATTTAATTGCATTTCTTTAGACTTTTTTTTCTGTCCTGTTTTTTTTTTTCTTTCTCTCTCTCTTCTCCTTCTCTTTCTCCTTCTCCTTTGCCTTCCCTCTCTCTCTCTCTTTCTCTCTTTTTTACTAAAAATAATATTCACGTATATTACTCGTATAGAAAATGTATTAATAAAATTACAGAATTATTAATAAAAAAAAAAAAAACGTTTGAGTTACATGCTGAAATTATTAATTTTTTTCGTAAATTATTCTCTTTCTCCCTCTCTCTCTCTCGTTCTTTTTTTTACTCTTTGTTTTTAACATTTTTCTAGGTTTAAATTATATGCTGCTATTATTAATTTTTTTTTTTTTTTGTAAATTATCCTCACTCTCTCTCTTTCGTTCTTTATTTTTTTACTTTTTGTTTTCACGAATCCCACAATTTTTATATTCTTTTTTTTTTTCAAATTCTTTCTCTCTTTCTCTCTCTCTCTCTCTCTTAAGGAATACTATTCTCGGTGCATTCTCATCCCTCTCTCTCTCTCTCTCTCTCTCTCATTCCAGTTCTTTCTATGATACTCGCAAGATATTCAACGTCGTCTTGAAAGCCTTTCGAGATCGAGCTCCTTTGAGATTTGGAAGATCGTCTCTGTGGATCTTACCTCCTTCGCTTATTATCTCCTTCCGCTTCACTCCGTAGATCCCTCAGCTTCGATTCAACTTTCTTATGCACCGACTCGAACTTTTCAAAACCTCATAGTTATTTAGCTTCTCTTATACGCGAACATTATTATTTTCAAGTTATTATATCTTTTTTTCTCTTTTTCATATTATTTCTAGATTCTTTCTCCAATGTTTTATCTTGAATAAATAATCGTTAAGGTTGATGATAAGTTGATTACAAAAGAAATCAAATCAAAAGTTAAATTCATCGAGCGTTTTATTACCATTGTAAAATATGAAGTATTGAATTGGCAATTAAGTGATTGCGAATTTTAAATCAGAATGAAAATTCCAAAATAGAAATTTATTTAATTTGCTACTGTCCATTTTTGTTGATGACATTTAGTCAATGGTCAGACAGTGTCATAATGTCACGTTCATCAAATTGCTGATCTTTCCTATCAAAAAATTGAATTAGATGTAAAACAATATCTGCAATGATTCAGTTGCTAATACAATACTTTATTTTTTTAACAAAACATATTATTTCGGTGTGCCAGTCAAAGGGTTAAAAATATTATAAAAAAGAAAAAAAAAAACAAAAAAAAAAAGAAAACGATAATAATTTAACAATATGACGAGATCATATTTTCTTTATTTTTATTTTTTTTTTCATATGATGCCTCCCTCCTCAGCTTTAGAATTTTCACTCGTTCTTTTCTTATTCTTTTACTATTTCGGTCGCTTTTCTCCTGGGAATTCGTTCTCTCGGAGACTTGAGAATTGTGGACGGAAAAAGAAAGAGAGAGAAAGAGAGAAAGAGAGAGCAAATAGAACTTAGCAGTCCAACGGGATTTCCAGGAGAGCGCATCACCATTCACCAGAGATCTGCTTATTATCCTGAGAATGTAACTGAGTTTTCTATCTTTATCGAGAGAGTTATGAACAGATCTGTTTTGTTTTATTTTTTTTATTTTTATTTTTTTTAATTTATCTATTACATACAAACGTTTAAGATTAAACGTAAAAATACTTTAAGTTACTTTAATGTAATTATTAATACTAACTATAAATCGTGTAAATCAATTATATTCGTGTAATAACTAAATTTGTGCACGAGATAATTAATAATATAAATAATGTAATGTTTATATTAATTAATTAAATTATATTCAGAAACACACACACACACACACACACAAACTTTAATTATTATATTTATTAATAAATTATTCCGTTTCTACAACCAAATTTTAGTTCAAAGTATTCAACACACTTAAATGGTTAAAGGATAGAATAAAAATGTTATTATATAAACTAAATTATAATTGCATTAAATCAAATAATTTTATTTAACATATGAATTCTCGAAAGACGAGTATAATTGAATAATAAAATAGAAAATTGAATGAAAACTATAAATAAAATAATATTATTCGATTACTTTTCAATACTTGTCTCTACAGTGTGTAGAGACATAAATACGAAGAACAGAAAATATGTTTGTTCGTTTTTAAGACCTCTTTCAAGGGAAGTTTATCTAATCTCTAGATAGAGTTTCTTTATTGATTTATACGATTAGATGAAATTTTCTTTTAAAAACTTATAAAACGAAAATAAAATAAACGCGAATGATGATTATGATCGTCGGTCGTATATTTGTTCGTATTTCTTTTGTATTCTTTTTTAAAAAGATTTACCGTAATTCGAAAGATCATATTACATGGACCGTCCTAAATGAAAATTTGATTGTTAATAACATCCGTAGAGTAGGTTGAGCGTGATTTAGTATTCTATTTTAAATTAAGAAATGTTTTTTAAATACCATACACATACGATCTCGCATCCTCATGAATGATAACAGCTTTTTATCATTTCGTAAAACGAACAATCAGAGCGTTTTATTTTTTTTATTTTTTATTGTTCAATGCATTTTATTTATACGATACAATTGTTCTTTATATTATTGAATTATTGTCATATTATATAATGAAGAGTTTATAATTCTATTGTAAACAATTGTTAGAAGTTAATAGTTTGAAATAAGATTTATCGTAGTAATTAAAATTAAAAGCTTTAAAAACTTGTTGAATGAATTATGAACATGTTTAGTTGAATACAACATTTTCTTTATTAAACTTAACAAATTATTTTTATGTTTATTTCTTAACTTGATTTTTCCGCAAGAAAAAAAGTAATGAAACATTATTAATTAAATGTTAAATTTGTAATAGAGTTTATGTTTAATTAAGAATAATTTGTAATATTAAAATTGTGTAATCATCAAACAAACGTTTTACGCATAGAATTATTATTTTAATTAATGGGAAACAAATTAAACAACAACAATGAAATATCCACGATATCGGTGTTTTATTATTATTATTATTTTTAATTGACCATAGGGACTTATTATATTTAAACTATGAATATATATATATATATATTATAGAGTTACTTAATTATAAAGTTTGTTCTCTCCCCCTTTGGGTAAAATGTTTTCTCTTGTCTATCAACATCTACTTTATTATTCTCATCTTTTTCGTGGTATAAATTTATGTTCTTCTTTATTTATTTCAACCACGAAAGAGAATTACGGAAATTTATTCGGTGGAGAGTTAGTTCGTCCCAAGCTTTCGAGCTTTTACCTTTGACTTTGTACTAACTGTGGCTTAGAAAGCTTCTCGTTAATGTCTCTTTCATGCAATCTTCATTTGGAAAGTCGAATTTCCTTTCTCGTGTAATTTCTTTTTTATCTAGCAAGTAACGATGATCTTAAGTTTTTATTTTCTTTTTATCTATGCAATCATCAGTGGATTTGTCTTCTCTCTCTCTCTCTCTCTCCTATTCTCTTTTTTACTTTTTTTTTTATTACTCAAAAAGTTCTTGATTGTTTTTTATGTTTAAGAACAGTATATAACGTTATTGTTTTTAATAATAACGTTATTTAAATGAAATGAAGATTTTATACAAGAGTCATTTAATGCAAATGTCATTAAATAATTAAAGTTAATGAAAGTTTGTCTTTTTCTTTTCTGATCTTCTTCTTCTTCTTCTTCTTTTTCTTGTTCCTTTTCATCTTTTTGTTAGGACTATGTTCTGTTATATTTTAGCCGTATTGACATCTTCAAGGTGTTCGTTGTTCTTACGACACCAATGTCCAGCTTTCATACTATCGTTTTGAAGATGTTCTCGGTGGTCTCGTTATTCCTATCTTTTCTATTTTTGCCACTTTCGGTAGCCTATTGTCGTCCATTTTGTCTACATGGTCTCGTCACTCTCTTCTCTTCCTTCTTATCCACCTTACCACGTCTTAGATCTCACATTGTTTTCGTATTTCTTTATTCCTAAAAATAATATATAATAAAATAATTAAATAATAATGATATTAAATTGTGTAGATCGAGTTTCTCGTGCACGTGCATCATAAATTAATGAATTAATTAAAAATAAAAAAAAACAAAAAATAAAAAGAAAATTCGTTAATAAAAGATAAACTTTGAAGAAAAATGTTTTGATCACTAATGTAACGTTATTCGTACGTATTTTCTTCTTTTTGTAATTATTTTCTACGAAATTATCCACGAAAGCTTCTAAAAGATAATCAAGAATAATTTAGTTTCTTTCAGTTAACGTTAGAAAAATCTTCTTTATCTCAATTATCATTAATTAACCTCGTTATTCAACGATCCGGCAAGTCTTCGGAATGTGTCTGTGTGAGAATTAGTTGCGAACGAAGAAACGCTTACGGTCTGGTTAAATGAATTAAAGAACTTCTTTCTAATGTTTTGTTTTTCTTTGTTTTTTCTTTTTTCTTTTTTCTTTTAAACTTTGTCCCTATTTTAATATGAAAATATTTGATTAACGTACAAAAAGAAAATTATTTATCGTTTATATATATATGTAACTCCTCTTAGAATGCAACAAGTCGTTAAGTATGATAAAAAAAAAAAATAAATACGAATTTTATAACGTAGAATGAGAAAATGTCAGACGCGTGCGTCGTTTTCATCGTGTGACGATAAATAATTAGTGACACTGTTTGGTATTGAACATTAGTTATCGATCATTTTCATATTCGTTAGAGATTTCTCTGTGATATTTTCCTCTCTGTAACATAAATCGCTAAACGGTTAAGCTGGTATATCACACTGATATAAATCATACAACTTATACTCATGAATGATTTATTTAACGTATTACATTGAATTATCTTCGGCAATTACTATCGGTGATTACGTTGAATGAATAACGATTATCTCATCGTAGGGAGGATGGTACTTGGAATTGGTTGAATCGCCATTATTCCGTGAGTAACAATTAAATTTTAAGAAAATTCTAGTTTTCAATGTAATTTCATTCTCGTTCACTTTTACCTTGTCTTCCTTCCTACCTTCCTACCTTCCTACCTTCCTACCTACCTTTCTTTCTTTATTTCCTTCCTTTATTTTTTGTTGTTTTCTTTCTATCATGTTGAGAGTCAATTTCTATTCATATTATTTATCCGTAGCACCATCTTTAACTCAAGTTCCGTTTGGAAACGCAATAAATTGTGCTCGTTGACACATCGAGAACGGGTAAGACGTGACACGCATGTCTCTCTGATTTTGTTTCGATGTAAACGACACGATGCACACCACGTATACTGCATATTTCAAAGCCAAAGAGGAGAGGAGGTGGAATAGAACGTGGGATTTTGTACGTTGCTATTCGTATTTATACACCCTTACAATCTACCGTCTGAATTACATATGTGTATGCATGCATATAAAAAGAAAATATATATTATTTATAGTTGAGCGTTTATAGTTGAAGACGAACTCTCGTGAATGCACGAATACCTATTCGTGATCTCTATTTGAAAAAGTTAACAACTAAATCTTAAGATCAATTTAACGTTTTATTATTTTTATCGACACTTTTATCAGCACTTATTATTTTTAATGTATAATTTTGTAATAAATTAATGCAAATTTATGAATTATTATACTGCTAAATTTAATAGAAATAACATTGAGAAGATATGAAAAATGTTAAATATGATTTTTATTCTTACGAAGAAAGATTGTATTTTTTATAATATTATAAAATATAAGATAATACGTTTTTAAATAATAATGAGTAAGAAATAATACTCAAAAGAGAATCAGAGGGAAAAGTGAGGAGGAAAATTTTTTAACAAATAAAACGCTAGAAAAAAAAACGACAAGAAGAAGACAAAAATTAGAAAGATGAAGAAAGAAACTGTATGAGATTTAGGTTACAATCGTTAAGATTTCAAAGGAGAAAATTCTTTTTTAAGAGAGAAGATATAAAAGAAATAAATGATAATATAATAGGAAATTTCAAACTAAGAGAAATGGAAACAATACGTCCCATTTTGTTTAAATAAATATGAATATATGGAAACGTTAATGAGATTAATAAAATAACAACAAAAGGAAAATATTGAGAAATTTTTAAGAAAAAAAAAAAAACAAAATCACAAAAATTATCTTATCTCATTAATAAAATATAAATTCATTCTTTGGTTTTTTTTTTTGTAATTTTAACTATTAAATTCTTTGATATTGAACATATACAATATTTTATCTTTCAATTATAAGAACAAATTTGATAAAATTCTAATATATCTGAAGAAAAAAAATAGATAACAAAACATTAATAAAATATAAATGCATTCTTTGGTTTTTTTTTTGTAATTTTAACTATTAAATTCTTTGATATTGAACATATACAATATTTTATCTTTCAATTATAAGAACAAATTTGATAAAATTCTAATATATCTGAAGAAAAAAAATAGATAAAAAAACATTAATAAAATATAAATGCATTCTTTGGTTTTTTGTAATTTTAACTATTAAATTCTTTGATATTGAACATATACAATGTTTTCAATTATAAGAACAAATTTGATAAAATTCTAATATATCTGAAGAAAAAAAATAGATAACAAAAGTCATCATTTTATTAGCAATTTTCCGTTCGTTATCCGCGCGATAGTAGTAAAACAAATAATTCGCCCATTAATTTGCACACTTTTAATAATACCCGCCTAACAAAAGAAATTAATGGTACACGAGGAAATAAGATTCAAACGGCAAAGCTTTAAAATCCAATTACGCAACGTTCCGGGCAATATTCATGGGGGAAAATGAAAATCGTGTGACGTATTCTGTCGACTTAAGCTTTTTTATTTTTTCTCCTTTACAATTATTCATTCCATGACATTGTTCCGTGATGCATCGTTATCGTATGATACATAAAATACAATAGTTATCATTCTTATTATTCTTATTATTCTTATTATTACAGTAGCGGATATATTAAGGGGAAATGGAATTTTAACAGCACTTGCAGGCCTTAGCAAGAAAGCAAATAGTGTATTATGCGGCTTCTGCTTGTAGACGGTCCTTTCATTAAGGTGGTTATGTAGTTATAGCTATCATGAACATTTCTCTTCTTTATTGTACTCCTAGTCACATTACATACACATATACATAGATTTGTGAGTATATATTAATATATACATATGTGTGTTTGTGTATATGCATAAAATGTATTTACACATTAGAAAGTAGGGACAGAGAGATCTTGATCTACATATACAATATACCTGTTTGTTATTATATCTTCTTGCATTTCGTTGTTTCTTCGTGTCCAAGAAATATTCATATCATACCGCGTACTTTGTTTCCATTTTCCATTAGCATCCATTAGTATGATCGTTACTAAATGAAAAGCTTTGTGGTGCATTGGCCAAATGCCCTGGAAAAGTATGTCGTTTACTATAGTTATATATATATATATATATACATATATAGTATATGTATTTGTGTTTACTTAGAGTGGAACGTTTACTGGTAAACACATTTTCCAACTGGGTCGAAGAGAACGTTTCGACGGTTAATAATTGTCGAGAATAATTTAAAAGGTCGTAATAGTTGCAGGTTAGGAGGGTGGAAGGGTGGGTTCAACTACTACTACCAGTCTTGGTGCATCGATCAAGTACCAAAAAAACCTTGTCCCTTCTTTTTTTCTCTCCTTCATCTTCGTTTTACCCATTCCTTTTCTTTGCTTCGTGCTGAAGCGTAACTTGCTAATGACGCATTAGCATAGAGCTTGCTGGTAGGTACCTTTAATTAGGTATTCCTTCTTCAGAGTTACAAATTAAAATTACCTGAGAGAAAAGAGAGCAAAAGAGAAGGGACATTGAGTTACTCATGTAATTTTAATTTTGACACGTGGTGACTAAGCACACACAAACATATATACCTAAGTAGATACATGTAACATATATATATATATATATATATATATTATAAATTATAATAAAAGAATATATAATAAAAATAAAATAAAATAAATATATATATTTACAAATGTAACAATTACAAAAAAAAACCGGTGTTCAATTTATTAGTAAAAAAATTACAGTAACATATGCAAATTCAGTAACAATGTGATATTCATGTAAATATGTAAGTGGTTTTATCAAATCTTAGTTTATTTGTCTTCTTTTCACACCTTTTGCTCCATATGTTTGCTTTGTTTCATTTTTTTTTTTTTTTAATCAACGACGACGAACACAATAGCAATTTGAACAAACTTGACGTATATCAATTGACTCACAAATTGGTACTCAAGTGCTTTAGCTTTCTATGTTTCTTTCATTCGTAGCTATTTATAATGTAGAAGACTAGAATCTGTTCCGGGCAAGCATGACATCCGTTTGAGCAGCAAGCCCGTCGACCCAATAGTTTTGAAAAGTTTCCTACCAACGAGGAACTTGTTATCGTTGAATGCATCTGATTCCCAATGGGCGGTAACACCGCGTGGAAAACTCGTAACGGTCTGTAAGCTTTTCATAGAAAATATCAAATTCTCTTTCTTTTTTCTATTTTTATTTTTTTTCTGTTTTTTTGTTGTTTTTTTTTTTTGGTTTTAATTTTACATTTGTTTTTCTCATTTCATTTCATTCGACAAAAATTATCAACAACGTCCGAACAAAAAGATTTTTGTTAAGATTTGAATAATTTTTTTCTACAAATATTACATAGATATTTTGTCTATTTATGTATATATATATATATATATATATATATATATATATATATATATATATATATATATATGTGTGTGTGTGTGTCTTGTAGATCTTAAGAAAAATACATAACAAAAATATTATTTTTTTTTTATGTATTAAATCTATCAGAAAGTTCTGTCCATTCTGACAAACATCCGTTTCAATTTTGTCGTCTTTAGGGATAAATATTTTTGAAAATTTTTATCACACTATGATAAGAAAATTATCAATAATTGATAAAGTGATATGAAAATTAATTATTCATGTTTTATTCTAAAAATGGACAGAACTTTTTAATAGACCTAATATTAACTTGAATAATTAACATTATATTTCTTAAACGATAAATACTGTAACAGAGTATGTGTATTATGTTTTAAAGCAAAGACGGTAGTCATAAAATTGAATGGCCAAGCTACTTTATATTCATGAATTCGTCACCTTCCTGATGATATCTGTCCGCCAAACTTTTCCACTCCCCAGGCTAGCATTAAACTGATAACGACCTGGATAATACGGAATCGGAAAATTTACAGTCAGTTTTCGTTTGTACTAACGAACGTATGCGACTTTAAAATGATCATTCACATACAACTTTTTTCTCAAAATTACATTTGAATCTGATTCTAATATCATAGAAATCCTTGTATGTTTATTATATTAACGCGTGACGATGACAACGATATTCCTGTTCCCGTTGGTTCGTTAAATCTATCTAACAAATTACATTCTACGTGTCTCCCATGTGACCTATTTTAGGACAAAACCGTAGAAAATTCCTTGTGATCTCGACAATCCGACTAATTAAATGAATTTATCAGTAATTATTTATCTACGTACATGTTCTATGTATTAATGTCTGAAATTATGCAATATTCTACGCTCCATTGATAATAATTACATTTGCTGTAATAATCGATAGGTAATACATTTTTGTTATTGCATTAATGCATTAAATGCAAGTATTAAAGGGAATAATTATAATTTAGAGAAATAGTTTCTTATTGATAAAAGATATTATTTGAAATGAATAACATTGATGAAGTATGAAGTATACCTAATGTCTATTTTACGGTTCAACAAACGTACATATTTATCGAAAATGTATGCAAATTTTGGCTAATAACGAGTAATGGATTATTGTATTGTCATTAAAATAAAATTGCAATCAACACATCATTATATTTTTTAATCTAATAGATGAATTTTCTTCATTAAATGAATTATATATTGGCCATTTTTTTCGATGCTAATTATTAGAAGATTTAATGGGATCGTTTATGGTATTGGAAGCTTTACGAATGTTTTACAAATCTTTGTCGATAATTGGAATAAAGATATTCATTCAGGATCAAGGATGTTTCGTCCTTTAATCCATTCGTTCTGATAAGGCTGATATTTGTGTTACGAACATTGCTCATTACCATATAGAAACGTACAAACGTATACAATAGCACGAATATATATAGATGTACGCGTGTATCGGAAAATTAGGCGCAAATGAACGTTTCCACGGTTTTAAAGGTGAGATCACAAGTGAAGCGTCTATTACCGAATGAGTTTATGCACGGAAACACGGACTAAAATCGCAACGTAGGCGACATACGTTATCAACACGCTATAAATACCGTTATCTCTTTTCGAACATAAATTCTGACTAGTCCAAAGTCCCTGAACGGGAACAAAGGCTTTCTCTATTCGGGACAATAGATTGTTCTAGGATTCCCAACGCGACCAATCATGGTTTACCGATCGAGTGCCGATGGACTATTTCAACTTCTCTTATTCTTTCTTTCTTTTTTTTTCTTTTTTTTTTTTATTGTTTTCTTTACTTTTGTTGTCGAATTTTCCGATCTATCGCCTGGTTCAATAAATCGATACACGTATGTATACATTTTTGTGACTATTTTCAAATTTATGTTTAGAATGAAACAAAATTCGATAAAATATAAATAACAAACATCTATTGTGTATAGTAGTAGTAATCTTAATATATATAAATTACGTGTCACGTTGTTTGTCCGCAATGGATTCCTAAACTACTGAACCGATTTTAATCAAATTTTGCACACTGTGTGCAGTTTCATCCAACTTGAAAGATAGGATATATTTATATCTCAATTTATAATTGTAATTGACTTAAAGACGTGTGTATCGGACTGATTGCGAGCCACAGCAACGCGTGGCGAGGCACCCTTAGTAATTTAATAAATGATACATTATAGTTAATAATAAAACAAATAGAATATAATAGTAAGAAAAGTGTTCAATTTTTTGTATAACAGTTTAATGTTATACTAATGAAAATGAATTTTATATTATGTAAAAATAGTGCAATTTGCAATAACTAACTCTCTCTTTCTTTCTGTTTCTACTTGATGATAGTAGAAAAAGAAAGAAAGAACAAAATTGTCGGATAAAAAGTACGTTGATAACGAAACTGGCGTATCTCGATGTTACTTGGAGTCCTGGTTTCGTCGACTTAATAGTCGTATTTTATGCGAAGCACTCTTCTCGATTCAATTTGCGCTAATTTAACGATCCGATGAACTTTTTGTTATTTCATCTTTATCTCGCGCTAAGGTTATATGCCCTAAATCGCTCCTCTCCTTTCCCTTTCTCTCTGTTTTTTTTTCTTCCTCCTTCTTTTTTCTTCCTCCTTCTTTTTATTTTTTTTATTTTTCCTTACTCAGTAACTAAGTTTTATGCTACCCTTCTGGCCTTACGTTATCGCTTCGTTAACCAATCATAACTAGTACATTTTTCTCGACGAATATTCTTAACTTTCTTTTTTTTTTTTTTTCTGAAGCTATGCAACTGATTACCGTAAGCTATTTCATTATAACGAGTATACTTAACCTTTTACTATTTCATATTTTTATTTCAATTAAGCGACTTCATTTGAATCCTTTGTGAACGTTACTATTGATTTTTTAATTACCTCGTGATATATACGTCTCACTATTCTCGACATACGAGACATTTTGATAGCAAGTTCATCGCAATATCTATTAAAATATCTCTCATTTATATAATGTTAGGAAGAGACGATATTTGAAATCCGCTTGTTAGTGTAAACGAAGGAACTTTGCTTTGAATGTTACTTCTTCGAACATGTTGCTGTGTTATCCCAATAGTATTGGATTAGTATACGCCTAACATATATTCAAACTATATACAAGGATGTACAAATAACAATGCAGTATCGGTCGCAAGGATATGTATCCTTTACAAACTAAAATTAGTAGGAATGGCTAGAGATTCTTGACAAGAAAGTGTGAGAGAGAGAGAGAGAGAGAGAGAGAGAGACAGAGAAATACTTGCAATCAGCACTAGTTGAGTTTCCTTATTTTACAATTGTCCTGGGAATGAAGGAACAGATAGAGAGAAATTGGTTTCTAACACTGTTGATTAATTGATTAATATTTTTAATAGACTTTTTTTCTCTCTCTCTCTCTCTCTCTCTCTCTCTTATCTTTTTATCTTTTTTATTTTTAATTTTATTATAACGTTTTAAATGATTTAAATATACAATTATAGAATTATTTAATTCAATAATTAATTGAATTAATTAGGTCGAGTAGAAAAAGTTCTTTTCATTTTAAGTAAAATTTTCATTCCTTCAAATAAATAAAACGAATAAAACTTTTTAAAGCGAAGTGAATGATTGAATGCTTTTAATTTTTTTAATTAATGATTTTATAAGCGTAACATTAAATTATTATTTAAAAAGATAATATACTATTTCTTTAATATAATATAATATATAATATATAATATATAATATATAATATAATATATACTTTATCTTCAAATGTATAAAGAATAAAATTATAAAATAATATATTATAATTAAATATATATAATAAATTATAAATTATAATAAATTATAAATTTTCATGATAATAATTCAAGTTGAATTTTATTTTAAATAAACAGCAGGTACATATTATACCTTTAAAACGTGAACTTTTACTTCTTATTAATTTGTTTTTATTTTTTTTATTTTAATTTTCTTCTTTAAAAAAGCAACACAAAAGAAAAGAAAAGAAAAGAAAAAGAATGAAAATACGATTTTTATTAACGAAATAGCATCGCTGAGAAAATTGTAGACTCTTCTTCCTTCATTGATTAAATCGATACTATTTCCTGGATAATAAATGACAGACTGATTGAGAAATTGATAAAAACGTTCAGCTCGTTTTCATTAGCAGGAACCAATCCTAGTTTGTTTCTTAATGAAGAGACTTCATTTTTTGTTGTTGTTGCAATAAGTGCATTCTTTTTTCTTTTTTTTTTATATAAATAACTAATTGTAAAAAGGATTATAAATTCCTTCTACTTACTTATTTTTCATTGTTATACTTAATTATAATCTTCTTCATAATGGTTATACACATTTTGTGTAAAAAATGACTGGTTAATTATTGACGAAGTTAATTCAATTATAAGTTTGTGTTTTTTTCCAATGATTAAATATTTATAATAAAAATATGGACACCATTTTGAATATGAAATATATATATATATCAATTTTATTTTTGTTTATATAAATAATATATAATATATCTTAACGATTTAGAAAAAGGTTTGTAGAAAATGTCTATGGGGAATTGGATTTGGAACATTAAAAATCGATCAAAGAGAGCATTTAATAAAATGGTTGTCATTTTAAAAAGCTTTCAGACGATCAATCTAAAATCATAGAGGCAACACTTTTCACAGTGATAGATGAACTATGCGTACAATTTTATCGGATTTAGTTTTGTCAATTTGTTGCTATGGTTTCAAAAGAAAAAAATATCTTTGTATACGAAATTACAAATGGTACCACATACATATATATATGTAATATATGCATACAAAGATATATTTTTTTTTGAATCATAGCAATAAATCATATAATTATATTATATTACTATTATATACTATTATATAATTATAAATATATAAATGTATATTTATAATATAACTAAGGGTGCCCCGCCACGCGTTGCTGTGGCTCACAATCAGTCCGATACACACTTATACAACAAATAATTCGCAATAAAATAATATTGCGATTATAAATTGAGATATAAACTATTCTATCTTTCAAGTTGGATGAAACTGCACACAGTGTGTAAAATTTGATTAAAATCGGTTCAGTAGTTTAGGAGTCCATTGCGGACAAACAACGTGACACGTAATATATTATTATATATATTATAATTATTCGTATAAAAATTTAGTAAAATACTTGATAAAAAAAATATATATATATTTTAAATAGAAATTATAGCAAGCTTAAAATTTTTCGCAATGGTGATTGTATAAGATCCCCTCTGTGGTTGAATTTAAAAAAAAAAAAATGTAACACATTTTCTGGGTAGTTTCATGAAATCAAGAAAAAGCATGAATCTACTGAAAGAAGAACAGCGAAAGCTCTAACATGCACGCACACACATATATATATGTATAGAGAGAGAGAATCATGTATATATATATATTGTAGAATTCACTGGTCGAAATTCCAGGGGTATGTTTCCATCTGAAATGACCCGTAAGATTTCGCTGAGCTGCCAGATTCGCCGTTATGTTCTCTCTCTTTCTCTGTATTTCTCTGTTGATTTATATTCATGGCAAACTAAACAAGACAAAATAAACGATTGGACGGGTGAATAACTAGAGAACGAGAGAGAGAGAGAGAGAGAGAGAGAGAGAGAGAGAGTAAAAACTAAAGAAAAATAAAGGCAAGTAAATCGTTACAGTTACCGATATGAATATTATCTTATCTTAATCGTTCCATTTATCACGAGACAACAATAACATTAATATTAATTATAATAGTAATAATAATAATATTTAGAAGATACATTACAATCGTGTTATATTCCTAGGTTAAATTATATATTATCATAAATTAATTATTACATTAGAAGATAAGATAAATATTATAACACATATATAATTGACATCGTCATATCTAACATATCTATATATTAATAATATATGTTAGATATCTATAGTCTATTATTAATATTTATATAATACTATATAATATAATATTATATTATTAATTATAATTTATACTACATTATTTGATAATACTTTAAAATAATTATAAAACTATTATAATTATATATTATAATTATATATAATTTAATGTAATTATTATATATATATATTATATATAATATATTATTGCATATATTTTTATCAGAAATTGTTTACTAAATAACTCTGTTAATATAATGTTATTAAATTTTTATGGATATTATTAATGTTTCATTTAAAATTACTTTTTTATGTAATCATTTTATTCATAGAAAATTTGTTTGAGGTGAAACTACTTCGTAACGATAGAATTTTATGAAACGTCATGAAAAGAGAGGGAACACAGTCGATCGACAGTTAAAACGATATTGTGGAAGTTTCTAAATGTTTGAGTGTTAGTGTATATTTGTATCGATGTATTAGAATCAATTTAATATCCATTAAAGTAAATATAATACAAAGTATATAAATAATTATTTAAAAATTGCATATTATATTTTAATATACTTTGAATATTAAATAATTTCGATCAGATATCTCATTAAATGAAATTGTTTAAATCAAAGTGATTACTGGTCTTATAACCAGAACATTAAAATAATTCGAAATATTATTCTAATTGTATCAGAGTTTATGATATACTTTAAATAATTCATCATCATTATCATTACAATAATAATAATAATAATAATACTTATTAATAAAAATAATATATGTAGAGCAAACAAAATAATATAATACTTATAAAATAATATTCTTTTACGGATAGAATTATCTTTGTGGTAAGTCAAAATAGCATTTATCGCTATTGAGAGTTCAACTGGACCGAGTTGAATTAATCGAGTAATATTAAATTGTCCTGGTATTTCGAACTAACACAGAAACTCATGAAATATAAACGTGTAGCGTTTGCGAACAGATTACGCAATGCAATAGCATTTTAATCAGTCGTTTTATCAATGATATTATATGATAATAACAAAGAACCAAAAAGATACAATGAAAATGAGAAGAGACAAAATGTGGAAGGGAGACAAAATAAAAGAAAGAAAGAGAGGGAGAGTGATAGTAGATAGAAAATTAGAAAATAATGATTAAAAATTGATTAAAAAAAAAAAAAAAATCATAATTGAAAAGATATTTTTCTGTATAGATATTTTTTGACGATAGAGCTAAATGTTGAGCTTCATTTCATCCTTTTCTCTCAGACGAGAGAGTTGATCATTGAAATTGTAATAACGCTTGAAACGTTGCAATGTAAATAACCGTGACAATATCCAAATCAACGGGTCCCGCGAGGAAACACGTGAGAGAAAAAGAGAGAGAGAGAGAGAGAGAGAAAGAGAGAAAGAGAAAGGCTTGGCAAAGCTCCAAAATAATGTTTGCTACAGACTCCGACGTACATCGGTTCATCATACGGATATTGTAAAATTGACAGTCGGATAAGGAACGAAACGTGACGCGAAAAAATTGAAAAATACTATTCACCTATCCTTTTCAACGTGTATATGATATATACATACATATATATATATATATATGTACACCTGTGGACAGAAATTGTTCATGGTAGGTGTTCCCTTAAAATTCTGTTAACTTGCTTTATATCATCAAAACGTACTGTAAATGCAATGATTTTAATTACCAATTTTAATGTAATTTTTTTGCATAGAATTTTTTTTTTTTTTTTTTTTGTATATATTGTTGATTCTGAGAGTGAATTAAGTGATTGTCAATGTAAATTTTTTCTTTTTTTTTTTATATTAATTTACATAACATTGATCACTCATGTATTTGGTCGCCTCAAAAGTTTCTTTCTTTTTAGTTCTATTTCACAGGGACAATTTTTTTTATGTTGCATAATTTCAAGTATAGTAAAAAGGTCAAATAAAATGGAATCGATAATTTTTAGTAAAATAATATAAAAAAAACTTATGTAAGTTTTTATAACATATAATAATTATATTTTATATATTTATATAATATATATATATATAAAATAAGTTAATAATATAAAAACATAAATAACTTATCACCAAGAAAAAGGAAGAAGTTTTCTAATATTACATACCAATATAATTTTATTATAAGTATTAATTTACAAGAAAATATTTCAAAATATTGAAACATAAGTAACAGCTGTTCTGTTCTTTTTTTTTATACTATTTTCTCTCTCTTTTTATTTTTATTTTTATTATTTGAAAATATATTATTTTTTATTGTAACTTGAATAATAAAAAATTTTAGATGAAAGAAAATAGATGAAATCTTTAAAGATTTGTATGATTTTTATGATTTTTATGATTACCAGCACTTATATATATATATACACACACACATACAATTACAATTTTTCGATTTTTCTAATATTTATTTGTTTAAACAAAAAATTTCATACAATTTTTATAAGATCAATCGAGCAATCTATCGAACGTCAGTTTTCTTCTTGGTTTGAAAAAAAAAAAAGACACTGTCGGATGTTACCGTCGCCCAAAGGCAAGCTTTAAAATAACTGATCTACAGACCGTCCCTATTAGAAGAAAAAGTATCATAAATTTATCGTAGAAACAATGACCCCATTAAACCGTAGATCATAACCAAGTTCGTCTATTACTTTAGTGTTCTGACTTTATATACGACTTTGTCGGAGAGTTACTATTTCATTCTCGACTTTTTCAGATGTTAGCTCTATCGATCGATTTAACATGATTAATAAATGATAATAAATCTGTTCAGATTTTGTTGATAAAACAAACCCCTGAGTATTTTTTATAATGTATAATAATATTGTAGTTGTTGTTGTTGTTCGGAAAACAATTTCATTTTTCCTATGAATCAGGCCTTGAATTTACATCAATTTTTTTTTTAGTTTATGATAAAATCAAGCAGATCAGATATTTTTGTGGAAATCTATTGATTAAAAGGTAGATTTATCTGTAGTGATATGATCGTATCTTTTTGATGACATTATTTTATGCAATTTTATACAATTTTTCTCATTCAAATCACTTCTTGCAATAAATCTATCATCACTCAGCGTATTTAGAAATGTATTAAACTAATTTCTCCTATATTTGATGACCATAGTGGACAATAGACCGCAACTGTAATTAGTAATTAGTGAAGTACTTGTGTCTTTTACTATGACTCTATAGAATTGCAGTAAGTTTCAGTAATTTAACTGCTTCGTTATATACAAATGTTTCATTAATAATTGCAACAGCATTTCTTGTATTAAAAAGAGTAAGAGATGTACTGTTAAGATTCTTTAATATTTCAGGTGCATATGTCAACGACATTTCTAATTAAAAATATTTTTTACCAATTTACCTTGATTACATGAAATACATTCAAACATTTTCTTAGAAATTATCCTGTTTCTCTGAATTTACATAGCAAATTTGAAAACTCTTGGACCAAGTGCTGCATAAGTGACCAACAAGTACCACTCACTTTACTTTTGAGCAATAATGTCATACATACTTTCAAATCAACAATTTTCCAATCTTATATTCCTGTCTGAATTATCCACGTATATTAGAAAATTTCTATCATATTATACATACATATACATACATACATACATACAAGTCACGTTAAGATCATCGTTCCAATTCGTAAACTCAAGAGACTTGGATATTGCGTTTGAACGGAAATCAAGGATCAACGCGCTCAGTGATAATGTCGTGGTGCAGAAAGGAAAGCGAAGTTTACTTTAGCATCAAACTTTTGCCTCCCAATTCCTAGCGAAAAGTCAAGAGAACGTGCATCGATGAAAAAGAGAAGGAGGGAGGTGGGAGGAGGGAGGAGGGAAGGAGGGGGCAGCTTACCGAATTGAAAACATTTCGGTACGTAGAATGAAAACTTGCTCGATCGAAAGGAACGTTCCGTTTTACTTGAAAGTACTCTCTCTGTCTTTATACTCGTCAAATTTTCTTTACTTATCTAAAATGTAAGAATGAAAATATTAGGAAGAAAAATAATAAACGATTGATCAAAATTGAAAAGATAAATAATACAGAAAAATAATCACAAACGATATATAATATTAGGGTTGTCTTTAAAAAAGTTTCTTTTCTTTTTTTCGTAATTTTACATGCACACAATTATTATTTATGTTGAAAATAATTGAAAGGTACAGTAAAAGGTAAAAATCATTTTAAGTAAAATAACGTAAAATACAAATACAAAAAATATATATTGCTATCATGAACAAATTGAACCGTTAGACTGATAAAACCATGATGTTAACCCAGATATTTCGTTTTTTGGATGACTACTACTCTATCCATTTTGTTATCTGAGACCCTCACACAGCTTTTTCACGAATGTTCCGCTTTTATTGGCATAGAAATAATCTATCCTACATTATATATGTATATATAACTTAACAGATGGAATTGAAATAATCGTCATATTAATTTGAATGAATATTGAAGATTGAAAAAACAAAACAAAAAAAACATGTGTGCAGATCACACGTGGTAAAAGTGAAACCTTCAAAAAAACTAAGTTTCGAGAGAATGAGACGAATGCAGAGTATCAAAAGAGTAAGATAATTGTGTAGGAATTTTTGTATTATAATAGTGTTACCATATATGTGCCCATAATTATGAAAGTGATCTAAGTGAAAATTAAACAAAAATAAGTTTATTAGTTATTAAGCGTCACATTATTTTAAACTAAATAAATTCAATGTAATTTGAAAACGATATTGTCAAAAATGAATCGTTAGATAATGTTTTTTTTTTTTTTTTTTTTTTTTTTTCAATATTACATAGGAATTCACATAATGTTTAAATAGAAATCTTGAAATATCTCGAAACAAGAGATACACGACTTAGACCACTTTCATTCAATTATGGGCACATCATATATCAAAGGGGAACCGGTATGATTCGTTTCATTTTTTTCAAATCACACCCATTCTAAAGAAATTGTCATATGAAAAATGTAATGAATTATTAGAAATTGAAAAATTGTGAATGTTGCAAAACGATGAAGCAATTATAAACGTTATTAAGAACGATTAATCTTAATTAGTTATCTCAATAGGGCTCGTAAGTTTTGTTGGTAGATAGAATTCGCTTATTCTCTAATGCAACGCGTTTCTGAAACTTGTTCTCATAGTAGAAGTAACAGTGGCAATAGGTAGCAGTGCAGTAGTAACTCGCGAATGGATGTACCATCGAGGTGAATAAGTACCTTTGGATTAACGATAATGACGAGACTCGTAATGGATTGAGCTTGAATCTACCATTGAAAATGCGATCCGGTTATTGATATATCCTTCTTTAATGGTCCTCCATCGGTCCCATTAAAACCCTTCGTATCAATTACAACGAAATGCATGCACGATGCGTGTGTCTAACGACCACGCTAATGCCCGTCTCCGTTTATCGAATTTTCTCCTATTCAATATGTTTTTTTTTCTTCTTTTTTTTTTTTCCTTATAATGTCAGGTAACTTTAAAATTATATATTTTTTTTAATACCTGTATTAATGATACCTAATAGCGGATTGTATCGGATGACAGAAATGTGTGTCATTTAGGTTTGTGGTCTAATTGCTAATTCAGATAAAATTAAATATTTTTGTTAATTGACAGATGCTTAAAAGATTTTGGAGTTAAGATGAAATAAATAAACAAAAAAAAAATATATATATAAATAATTATTATAAAAGTACTAAAATAGAAAATAAAATAGAACAAACTCGGCCAACTATACTTAACAATTGTACAGGTAAAAATTACCTGTATAATTTCCTAATATAAATAATTATTATATAAAAATACTAAAATAGAACAAATATGGCCAACTATACCTAACTAAAAGGTAAACATTTTTTGTATTTATATTTTTTTTGTGACAACGATCAAACATTAATTTTGCAAATTTTTTTCAAGATAAAAACTTAATTTTTATATCATATTAAAAAATTAATGGTAACTGGAGATATTACTTTATAGTAAAAAGATTACGTATTATATTTTTTGTCTTAACAGATGAAATAATATTTGGTTACACAGCGAATTCTCACATTTTTCTTTCACCTTTTGTTTCGTCTCTCGATGTTTCTCTTTTTTACACGTTACGTCGACATTTATCGTCGTCGATGAAACAAACTCGATTTTGCAATAACGTTCGCTGGTGGTTTTGCGTTTTTCTTCTTTCTCCTCTTTCATATTTTTTTCTTTTACATTTTTTCATATTATCCAAACTATCGATCGATACAGTTGAAGCAACTATTTTTTACGTCCCTTTCTATAATTTATTTTACCTGACGAAAAAAAAAAAAAGAAGAAAATACAGAGATAGTGACTTTACTTAACAAGAGACGTTTTGTTTTTTGTTTTTGTTTTTTTTTTTTTTTTGCAAGCCCAGAGATTTTGTTCTTGTTCGACCATAGTTTTCCGAAAAATATCAGTGCACGCAAAGCATATTAACGAACTGAATAAAGTATGTGCACAATGGGGTGGGATGGGCAACCGGGTGGTGGGCAACGGCAATGACGAAGAGAGATAAGCGGGGAAAAGGGCATTATAATTTGCAACGGTGGTTTAGATAAAACCGCAAGTGCATATATTACGATAAGGGTACGTATTTGGTTAGAGGACGGTCAGGTGGGTTGGATAGGGAAGGGAAGGGGTGCAGGCAAAGTACGCGAAGGGTTTCGTTGAATGTTCCACAAACCGGTTAGCACCACGCATCGCGCTTTAATTTGCCCCTGTCACGAATTAATATCTGGTCATACCAAGTAGCGATATCAATTCGTTATTTATATATATATGTATTCAAAAAACCATTGTACATAGATAGTGGCAATAACAGATGTTTAATCGGTTTCTCACCTCATTTTCTTCATTCCAATATTTGCATATCTTTTGTTATTAAAACAAATGTATCCGAATAAACGTGTAGATGCGTGATTTCATTTTTATTGCACTTTTTTTGGGAAACAATTCAAATAAAGTAGTGTCATTGTTTAGCTTATATGTATATATAAAATTCTAATCTAAAGACTGGTACGTCACCTGAATTTAAGAAGCTTATATAAATATATCAAATATATAAATATATATATATATATATATATATTTTTATTTTGTTTCATTTATATATTATATTTATTTATATTTTTTAATTGAAATGTTGTTGCAAAAATATATATTTATATCATCAATATAAATATATTCTAAATTAATGTATTACTTTTAACATATATATATTTTATATTACTATTTTTTATTACTATATATATACTATATTTATTTTAAAATAAAAAAAGGATCACACACACACATACAAATACTACTACGTATAAATATTAAACGTAAAATAATTCTGACTATTGTGAGAAGGAAATAAATGGAAAAAAAAAAAAACATGATTAGAAAAATTTCAAATTATCGTGAAGATATTTAATAGATTAAATTATTGAAATTCTGTTTTAAACATTAGCCAAAATATAATAATTATTTGAGTTACATCAATGTTAGCAATGATTTAATGACATAAATGGATTGTCATTAATGCCTTTGAGTTCCATTTAGCTTGTATGGTATATCAAAGATACTACAGAAGCGATCAAAGCGTTTGTAACATTAAAGTGTTTATTGTTCAAATCACATAATCTTCAATGTACACAAAGATCGGTGAGCCAAAATGGGAACAGAGAAATAGATAGAAATACAAGGAGAGAGAGAAAGATAGAGAAAGAAAGAAAGAGAGAGAGAGAGAGAGAGAGTTTATACTATTTAAAAATTCTACCTAGGTATACACATCTACATATAACATATATATATATATATATATATATATATATATACATATAAAGAACGTAACCATTTTGAGAAAAATGCAGAAAAATATCCGCGAAAATTGTGAGATAAGTATGCGAAAAAGCAAAATGCTACTTTAAAGAATCTAGTAAACGTGTAACAATAGTAGTGTAGGTGCTATTGCATCATAAATCGTCTTTCTCATCCTCGTCCTTGTCCTCGTCCTCGTCCTCGTCCTTGCCTTCCTCGTCTTCCTCGTCAACGGCTAAAAATTGTGCTCTCGCTTTCGAGAAAATTGTCTCCTGTCTCGTACTCGTGAATCACTTTGTCCGTTATAGAAACTCGACGAACAATGCATTTGCTACCTTCCACCCCCCAACCCACCCCCACCCCCACCCCCCTCTCATTCCACCATTATTATTTGGTGGTAGAGTCGTGACGTTTACCGCGAATTATTTACAAAATAGGAGAAACGCAATGATTCTTTTACTATCGTAATGTCTTTCAATGTGTATTGTATATATATATATATATCTATCGGAATAAGGGACTTCACTTCGTGAGAATTATCTTGGATCTTAAAGTATCTTATTGTTAAGAGAAATAGAGAGAAAGAGAAGGAAGAAGAGTGAAAATCAGAAAGAGAAATGAGAACAAATGGCGATCTTCCTTCTCTTCATGAAATCGTCCAGCTTTTGGAAGCTTCGATCAGTATTAGTTTGTGTTAAATAATCTCTCTTCCCTTTTTTTAATGATAAGTTGAATAATATTGTATGCGTAATGTATTTTTTGAAGTGAAAAAACTTCTTTAGAATGGGTGCCATTTGAAAAAATGTAACGGAGTGGTAGGCGGCACCTTTAGAATGACTAAAAAGAAAGAAACTTTTGGTACGTAACGTAATATTTCCAGAAAATGGTTGTTTGTTCTTATTAATTTACATAATACGAATCTTTAGGAAGATATAGTATAAATATAAAAGAACAACAAGAATTATTAAGAATAGTAACTCAGGGATTAACGCGTATTACTCGAAACACAATATTCTTAGTCGAATGGAACAGTTGATGATGATGCTTAGGAAATTGTTAATGATGGAAAATAACTAACTGTAACATAACTTATTCAATGTTAAGTGATATGTTGATCGACTAACATTAGTATTAATATCAGGTATTCAGTAGATACTGGAGAATGATTATACGGTAATAGACGACAGTGTCGAAACTTCGATTAACTTCGATCTTACTTGAAAGCGTTAAATGAGCTAGCCGGTATCCGCTGCTTGTGGAAAGTGACGAGGGTGAAACTTCCTCTGCGGTCTACTTCTCTTACCGCTCTCGGACTTTCTAATCTCTCTTTCCTAATTTAATCGACCACGAGCAACTCACTACTATTCCATTAAGTCACTTGAGAACATTGAATCTTGTCGATCCTTTATTTTCTGTTACTACCTTTTTGCAGATTCGTGATTTGACGGAAAACTTTAATAACAAATAGATTCACTCAACAATTATTTTTACAGTGTTATAAAATAATTGTTTTACATTAATATTAAAATATAATTATATTGGGTTGACAATGAAGTCATTGCAGATTTTGTTTTACATCTAATTTAGTTATTTGATAGGATAGATCAGAAATTTGATGAACGTGGCATTATGACACTGCTTAATCGATGGTAAAAGGTCAACAACAAAAGTGGACAATACCTAATTGAATAAATTTCTATTTTTGAATTTTCATTATTATTTAAAATCCACAATCACTCAGTTGCCAACCATATATATATATATATTTTTGTTGACTTGTTTATGTGTGAACAGTTTCATGAATGGGCTTTAAATTTATAATGAATATTAAATTATATTTGTATAAATATAACAAAAGTCTATGAGAGAGAAATTATGGATTTAATTTGATTTCTGTTAGCGAAATTGCGAGTATTTAAACATTCAAAGATTGATTTAACATTTCATATTTGATAAAATCGATTGAAAATGCGCATTCAATAGTGTGTCAAACATTGACTTGAATTTTATTAATATTTCTTTGCTAATTCTAATTCAAATTTGTACGTTTTATAAAATATTTATGCACATTTATATGTTTCATATAAAAAAAAAAAATTGAATGTGTATTTATGTAAATTTTTTTTTTTTGAGAGAGAATCTTGTATGAATCTTTCCAGAATCAACAAATAAAATTGAAATTGATCATAAATAATTATTACCAATGAGTTTTGATCGATAAATATAAGAATTCATTGTAAATGAATAAAAATTGGTATTCAACGTCGTAAGAAAAAGAAATTCGATTGTTTTACAGACGAGAAAATAGGCGTTCCTGTTATTTCAATGATGCATATATTATTCATGATAATAGTGAAGGTAAATGAGAGAAGGAAATTCAATGTCGTTTGTTCTTATAAGCTTACTCTTTTACGAATAAGCAAGAAGAGAGTATATATATGTATATATATAATTTTGTCGAGAAGTTGGGCGTTTCATAAGAAAAGGGACTTACTAAGAAAATTTGATTTACGAGGATGAGTTAGGTTGCATAAGAAGTAACAGAAAATAAGATGGTAGTATCTAAATCCTTTCGAAATATTATATAAGTCAAATGAGATAAAATGTTGAAAATTCAATTGGACTGTTCTAACAAAATTCAAAATCATAGAAAAAAATACATTTGTATATTTATTTTATCATTTTCTTCGAAATATTACGTTAAAAATGCATTTCTGATAAATTGATAACGTTCAATCGCAAAAAAAAAAAAAAAATTATAGTTTTCAGTTTTGTTTTTTTTTTCGGTTTTTTTTTTTTTTTTTTTAAGTAAAAAGAATTCAAAAATATAGAACAAAGTAAGTATAAATCTGGTAACACTGAATGTTACATGCTTTACTCCTGTTTCTTTGAAACTGACTGTTTCCTTCCATTCGTTTCTTGTATATAATTTAAAATAGAAATGGGATGTTGAAAATACAAGAGGAATACAAGTTCTATTGCAAATTGGAGCTTCAATTGGTAATTTATATCAAATAGCATAGAATTTCCTATTTGCATTTTGGTCTTTGTTCGGAAGGGATGAAACAGGCTGCTTTGAATTTGTTCAGCAAAGACTGTTTAAGACTACGGTCTTAAGGAATAGGTTTTAGTTGCAATGCAATATTAATAGAAGAAGGATGACCATCTGTGTAGTTCCTTTTCTATTTCTGAAAGGTTTCTATTTATTTTGAAAAATCTTATTCTTTATTCTGTATATTTTTCTTGTTCATATAAGTCTTGTAAAATAAAAACCTTTCGTGAGATTGTTTTTTAATACTTCGTCTAAATATCATAGTTGTTTGTTGTTTACAATGTTGATTGGTTTTTTTTTTTTTTTTTTTTTTTTTTTTTACATTAATTGTAAATTATATGATATTAAAATTATTCGAATATTTCATACTTTGCAGGAAAACGCGAAACATTCTGTTGGGTTGGCAACTAAAAGATTATGGATTTTGTTGATAGATGGTTTTTTAAAATCAACAATGATTTAGTTGCCAAACTAATAATATAAATGGTGGTTGATAAAAGGTTTCGATATTTTAAGGAATTATATAGTACTTATCAAATGAACTAAAAAATGTCAAATTAACATGGCTCCTGAAATCAATCCTTTATATATAATTATAATAATATTATTTGTAAATATTATTTGTTAACACATTTTTTTAGAATTGCTACTAATTTCCATTAGATATTTTGAGATAATTAACTGTGGACATTCATTTCCCTGTTATTATTACCCTTAACTTTGATTTCTTCTTTAATTAATCAAGCTCTTTTATAATAAAATAGAAAAAATAAAAGAAATATACTAAAAATAAAGTTAATTGCTTTTGATTTGCTAAAGGTTCATAGAAAAAAAAATAAAAAAAATAAAAAAAAAATTATAATCAAGTAATGTACGTCGTCGTTTATCGATTTTATTGATTTTTTATTTTTTTTAATTAAATTTAAATAATTGGAAAATATATTTTTCATATGATGAGAGTTAGTTTCATTAACAAACGACCATTTGCTGTACATTTTTCGAAATATTCGCGGGGTTAGATTTTTTTACGTTACATTCTCAATTTTGCGATCATTTTAAAACAAAAATTATGTTTAATGGGTTTTTAAAGAAGTTTTATTTAAAAGAAAAAAGATCAATTATTTTAAACTTAGAAGTGTATGTTCAAAAAAAAAAAAAAAGGGACAAATACGATCGGTTGTTAGAAAATATCGTATTTCGAGTAACACCGCATATGTTTGACTTTTATCGAGTTTTTAGTTTTTTTCTTTTTTTTTGTTTCTTTTTTGGTGAGACTTCTAGCTCGACAGAAAATACTAAGAACGAACGGAAAACCGAAGGAAAAGGTTAATAGATCGAAGGGAAGGACAAGACGCTTGGATTTATAGAAGCTAAGACGGCCTGAGGCATTGAACATTTGCTCGATCCAAGAGAAACCACCAGTCGAACTACCCGAACTTTTTTCTCCTTATTTCTTTTTTGAACTTTCTGCGAACTTCCGATGTACCAAAGCTCAACTAAGAATATTGCTATGAGTTGAGATTAGAATTAGATGGAAAATCTTTTGATCTGATCTCATCTGATCTGATCTGATCTTCAATTTTGATTAATTTCAAATCAACAGTAAAGATATGCAAAATTTATTAAATGTGAGATTATATAATACTAATATATATATATATATATATATATATATATATATATATATATATATATATATATATATATATATATATATTACATAACTATACTAAATATATATAATAATTTATAATATTAATAATTATAATTATCAATATATATTTATATTTATAATTATAATTATATAAATAATATATAATAAATTATATATATAATATATAAGATATATATTTACCTTACTTATTGTATAATTATATTTTATTATTTATATTAATTAATTATATTTTATTATGTATATATATATATATATTACTTATTTATTATATTATATTATATTACTTATTTACTTATATTATATAAAATATATATTTTATTTTCTATATATTTTTTTAATATATATAATTTTATTTATATAATAATAAATTATATTAATTTACAATATACAAATATCATATAAAATTATATTAGAAATAAAAATAATTTACTTCGTACAAAATAACTTTTATTGAATATTTAAATTTTAATCATCTTATAAAAAAAGAAAAAAAAGATATAAAATACCTTAAACCTAGTATAAAGACATAAGATGAACATTTTTACGGTAAATAAAATAAATATTTTCTCGAAATTTATTTTATTGATATGAGTACACATAGATTGATGCATTGACCTCGAACATATTTGGCCAAAGTAAATGAAAGCTAATGCATCAGACAGGTCGTAAGAAGCCTCTTTCTTTGGGCTGACGACTTTACGTTCTAAAGTTAAAGCGAAATAAAGCTGGCTTGTGAATCTCGTTTATGAGCATTTTCCGGTTAAGTTTTTCCAGAACCAGCATTCCCGATCACTTTGATATCCTCGTTTAACTTCGTCTACGATCAGAATGTAATCAATTTTTTACTACAACATTAAGCAAATGCAAATACAACGTATTCCGTTATTTGACTGTAAACAAAGAAAAAGAAAAAGAAAAAAAAAGGACAAAACCTTATCGAAAAAGATTAATAAGAATAATAATAATAATAATAATAAAAAAAATGAAAATACTAATTTTATAAGTTTGTGACGATGTTTCCCTTATTCCAACCCTTCGCTCTTCGTTCTTGAATTTAATCTCGTGGAAGATAGCGAAAGAGTTGAACACGTCTGGCTTGTTAAATGCATTGCACCCTTTCGCAACGAGGGTTTGTCTCATATTTTATCCTTCTCGTTTGCCGAACCGAACGACACGACACTTTAACATGAACCCCCTGTAGCTTCCCACGGTTTTAAGACGCGTCTTCAACGTGTCGGAAATAGCAATGCTACCGACAGTTGCTTCCCCTACTTGCGGATCCTTCTCATCCCTTTATTCAACTTCACTTTCTCTCTTTCCTCTCTCTCTCTCTCTCTCTCTTTATTTGTTTTTTTATTTTTTTGTCCTTATCTTTCATTCCTTTTTTCTTCTTTTATTAACGTTTACAACTACTATGCAGGGTGTTTGAGATTTTTTCGTAGAAACATTGTCTGTGTGTGTGTGTGTATTCTAAACTTAAAAATAAGAAAAATATATTTTATATAAACGTAGGTCATTTATTCAAAAGTTATATAGTAATATATTATTATATATTATTTATATTATATATTAACAATAATATTATATATATAACTTTATATATAATTTTATATATTATTATATATATATTATATTATATAATATAATAATAATAATAATAATAATAATTAATATTATTATTATAATATATAAAAAATAATATATATATATATTATTATGTATATTATATAAGTATATTAATAGTAATATTAATATACTTATATAGTAGTAGTAATATATTAGTATATATTAAGTATATTAATAATATAGTTATATATAATATATATTAGTATATATTAAGTATATTAATAATATAGTTATATATAATATAATATATATTATATATAATATAATATATATTATATATAACTATATTATTTTTATATAATATAATAATTTTATTACTACAAATATGATACCACTGTAATATATTAATACAATATAGTGAATTTTTCTATTAATTTCTGCAATTGCATTCTTAACTTTTTCTACCATAATATCAAGTGTAACTATCCACTGTGTCAAGTGTAATTATCCACTGATAATTCTTATTTGTGTAATAGATTAAAACACAAAGTTTTAGACAACTGATGTGAGTTAATTAAATTCGAACAGAATTAGGAATGCAATTGTAGAAATTAATAGAAATCCACAAGAGATTTACTATATCATATCAACATATTACAATTGTGTAATATTTGTATTCGCGTAAGTGAGCAGCAGTACATTTAAATAGTTATAACTTTTGAATAAAGTTTGAAATGATCTAATGTTTAAATAACATTGTTTAATTTTTTCTATTTTTTGAGAGTAGAATACGAGAAAAGCTCAGACACCCTGTTTAGAATGAGACTGAGATTTTACCTTGTGTATTATACGAGAAAAGGAAAAAGATTCACTGGGTATACGACGAAATGCGTCCACTTAATTCAGCTCTGGTAAAATGAGAGTGAACTTTTACGATCGGTGAGATAAGACATACGCGTCACGTTTCTTTCTTACTTTCTTTCTTTTTTTATTTTTACTTTTTTTCTTCTCTCTCTCTCTCTCTCTCTCTCTCTCTCTTCTTCCAACGACATCAAAAACTTGAACTCCAGTATAAATGTAACGAAGGCGCCAAGTTTCTGAGTTAAAAGGAGGGAAGCGTCCAAATGGAAATAATATTCTGACTGGAACGAATATCGATCTTTTCTTTTTTCCTTTTTCTTTTTTTTTTTTAACCCGAAATGGGGTACACACGTTTCTGTGAAAAATAAAAAAAAAATAAAAATAAAAAATAAAAACCGTAAAAATTATTTAAAGAAAAGAAAAAGAAAGAAAAAAAAAGAAACGAGATTTCGCGAATTCTCATGGAAAAACGTGAAACTTTTCTAATTACTTTTTTTTTTTTTTCACGAATTAATCTCATCTAAGAAACGAGCCGCGGTGTATACCTTTGAAGGTGTCATTAGCAGAATCCTTTAGATGCCTTGACGCTTTTCTTCAGCTTTTGGTTTTCGAAAAAAAAAAATGTCCTAGCTAAAGTACAAGAAAAAATGTTTTTCACTCTCTGTCTCTCACTCACTCTCTCTCTCTACTTCTCTTTTCTTTTTCTTCATTTTCTTTCTTCTCGTCAGTTTTAATTAAAAAAATTCTTATCTAGTTTTGGAGGGTACATAGAACTCTTGCGTGAAAAAAAAAAAAAACCCCGATAATTTTTACATATACACAGTTTCACATTCAAGCATATTCTTTGAAATTCTAACTCGTTCGAAGTACAAAGAAATTACAAACAATTTAAAAAACGTAACTAGATCAAAGGGTAGATTTTTATCAAAGAAGGAGGATATCAGCTTCGTCAGTGGACTGACTGTTGTTTTTCTATTTATTTTTTTTTTCTGGGAGAAGGATTTTTCCGTTAGTGAGATTTAATAAAAACACGTGTGGCTAATAAAAAAAAAAAAAAAATAATAAAATGAAAAAGAAGAAGAAGAAGTGGTAGAAAACTTGTGAATGAATCTCACAGGATTACTCGATGTTTTATTGTTATTGAAAAACGATAACGATAACGGTTACGTGCCTTTACAGATCTTTACGAAAAATCTATAACTTCAATTTTGAATGTCCGAGGAAAAGATTTAAAAGGAAGGAAGATGTCTCAAAATGAATGGCCTGTATTAAAACGATATGTTTTTACGTGTGTTCACGCTTCAAGTAGTATGAAACTATAAGTAGTATAAAACTAAAATATCAGCGACATCCAAGAAATTCATCTTTTAAGTTTCACGTTTAACTCGAATTAAACACACATTGGTGAAAGTAACATTAAATTTAATGGTATAATTGTAATAACTGTACATTAATTTTGAGATTTTATCTCATTGTCAATAAAAAACACATTTTTTGGAAATGTATTTCAATACATTGATCCACCAGCCTCCAGGCATTTTATACAATTCTCGATCAATTTATAAAAACACCCACGTTAAATACATTGATCAAAACATATACATTGATTCGATTTATTACTTTTCATTTATTTTTGTTTTTTTGTTTTTTTTTAATCGAGTTCAATATTATCAAAATGCAATGGCCTGTATTAAAACGACATGTTTTTACGTGTGTTCACGCTTCAAGTAGTATGAAACTATAAGTAGTATAAAACTAAAATATCAGCGACATCCAAGAAATTCATCTTTTAAGTTTCACGTTTAACTCGAATTAAACACACATTGGTGAAAGTAACATTAAATTTAATGGTATAATTGTAATAACTGTACATTAATTTTGAGATTTTATCTCATTGTCAATAAAAAACACATTTTTTGGAAATGTATTTCAATACATTGATCACCACCCTCCAGGCATTTTATACAATTCTCGATCAATTTATAAAAACACACACGTTAAATACATTGATCAAAACATATACATTGATTCGATTTATTACTTTTCATTTATTTTTATTTTTTTTTTTTTTTAATCGAGTTCAATATTATAACATTGACAATTTAACGTGTAAAATGTTTTTTAAAGAATTTCAATACGTTACAATATAGTATAAATGTTTGTTTGTTTTCTTTTTTTTTAGATAAAATTACATATCAAGTTTTGAATGAATTTCGACAAAAATTATGGGATTCTTTTTAACAAATCATCGAAATATTAAAAATGTTTTTTTTTTTTTTTTTTGAATCAATGAATTATATATACTCGATATTTTATTTATTTGAAAGATAATGTAATATCTTTGAATGAAACAGCTCGTAACCGTATAGTTGATTTTGTTAATCCTGTATATTATTTTCGTGATTGCTTTCATTGAGTCGTTCGAACAACCGTAAATGATGACTAAGACTACAGTCGTAACATTTTCCGTATAGAGTATCGGCATTTGATGATGCGTACTTCAGAACGACCTCTTTCTATTGATTGTACAATCTCACTGGGATAAAGCCATAATCCACGATCTTGTCTTGTGATCCAGATCTATCTTGATCTGTAAAATCCATTGTTGTTGTCGTCATCGTCGTCATCGTCGTCGTCGTTGTTGTTTTTGTCTTTTTGAAAAAACAACTTTTTTTCTTCCTGTTAGAGATCCATGAAAGTTCGCTTACTGTTTCTCATCCATAGAAAAGAAAAGAAAAGAAAAGAAAGAAAAAAATAAATAAAGAGAAAGAATCAAAAGAAATAATAAAACGTGAAAAAGTGAAAAACCTTCGGAACGTCACTCTAATGTCATATCTTCTGTACAATGAAAGTGTTGGAACTCGTAAAAAGCATTTTATTTGTCTCATATTCGATTAAACTACGTTCAAACGTTTCCCTCTCGACTTGTTTTTTTTTTTTCCAAAAGTTATTAATAACTTGATAATAACTATTTTCAAATTAAACTAATATTTTAAGTTAATTATAATCAAATATATTTCAGTTTAATCAAATATTTGTTGGGTTCTTTTCTAAATACAAAGAAGAAGAAAAAATTCAATATTTGTGTTGACTTTTTAATTTATCTGAAACCATTACTACATGTAACTTAAAATATTAGTTTAATATTTTATCGCTCAGCAAAGTGTGTGTGTGGAGAGAGAGAGAGAGAGAGAGAGATGATAAACTTGTTCAACATTGGTAGAACTCCATTCATTATTTGATATATCATATAGGATTTTTATGCCTCAAGTCTTTTCTCTGACGAGTCAATAAATTACTACGATTTCTATTGGCTCAATCTCATAATTTATTTATTATTTTAATTGAACTCTTATCTACCTCATCACTACTACACTACAGTAGCTTTCACAATCACAAGTGGACTTCGTGTTTGGATGTATCTGCCTACATAAATATGCATTGTTCGAAATCTGCACATTGATCGTACCATATATATATATATTTACAATAATAATAATAATAATAATAATAATAATAATAATAATAATAATAATCTAACATAAATAATATAAAGTTATACATCATATATAGAGCTACATATATATATAGTTTTATTATAATTATATTTTAATAATATAATATATGATATACATATATTAATAATTGAATATATATAAATAATATCAAATAATATTGTTATTAAATTTTAATTATATTTATCTAATAGGAACTCATCGAAAATAATCGAAGATAATTGAAGAGTTGATCAGCTCGTTAACAATGATGCCATGGAATTAATTAATTGTTCATTGGTCAGAAAAACAACGTCTGAATAGTGGCATATGTATATATGCATATATATTTAATATATAGTTTGTATCGTTATCCTTCGTGTATACCCTGTGTTAGTAGCATTTTGCAACGTGGGTTATCGAACGAGCTCGGTTATCTCGAAAGTGCAGATACAACGTTGTCGATCGTATATTTGTAATCCTGGATAGCGGTTATATCGATACATGCTCATAGATTGTAAACACGTTAAGCAATTTGGTTTTACCTCTCTCCATCTCTTTCTCCCTCTCTCTCTTTCTCTTTCTGGTAAAACATTCACGCGTGCGCTCACCGTAAACGCATGTAATTTCATGTCAACATTTTGCGACCGCGAGAAAATCTATTCGACCTTACTGCTATGGAAAATACGTTCAAGTAAATACGTTCGACCTCATTTCACAAATCTAGTAACATTTCATTCGTTAATCATATTATATTTTTGTATTTTTTCATATTCATTATACATATGTACATTGTACATATAAGTAGTACATACAACAAGGAGATGTCAAAATATACGCATTGCAATCTTCGTCAAATGTTCTGTGTTATGCGTGTATACTTTACAAATACGTAATTTAACGAGTTCAAACGTATCGTAAGCTCTTAAAAGCTGATCAATTCGTAGAGTGGTCTAAACTAAATTATTAAACTCAAGTTTGAAATATTTACAGGCTGATTGGACCATTGGACTATTAACTGCAAAAAAAGAAAACAGAGATCTTGTCTTAAGTTAAACAAGATTTTTCTCTTCATAAAACAAGACACGTAGAAACAAGTTGAAAAATGTATCCTTCATTTGTTTTAATGATATATTTAAAATTTTTTTTTTTTATTTGTGCCATTTGTTTCAAAATCATTGAAAAATAATTCATTTCTTTCTAACCATTTGAATTTATAAAATTTTTTTGATTTCATATTTATTATAATGTTATACATACGGGTACATGTAATACACACAAAATAGCCTGGTGGTAAGGTAACTGTTTACGGTATCAGCACGATTTACGTTCGATAGATCGATCTTATACTAATAATATTATATATTACCTATATCGCGATACCAATAGAAATTTGCATTTAACACGAATAGTAGATTTGATCGAGAGATCGACATGTTAGTCACACAACATTAAATTCTCACTGTTCACGTGTTATCGTAACAAATTGAATACGTTTTGTTGTCTCTCATGTCTTTTTATCTTTTAAAATGTTCTCTCAATGTCGATCGAAATATCTTCTTATTTTCATTAAAAAAAAAAAAAAAAAAAAAAAAAAACTAATTTTAGCGAAAATTGGCGTATCTTCTTGCATTAAAATGATGAAAATGAATTATGAACTCTCGAATCACTATTCTGACTTATTCGTGTTTCTCTCTCTCTCTCTCTCTCTCTCTCTCTCTGTCTTTCATTCTTTATTCAATGTTACTTTGCAAATTCAAGCTTACAGGACCTTTTAATAAATACGCTTGCAAGTCACGTACTCGCTTTCGGAAAAGATTTGCCTTCAAGCTCGGAATTACGAAACGTCTGGCTCGTTCACGAACATAACAACATTCAACATTTGGACCGAAGAAGAAAGAGAGAAACGAAGATGGAAAATTAGCTTTCGTCTTATCGTTGTTTAGAATATCATTTGTCAACTCTCTCTCTTTCTCTCTCTCTCTTTCTTTTTTTCAAACTTCTTTATCTTTTTCCTAAGATCTGTTTTAAAGCTCTAACGTTTTCTATTTCTTATTAAGACTTGCACCTAAATAGCTGTAATCGCATCGTTTTTATTTTCTTTGCTTTCTTTACTAAAAAATTTAATTCTCTCTTTCTCTTTTTCTATTTTTTTTGTTTTTTTTTTTTTAATTTTCTTCTTACAGTGTCGTTTATTAAATCATAAAATTTAATAAGAAAGATTTAATTATAAAAAGAACAATTGTCACTGTGACACGTATAATATGTCCTATGTACATTGAATCACAGAAATATTTGTATCTTCATTATTAATTTAAAAAAAATATATATATATATATATATATATTAATACTTTTTTTGTAATACAATATTTACAAATTCTTATATGCAAAGAAATGTACTTGAAAATTATTGAAACTTTCAAATCGATATAAATGTTATTACATATATAAAAAATTAATTGTATTTCTATAACATCATGTGTAGAGATACAAAGATGAAACCAATTTTATTATTTTATTTATGTAAAATTAAATTACTTTACTTTAACAATAAAATATATCTATATATATACATTTGAAAGATTAATAATTCTAAATTGATTTTTGTATATAAAAAATTTAGTTTTTTTTTACAAATAAATATCAATTATTTCAAATTTACAATAAAAACGAGCACGAATAATTCTCCTGTGATTCATTGTAAGTACTTTTACGGTTAATTAATTTTGTAATATTTTATCAAGCATCTGCTTTTCTCTTTCTCTCTCTCTCTCTCTCTCTCTCTCTCTTTTTCTTTTGATCATTTTACTCGTATAGTTTTCTTATAACACATTTTTCTTTTTGACTTTTTTTTCTTGTTTGTTTTTCTAAATTTTCTCAAAACGAGAAGTAAAAAGAAAAAAGAAAAAAGAAGAAGAAGAAGAAGAAGAAGTAAAAGATTGACATTACAGAGAGATGAGCTTCCATACATGTGTTGTAACAAGCTCATCTTGTAATTCATGGGACATATAATAATTTAACCTTGTCCTTTTGTTAACAGGATTCATTGTGTTGCACTTCTATCAACGAGAGAAAAAGAGAGATAGAAATAAAGGAAAGAAATAGAGAAACAGAGAGAAAGAGAGAGAGAAGAAAAGGATAGAAAGAAATTTTCGTGAAGACAGTTCTGGTGCAATCCTCATTTTATCCTTCCGTTTTATTTCTTTCTTTCTTTTTACCTCTCTTTATTTGAGAAAACGATACAACAGCTTGGAGTCAGACAACCTTTCTTTCCGCTTTTTTCCTTCTCTTGTTTTCTTTCTCTGATTGACTTTCTTTTCCATTTTTGAATTTCCTATCTCGGTCACAGTTCGTTCATATTATTCCTTTACTACGAGTTTTCTTTCAACGAATCCTGTAATTCGATTTTAACACGACTCATTTATGTGAATTTTACTCTCGAATCGTTTATTTCATTTTAGACAGTAGTATTCGGTGACAGAAATGATTCATATTCTTCAACACATTACGTGACAGTATTTCATAAATGTGTTTGTGTACGAGTGAATAATGATAAAACAAACATTGTTGTAACATAATTTGTCTTTATTTCAAAATAATTATTTTACGGTAAATTTATTTTACAAACACATTCTTAACACGTTTCCATGGTAAAAGTCTTTTTTTATCTGACTTGTCACTCAGGCCATTTAATTTTTCTTTAACAAAATCAATCATTATATATAATTATTAATTATTGTAAATATGACAATTAACTGTGCTTTTTTTTATACTGCATTTTGTATAATGCATCAATATTTTAATAGGAGTATTTTTTTTTTTTACAGAATTAAATTTGTTATAAATATACATATATTTTCAGCACATTACATAAATATGTCTAATGGTAAGTGTACTATCAGTGTGGTACACGTGACACACGGTACGTGTTAATAGATATTTAAAAATTAGTAATGTCATAATTGTTTAAATTAACATAAACCCCATGAGAAATGGTATCTATTTTTTTTGAAACTTATCTTTCGTAAGAAACTTTCATGCATCATCTAACTTTCTTCTAACATCTTCAAAGTTTACGAATAGATTTTAATTGTCACCTAAAATTGCAATTTAAATTAATAACAGTTGATTACTTTTTCTTCCTAAAATAGAATATTTGACCTTTTTTTTTTTTTGACGAAAATGGTCGATTTTTTTTCACATACACACACACACACACACACACACGTTTTATTTACATTTATAATTGACGCAGAAGAGATTTTAATAAATTTGGATTTATCAAAAGTGTAATGTCGTTTTTTATTAGCCTCATAATATGACCTCGTGTAAATATTGCAATATATTTTCTATTATTTATGTTTAATGAATGCATATGCGTGTATTTGAACGTGTATAAATCTATGGGAAATATATTATACGAATTTGAATTTCTCTTCATTTGATGGGAATTTATAAATACACACACACACATACAAATGTTGAACCGAATATAGAAACTTTTGAATAATAATATATAGAATCAAACAACGCGTATCTCTTGTGGAATTTCTCATTTGTTAAAGGAACTAATAATGAAACGTGTCGAACGATATGAAAATTATAAAGAATTAATTTACTAACTATTTGAATTTCTGATTAATCATATTTCTACAAACATTTTAATTAATTTTAATTATTGTAAATATTTTTGTTGTTTTTTTCTCTTGATTTTTCTTATGTTAACATTGACGACTTGAGTAAGGTGTTCTACGATAATTCAAGAAGTATCGCGTAAAATATTTTTATAATTATAGTTCTCCATTTGTGACTTCTTAATTATGCAAATTGTTCGTTTTCTGATCGTTGTTATGATAAAGAATATTATTTATCGTTTGAAAATCAATATTATTTATTAACGAATATAAACTTCAGGTATATACATTTTTTTTTTGAATTTTCATTACTTTCTTTTATACAAAATATATAAAATAAATATAATATATATATAGATAACTTTATATTAATCATTTCCTTTGATAATATTTTTTATATCTACTGATGAATTTTATTTTATTCATTTACTCTTGCGTAAAATTATTTGCATCAAATGAAAGATATGTGTAAATTGGAAAACGTATTCATTATATATATATATATATATAAAATTGAATTTATAGTTACTTTGAGGAACATTTGTTAACACGTAAAAAAAAAAAAAAGAAAAAAACCAGGACTATTTGTAAAAACAACCCTTTTCTGTCATTTGCTCGATAACACTAGTTGTTTCAAGGAACAACGAACCGTACATCAACCGTTTCTTTTGGGTTCTTCTCTTTCGATGAGTTCTCTCTTCCGTCTGGTTCTTCAAATCCCAGACACGACGATACACGAGGCGATGCGATGCGAGGCGAGGCGACTTTGGTGTAGAAAAAAAAAAAAAAAAAAAAAGAATAAAAAAAGAAATGAGAGTGGAAAAGGAGGAAAGTAGGAGAAAAAGAAAAAGAGTAAGGCCAGCAACCCTAGTCTTTTCCTTAGGGCTCCTCGTCTGCTACGGAGAACTGTTGGAAAGCCACCCTCCTCACTCAGCGTGTTTGCACTCAAATTAGAATCTCGAGAGCGTTCTTCCACGCATTGTAATGTTAGGTAAACAAAGCTACTACCTCGTTGGCTGGTTAGACTACAGACTGGAAGATTCGAATAGAGAGAACGAATCATTGTCCACGAGCGACGGACGCATTTAGTTCAATGATGAAAGCTTGCGAACACAAACGTCGTACTTAATCGTCTAGCTTTGTTATAAAACTATCGATGAACAATGGGTCTTAGATGTTACTTCAACGATTTTACTTTTCATCATTTTCTTCACATTTCTCATGAAACGTTTAATTGACGTTTTTATTATTTATTGAAATAAAAGAATATTAATTGTTGCAATTTATTGTATATGCTTTGTTTATGTTGTGTTTTATTTAATTGAACCATTTGAAATACATTTAATGCTAATTCGTAATTAATCTCTTAGGCATTACGCTCCACTATAATGGCCTTCACGCGGATGACATCTTTATTATTAAATTATTAAAGAGTAAATTGTTCAAGTTTAAATATATATATATATGTAATATATGTTTTAAAGACAAATTATAATTTTAATATATCTTTCAAAATTATATCGTATTTATATTATAAGTAGCGGATAAATGTCGTAGTAAATGTGAATAAAATTCTTCAAACATAAGATGAAATTAAATTGAACGTTTGTTATTCACTTTAAAGAAGAGAATTCGCGATTTGTGTTAGATCGATGAAATATATTCGCTCATTTTCTAGCTCATACGACTTGACTGATTAGAATCTTAATTCTGTTCGTATCCTCTATCGAAATCGTGCGAGCTCGCTTCACGGATTAGAAATGATTTATTTGAAATTGCTTTTTGCAGAAGAACAATTGCGAATGAGAGGGATGGATAGAAAAGGGGGTGTGAGCGTGCGATGGCTTGAAGTGAATTCGACGTTTAAATATAGGACTGAACGTGACTGTGCTGAATCGATGTAAAATTGCTCTCTATCTGTCTGTCTATTCGTCTTCTGTCTCTCTCTCTCTCTCTCTCTCTCTCTCTCTCTCTTTTTCTCTATTTATCTATCTTCTTCTCATTTCTATCTTCAGTTCACAGTGCGTTCCGTCGGAAATTTGACAAAAAGATTCTCCACCCTTGTTCCTAGGAATTATTGAAATTTTCCAATCGTACCTACCTTCAACCCTTTCGATAGGCTCCATTTTTGTTTTCTTTCTTCTTCTTTTATTTGATCTTTCACAGAAAATAGACCAGAGATACTCAAACTTGTTTTTTCGTGTTACATTCATTTGCTTTTAAAATCCAAGTGATCTGCAACATTGTTTGGTGTTAATCTCATAATCTCGTGTCAGGTAAAACAAGATCATTTTGAATATTTAAAAAAAAAAACAATATGAAATAAACAAAGTTTGCAACGAAGCTAGATTGGTAAGTTGAAAAAAACATTGACATAAATATCAGAACGTGTCAAAAATTATCTATTGCAATAACTAAGACAAATACTTAATCATATGTATATTGAATATTAATATAATACCAAGTATCAATACTATTTTGTAATCTATGTTATATTGTTGCCACTATTCCAGAATTTGGCCGCACATTGACGCCAATTTAAAGCCCAATGATTAAAACAATAAAGTAGTCTTGTTTATCGAGTTAATAAACAAGAAATGTATTAAAATCATAATACAATCTTTAGTTTAGTTTCTAAGTTTGATCAGTCCTTAAAACGGGGGTAGTTGTATGAGTTAGGATTCAAGTAGTCAATCAAATTTGAACTATTACAAATAAAAATGATAAATTCATAACTTGACGTTCTTGGTCCATACTTTGAGTATGGTTGCGACATACCAATGAATATTTTTTTTTAATTTTAATGCAGATAAATGTAAATGAACGATTGTAAGTTATAAGCTTTTAAGGGCTGCAAGAGTTGAGTATCACTAATATAAACAGTATGAAGTGTCATGAAAAGAGAAACGGGAATATTCAAATACTTTCGTTTCTTCGAAGTAAATGTAACTTTAACTTGAAGTCGTGACGTACTTCTCGTTCAGTATAACCAACAAGTTTGCTAATACTGAGTTCTTGCAAAGGGAGAAAGATGAAGATAGAAAGAGATAGTGAGTAGAACATAGAAAAGACGTAAGCGGTTGGAAGTACCTGTAAGACCGTTGACAAGAGTGTTAACTCGTTCCGTAAGCTAACAGGAAAGAGAATAGTACACTCGCGTTCTGAATACGATATAACATCCGCTTAAATGTCTAACCCATACTTTTCAAAGACGATGTAAACTAATTGTAAGAGTAACTAAACTCTCTCTCTCTCTCTCTCTCTCTTCTATTCTTATATAAACTTGTTTTATACTTTAACATGATAATTACTTAAACAATTTTACATATATTATTTTGTTATTATATTAGATAGTTCAGAAAGTCGTTTTGTTTTTTGCTGACGCAATAATAACATTAGTAGTTGTAAATCGACAAATAGTAACACATGAGATCGATTATAGGTTAAATTTATCAAATTCAATTATTTATGACCACTTGAAAGGTTAAGGTTTAACCTCGAAGCAGAAATTATCTTCATTTTTACAACAGAAAAACGAAACGACTTTTCGAACCACCTAATCTTAATATATATATAAATTACTTGTCACGTTGTTTGTCCGCAATAGACTTCTAAACTACTGAACCGATTTTAATCAAATTTTGCACACTTTGCACATTGTCTCCGTAGCAGAGCAAGCCCTCGAGTGTAAAGGGTTGAACTTTATTTTCGTTAAAAAATATATTTTTCTAATAACAAGATTTAAAGTTTGGGTACAGTAAAGTAAAATGACAGGTGACATATATTTTTCTAAAAAAAAAAAAAAAACGAAATAAGAAGTAAATACTAAAAAATACATTGTATGAATATTTTCAGAAAAGTTGTAAAGATTGATAACTGTGTGATAACTTTTTCAATATATGAAACGTGTGAAAAAGTTTGAAAACGAATTGATTTTTTATGGTAAACTTGATATTAATCGAAAAATATATATATATATTTTTTTGTTTAATATAATTATTGCTTAAGAATAATTATAACACTTTTTCTAATATTATTCATGCTAATTAAATCTGTTAATGATTTACTAACGTTACCATAACGTTATCAGAGGTTTATTTCATTGTAAAAATCCTTCCTATTTGTTCTTTTAATCGAGTTAAACGTTATCGATTTTCCATAGTCATCAATTTTACATTTTTATATATATATATATATATATACGTTGGTTTCTAATAATTCTCTGGTTACGATTTAAAAATCTGTTCGAAAATAAAGTTCCTTTGTTTCTTTTTTCTTTTATTCAACTTGCTAAAGATCTATCCACAAATTAAAGGAAAAAATTTTGAAAATGTTCACGTTCTTTCTAATTAACATTCAAGATTTCTTGTTAAACCTCGAGAAATTTAATATCGAATTCCTTCGATAGCCAATAAGCAAAAACTCTTTGACATACAATACTGAAATTCCTTTGTTCAATGATATTACAAGGAAGAGACAAGAGTGTCACAGCTATATCCAACGTCAAATACAGTATTAGTATTGGTTTTCTCATCATGTACATCGATCGTATATACAGCAGACAAGTTACATATTCGTGTTTACATATTCGTACATTATTATCACTAACATATGTAAATATAGGAGAATAACCATAATGTTCATATTTCTAACGCGAACTTTTAACATGTAATTCCATCTAACGACGTAACCTAGAATTTTCATTTCATCTCTCTTTCTTTCTCATACTTGCTCTCTCTCTCTCTCTCTCTTTCTTTATCTATTATTATTCTATGTATTTGTTTCATTCAATTAGCGTTTATTTCATTTTATATTTCACTAGGGGTGCCCCGCTACTCGTTGACTGTGGCTCACAATCAATCCAATACATACGTCTTTAAGTCCATTACAATTATAAATTGAGATATAAACTATTCTATCTTTCAAGTTGGATGAAATTGCACACAGTGTGTAAAATCTTATTAAAATCAGTTCAGTAATTTAGGAGTCCATTGCGGACAAACAACGTGACACGTAATTTATGTATATTCAGAAGATAATTGTTCGAAGCTTCCTAGCTCCGTCATTCTGCTGCTTTGAAATATTTCTGATTTTTGGAATCCATTTTAAATCCTTTAAAGTAATAGAAAAACTGGAAGAATAAAATATCAAAATAATAATAAATATATAACGTAATATTAATTAATATAATATATAATAAAAATATGAAAAGAATAATAATCGAAAGATAAGTTGGAAGAATAAATGTTTGCTTGAAAGGTCGTCAGAACGAAGGATTGAATATTTTTTATCTCCAGGTTTTACAATTGTGTAATAGGTATAGACAGAAATGGGTCGTACTTAGAACCTTTGGAAAGTACTTCGTCAAATAAGAACTAACAAAGGAGATTTTCCTGATATTCGGGAACATTTCTTAAGATAAGTAGTATTGACTTCGACCAGTTAAAGTCAAAACGCATTTCAAGAACATTGAAGGAAAATGCACATATTTCGAACGTCATGTAATAAAAGCAACTAGTCACGTCCACAACCAATGGGAAATCAGTTCGTCCCTTTTCCTCATCATTCCATTACATGCAACAGAACATCATTTCGTTAGTCAGTTGCGTTTGCGAGCTCATCAAAAGCAGTTGGTTACCTACTATCCCAGATCATTTTGGTTTCTATTTTAAAATAGAAAATGGCAATCAATTCAATGGACCCATTTGAACGTAACTAGTGCAAATCGTATACGAATTATTGATATCAATGGTATTAAATACGATGATCACACGAGAAAATATTTGAGAGTAGGCAAAGTTGAAAGAAATTATATTTTTGTTATAAAAAAAAAAAAAATCTAAAGAGCTATTCTTTGATGATACGTCTTTCTTTCTTTCTTTCTTTGATAATGAGATCATTTATAAAAATAAAACGTCTACTGGTCTATTAAAGGAGTTGCGATCAAATTTCAAACGAAATTAGATGGAGAAGAGTAAGAGGAAAAGTTCGCACGTGAAATAATTTACGTCATCGCACGATAATAAATTTAAACTATAAGTGTACGAAGTTGCAATATAACTACGCGATTGTACTAGCAGAGTGCACCGAGTGGATGTTGTGTTGCATGCATACAGATCATCGGAAAATATATGAAATAATTAAATTGATTATGTTTTTTTTTTTCCTTTTTTTTTTTTTTTGGATAAATCCTCATTCAATCAATGTGAAACGTGTTTCAAAGAGCACAATCACGTTCTTTTCTCTATTTGAAATTTTCTTGGTCTTCCTCATGGAAAATTAGTTTGCAAAACGCAGAAACACGTCGATAAATAATGCCAACCTGTAACCGAATGGAAGGATAGCATTCGTGGTGAGCTACGAGCGTTCCACTATTCGAGATTTATTTCTCCCGAGTGACGTTTTCGTTTTCAAAGAGTCAAGCCTTCTACCTTCCTCTCTCTCTCTCTCTCTCTTTCTCTCTCTGTCTTCTTCGGAATATAGTTTAAAAGGAGAAGGAAGAACTCGTTTACGCGAACAACGGCATTCGCAAAATATCCGTCGAGCTGGAATTATGGTTCGCATAGTGGCCTCACCCCCGCCCCTCCCCCTACGACAAAAAGATCGGAACGAAATTCATCGTGAAAGTGTTGTCCACCTATCTACATTCTATTACTTTGAAAAAGAATCCTTAAACGGAGTCAAAACTTTTCGACCGATCACGTTTAACCCATTCTGATCTCTGTGTCATCACGATGCACCGGAAGTGCACGCTAGGGGAAATGAGAAGGAATTATATGCGGTAAACCAAAAGAGTGTTGTTACACCGTACGACGTTACTCGTTCCGAATGAAATTTACCGTTCACTAGATTGTCTACTTAATTTAATTTGGGTTTGTTTTTGTTTCTTTTTTTTTTCTTTAATATTTTGATATTAAAAACTACAATATTCGAATGAATTGTGAATTGTTTTTTTTAATTATTTTATAACAAAAAGAATATGAATCACATATAATTCAGTTTCAGAAGATTTTGAATGAAAAAATCATCTTCATCATGACGTATCAGTTCAGTTAATAATTAAAAGAAATGAAAATAAATAAATAAATTTGTTCTGATTGAAACTGCTTTCAGATTATGTAAAAATATAATAAGTTAAAATGATAAAATCATGATTGATTGAGAATAAATTAATAAAATAATTATAATGCCATCAATAGGTATTATTGAATAATGCAAGACAGGTAGAAAATAAAAAGTGATATATAATCAATAAAATTAATTATTATTATTTAGTAAATGTAATAAAAATAATAAAACGGTTCAATGAATTTTCTACTTTAATGATGCGTGAAAAACGTGTTGTGAAAATTGGTGGCAAAATTGGAAACGTTTTAACAAGGTTTCATTTGCATTTGCTTAACAACACACACACACACACACACACATCTCAGTTTTCTATTATAAATATTTAATTTGACGACATTATAAATATTAAATAACGTTTTACTGTAAAAGTTGTTTTGATGAAATTAAGTATAAAATTTTAATAAGACATTTGAGAAATTATAAAACGTTTCAGAACAGTTTATCAATAATATTAATATAAATTATTGTATAAACATTTACATTTAACCATTTAATTATTTCAAGATATATTTTAAAGAGATTATATAATAAAAGAAAATTGGATAAAAATACATATTGTACTTTTAAATAACACGTTGACGTATTGTCAATGAAAAAAAAAAACATATTATTTTTTTTTTTTTTAAAGGTATACAATGCAATCATCGAAAGAAAGACACTCGAAATAAAAAATAAATAACGAGATAATTGAATAACCCAACGTAGTATGTATTAAAAAAAAAAAAACGAAAAAAAACAAACAAGATTGATAATATTTTTCGAGTATATTTATCCAAGTTTTCATCTCTCATAGTGGTACAAAATTTTTGTATTGTTTTTTTCACATGAATAAAACCATAAATGTATTTACATACATACGTACACGTATATGGAATTTTTTCAGGTTTTCCCCCCCCCACATGGAATAAAACTGTTTATCATAAGATATAGCAAAGAAATGAGATTATTCGTAGAAATTTATACGAGCAATTAGTACGATATTACGATATTACTTGGGGGTTTTTTTTTCTTTTCCTTTTTTTTTTTATTCGACAAAATGATTACAAACTAGTTCGAAATTATCCTAACTAAAGTAAAATTTGGGAACAAGAGGAAAATGAGAACGAATCGTTGTTCGATTGGTAATTAACTTTGGTGAAATCGCCATAGTTAGAAAAGTTTCAAAGACACCAACATAAAAGTCTACAACCAAAGGAAAATATTCTTCTGCGTGACATTAACAATAAACCACGTTCGTATAAATTTAACAATTATTTAACTGAATTTTGATAAAACGTTTTAATAATAACGATAAATATAATTCTTTACTCGATATTATTCTTCTTAACGCTTAAAACAATATTACCATTTAAAATTACACGCTTGAAAAGTAATTTGATACGAAATGAAACCTAGCAAAAAACCCGTTACTGTATCGTTACTTTCGAATAATAATAAACCTACACGTTTACGTAAATTTACCTATAGAATATATACGTATATTTGACTTCCTTTACAACTTTTGCGTTTCTTTAATATAGGTCACTGATTTAAGCGTCATTAAAAGTACCTTTAAATCAGAACTGAACAAGTAACTTTACTACTATTGTTCTTAATTAATTTAGAAATGTATAATACAGTCAGTGAACATAGTCGAATATTTATTCTCATTTTCGAATTAATTCGCGTCTCGTGGTAGAATAATTGTGTCCATTATTAAAAAAGTAACTTGCATAAAAACAAAAACAAAACTTAAAAAATCCAACGTAAAATCTGAAGTATCACTTGTTGTTCATTACATCATTGATTTAAATTGTATTATAAACAAACAGACGAAAAAAAAAACAGAATGAAATAACATTGGTCAATTTTATATTCATCCAATTTCGTAATATAATCTTTGATACGTATACTTGTAAAGAAGAAAACTAAACTTACAGATGTAATAAAAGCAACGATACATGATTCTGTTTATGTCTTTACGGATTGTATATCACTTGTAAGTAATCCCAAGAGCGTCCAGGATATCCTCGATAGGTAGACATTCAGAAGCATCGAGCAGGTATGTGCTATCTACTACAGTCTCGTAGCACGTCCATGATGGATGTAAGCTCTGAGTACTCGACTGGACGTAATAGGGTTATCGAATACCCGTTAACCGTTTCGTAGTACCGTTCGTTCATAGATCATACTAATTATTCCTTTAGGAGTAGTAATACGATACAATATTCGTAGTGTCGGTCCTAACGTGATTGATCTGAATTTATTTAATATTTATTTTGATATTTATTATGAAAATTGCATATTAAAATCATATATCAATCTATTTCTTAAATTTCAATTGATATTTATCACTTATTGGTGCATACCATATTATGTAATTATAATAGATACTAATTATTCTTTTGTATTAATGAACTCATAGAACACGTGTCAGTCGTGACGTATATATTATGTAATTATAATAGATACTAATTATTCTTTTGTATTAATGAACTCATAGAACCCGTGTTAGTCGTGACCTGATTGATCTAAATTTATTTAATATTTATTTTGATATTTATTATGAAAATTGCATATTAAAATCATATATCAATCTATTTCTTAAATTTCAATTGATATTTATTATTTATTGGTGCATACCATATTATGCAATTATAATAGATACTAATTATTCTTTTGTATTAATGAACTCATAGAACCTAGAACCTGTGTTAGTCATGACCTGATTGATCTGAATTTATTTAATATTTATTTTGATATTTATTATGAAAATTGCATATTAAAAGCATATATCAATCTATTTCTTAAATTTCAATTGATATTTATCACTTACTGGTGCATACCATATTATGTAGTTATAATAGATACTAATTGTTCTTGTACAAACAAAAAAAATAAAACACGTTAATGAACCCATAGAAATGTATGAAAGCTCATCCAGAAATTGATTTTAATAGTAAGAGAGAGAGAGAGAGAGAGAGAGAGAGAGAAACTGGATAGGACGTATATAGTATATATATATATATAACATGTATACTCTTTGTCTCCAAATTAATTTTCCTCCGACAATAGAAGTTGTAGCTGCTGACGATAAAAGAGAAAGAGAGGACAGAGAAATAAAGAGAATTCGAAAATGGGAAGCATATTATCGAAGGTTTGCGATTAATTCGCATTTGTCGAAAAGCCGTATTGTGCGGTAGATATTGCAATATTAGTGTTCTTCAGTATGAATAGCCGTTGAATTATAAACGTATTCCGTAATATTGCATTATGCTTTCTACAAGATAATAATAATGATTGATCTTGATGTTATTATCATTAATGAACGGTAAACAACATAAATTGTTTTCAATTTTTCTACATAATGAATGATAAAAATTTTCTCGATAAATGCCATGTTAAAATGCGTGTGCAATAAAAATTCTTGTTTTATTATTTATGAGAGAAAATAAAAGAAAAATAGAATAATGTAGGTATAAATCTATGGCAAATATCGCGCTTGATATTGCGATCGATAGAGAATGCACGTGTTACGTTATACCCGGGCACACTTATACTAATGGCGTTCGCAGAAGCATGGAACCATTTTATCAAAGCGCTCCTTTGTTAACTCCGTCGTTAGGGAAGCACAATAGTACGTGGTAGTTCGAATAACGTACAGAACCAGCTTTACTTTACTTTTCCACGTGGAGAAAGTTAAACGATTTCGTGTATGTATTAAAAGAAAACTTCACTACATATATACATATACATATACATATATATATATATATATGTATTTATTTATTTATTCATGTTTACGTTGATATGCGGCTTCATTTTTATCTGACCTATTAATCATAAATACATATTTACATTCGTGTTCGAGTCAAATATACAATTTACATTTGACATATCAATCGTACACGTTCACATTCATGGTCATACGAACATTTTTCACATTTTGTCGCAGATTTGTGCATATTTTTTTTTCTTTCTTTTTTTTCTTTAAATTCTAGAGACACATTGATTCTAATGTTATTTTTTTTTATATTTATATACCTATGAAGTATAAATAATAATAATAATAAGTAAAATATATAATTTCAGAAAATTATTTCCTGCATGTGAAAAATAAAATCAATATGAGTTCGGAAATGTTTATTTTTTAAGATATAACAAATTAAAACACAATAAGTCAACAAATTTGTCAACGTGATTCTTCTTAAAAATTTCTATCAATTTAATATAGGTACTCACGGTCAATAAAATTCACGTGTGTGTTTTAGTGTTCATATTAAGAAGAAATCTATAAAAAAAAAAAATTTACGTTCATACACGTGATAGTTGAGTTCATTTTGAAATTGTCAAGATTCGAGATTTGATTTATGTTACCAAAGGGAAACCATTCAAGGATTTCATATAATTCAAAAAAAGAAATAAAAAAAAAAGAATTGGAAAATAACATCTTTTATATGCAAAAGTTTTTGAGGATTTGGTTCAAATATCACTTTCGTTTTATTTAAATGTCAATCTGCAGTAGTACAATATTGGAAAATTGTTATTAAAAAAAAAACATTTCTCAATTCGTGGTAGTTTTATCTTTTGGTTTGTTTATCCGCTCAGATAAGTTTGATACAGAAACGAATAGAGTTCAATGAGAGAAACAAAATAGTATACTTTAACAGTAATCGTAAAATGGAATCGAGTTTTCGATGGGTAGTTGAATCGAAACTTAAGTCACTTTATCTTTCTCTCTTTCTCTCTTATTCTCTTTGACTACAATGAACAATTCTCTCTTTGATTCAAATTAGTGCATCCAAAGTTACTTTGAACAAACAATGACCATTCATTTATTTTCAACAATTTGTTTCAAGAATTATCATTAATGAAATGATAATCTTTTTGTTTCTTGAGCCGTAAGTATACGTCCGTTTTCTATATGAATCTGGCCGCATATTGGCGTCGTTTGCAAATCAAACGGGAGATTTTGAGATAGGGTAGAAATAGTCAGCAGTCAATTCTGACTACTGAAAAATAAAATAAACAAAAAAAAAAAAGGTAAATTTATGAGTGGATTTGTTGGGTTACAGGTTGAGATATTTCAATTGTCTTATTTGTATTTATTTATTCTTAGAAAAGATACATTCCTGATAGGCTTAAGATCTGGTAAACCAAAGAGGGTAGTAATAGGAGGAAAAATGTAACAATTTAAATATCTCAAAACATTTGATAGATTTAAATAAATGAACAGTATAACATTTTCATATTTTAATGTAATTTATTTTTACTAATCTAAAATTATAATTTATTAGGTGTAACAACTAGATATTTCAATTCATAACATCAAAATCGTCATCTTTTTTAAAGATACATCTAATTCTTAATTATTTCTTGAATAATCTAGTTATTTTATATATATTAACTGATTTATACATTTTTACAGCAACAGATATATATATATATATATATATATATATATATATATATATATATATATATATATATATATATATATATATATATATACATATATGTATATATATACATATATGTATATATGTATTGTTTTGTTCACTTTACAATTTAGATAAGTTATTCCTATTTAAATTAACTTATAATAAATAAATAAGATTTTAAAATCAGTAAACCAAATAAAAATTTGGTACACACAATGCACTGTATACAAGAAGTGGAAATTGTAAAAATATATTCAACAAAAGGTTTCTTAATTTTTATTAAAATTATCTTTCTAATTAAATCATTACAAATTATGCTTTTACTATATTCATAATTATAATTTCAATTCGTTAAATATATTAATTTCATAAAGTTCAGTTTGCTTTGCTATCGATTCCAAGTTACAACAAATCTAGGGTCTAGATAGGTTGTAACACTTGTTCTTCTACTTGTTTAATTATAAATATATATTATATAACATTTTTATTTATAACATTATAGTAAAATTATTTTGTTAAACGTAATGATTTATTATCATATTTGATAATCGTAACATATTCTAAAAACAAAAAGGGTATTACTGTCCCTGATATCTTCTATAATATAATTAATACATATAATTTAATATATTTTATTTTTTAATAAAAAAAAAAAAAAACTAAGAAGTTTGAAATATCATGTACAATACTATATTATTATTGATTACATTTGTAAAATTTAAAAATATATTATAATATGCATAGTACACACGTAGAAGAAGACAAAGCTTACTATTTTATAATCGTGCATCTAGCAAAGATGCTTGATGAAAATGGAAAGAAAATAAGAGACGATATCATCTGTACAATTTCAAAGATTATAATCTCGAGTATGTCAGCATAACGCAGTCTCATAATCCTTGTTCTTCAGATTGGATGTATTGTTTTCTTCAGAAGTTGCTGGGGGAGAGGGGAGGAGGGGGGGAGGTGTATTGCTGGTGTCGATCGTAAAATACTCTTTTTAGGAAAATACACCAACCGAGTCAACATACTGACTATACTCGGTATTTGCTTCTTCGCGTGGAAATTCTTTAGATGGGGTACGAAGGATTGATAGTTAATGGCAACTCGTCGATTGACGAAAGTCATCAGAGTGAGTAGATCACGAGTTCTGCCATGGATATTGAATTCCTCGCAAATGGCTTGTATGAACCAGGAGCCGTCATCTGGATTGCGCCACGAATAGAAACCTGAAAGTCAGTTGAAAGGGCTTGTTTTCAGGTCAGTACACATTAAACGTTCTGTTGGGACAATGAAGTAGGTAGATGTATCGAAATACGGTTTGTTTGTCCTAACGCCATGGCGCGTCACCGACTTGAAACTTGTCGTTTTACAAACCTATGAAATGAGAGAAAAAAACAACTCCCAAATAACTCTACTGCTTTTTCTTTTTTTTTTTTATTATTAAACTTAAACGTTTTTCTTTCATTAGGGATATTATGGGTATGTATATATAATAATAAATATATTTATGTAATTATCATATAATTATCAAAAATATATATATATAATAAAATAATATTATTATTTGTATTATAATATAATATATATATATAATCTATTACATTACATATATTAAAATAATATTATATAATATAATTTTATTAATATTATATTATTATATATATATATCAAGCGAATTCGATCTCCCTTATTGTTAAAAGAGAATGTTGGATAATGGCTTTCAATTTAGTTCGATTTCGTCATTATTTAGATTATTTGCTTCGTTCAATTAAACTAGTAAATATCTTTAGGGATATTTGAAGCTTATAAACATTAAGCATTTCTACTACTCACTTACCTCTCTCTCTCTCTCTCTCTCTCTCTCTCTTAAAGCAAAGTGTTAAACGCAGTGCTACAAATGTATATACTAACCAAGCAAGCTACTACTATGCACATATTCGCACCTTGATACGTTAACTACGTTAACTATCCTCTTTATCCCTTCTCTAACACATTAATGATACCTTTAGCTCGACATATGTTACTATCCATGATTTATGCACCAGCTGTGCATTCATATCGCACTTAGTAACACAGTTATGCTCATGCGTTTAAACGTATTTCTTGCTATAGTTTATTATAGAAGTCACGCGCAATACTTCATGGTAACCATAACTTTAAAAATATGCCCATTTCAATTGAAAATGTATACGTGTACAATTTATGTATAATTTGTGTTTCAATTGCAAAGTAATTTCTTTCATTAATCCCTTAAGTAATGAATTATTAAATGATTTTGATATTAATTTGTTGCTATATGAATTAATATGGAAAAGTAATATATTTTAATTGAAATATATTTATATTGATGATATAAATATATAAATATATTTTCTTTGCAACAACATTTAAATGAAAAAAATATAAATCAATATATAAATGTGAAACAAAATGTTTTGATATTTTTTACTTTTGGACATTAGGTACGTTCTCAAAAATAGTTTTGCTAAAAAAAAAAAGAAGAATTTTGTTCATTGTTCATACTTAATACATATGTCCTTATAAAATTATTGTAAATTATCTCGAGAAAAAAAAAAGGAAAAAATTAACAAATTAACATAATTGTATTATATGAGAAAAATTTCCATAAAACGTGATTTCCCGTAACGCGAAAGTCATACAATCTAACGTAACATATTAACCACGTTATAATATAAATTCAGCGTTATATTTACAGACACGAATTCAAACTGAACACCCTATATATATTATTTATAAATTGCTTTTATTATTAGAATATAATATATAATTAATATTAATATAATAAATATTTATATATATATATATATATATATTATTTCGTATAATAATTGATCTCTTTCAAATGGTGGTGTTCCCACATTAATGTCAGTTATTACGAATATAGGCTAAAAGTTGAAATTTTGAAACATTTTAATTTATTTGCGTTGCTTACATTAAAAAAAAAAGAAAAAATGATAGAAACTATGACTTTTATAATTACTATCTCATTTAATATACATACATACATACATACATAATTATATTCGTTAGATAATTTATTACAATTACTACATATGTATGTATATATGTATATATAGAATATTATCTTTTTTTCTTCGTATAAATGCTATTTCCGTTCTCGACAATTTGTGTAATCTCATTAAAATTATTACACGAAATAAAAATATATTATTTTGTTGTTTAAAGCTGCTTTTCATCAAAAATCGAAAAAGTAAAAGAGAAATAGAAATATAAATAAATGTAGAAACTGTTTTGTAAAGAAAACGTGTTATAGCTGTAAAGAGTTTTTTTTTTTTGTAGGAGACAAAAAGTTAGTGAAAAATAGACAGGAAGCTTTCTATCTAACCCATTACGAACTTTCACTCTACTCGAAAACATCGATATATATATATATATACACAATAAGTATTAATCGTTGTTACCATGATACTGATAAGACTTTTCAGAAACGTTCTAAAGAATTTGTTTCTTTTTGTTATAAATTTAGATCGTCAGGTAGAATAGTAGAACTAATGACCTCGTTGAGAACTTACTTTCAATGCAAATATACACTGTCTTCCTTTCTTTCTTTCATTCTCTCTATCTCTCTCTCTCTCTCTGACTGTTTCTCTCTTCTTCTTTCTTCTTAAATTATTTGCAAATCTCTTTTACAAAAAACATTCAGCTTTTTTTTTTGTCCAAAAATAAAAAAAAAAAAAGGTGAAAGGAGAGTAAGAGAGAATGAAAATACCACGAAATAAACATGTTCGAATGAATGAGTGTTCACCCTATCGACATTTTTCACGATTTATCGTACACAGGTTGAACGTCAGCGCGTTTGACCAGCCGAACCAAAACGAAAGTATTTCATTTCGAGTTTAGCAATCGGCAAATTATCGTGTAGTATGACAGCTCTCTCTCTCTCTCTCTCCCTCTCTCTCTTTCTCTCTCTCACTTGAACAATGAATTGCAAACGAACGAAAAATCGAACGGCCGAATGAGAGAGAAAAAAAAATCTGGGTTAATGAAAAATACTTGCCGGTTCGCTTGAAAAAAAAAAAAAAAAAGAAAAAAAAAAAACGATAAGCAAAACAATCAAGGTGATACGGAACTCTGCGATAAGGGTGCTTGCCAAGTTCATTGTCTTTGAAAATAATCAAAGGGATAACGTTATAAAAAAAAAAAAAAAAAAAAAAAAAAATAAAGAAAGAAAGAAAGATATGAAAGAAATGAAAATAAAAAATAAAAAAAATAAAAAAAGAACGGAAAGAAAGAAAAAGAATCGTTTTCTTTTTACGTAAGGCTTTTTTATGAAGAAAAAAAAAGATGAAATATAAAACTAAAAGAAATAGCTCGAAGAAATTGGACGATATATAAAGATCCTTATATATATATATATATATATATATATTAGAATCTTATTGAACTAAAAAAGATAATCATGACTCTTTGTTAATAAATAAATAATTCGCGATTAAATAATATAATATTGCGATTATAAATTGAGATATAAACTATCGTATCTTTCAAGTTAGATGAAACTGCACACAGTGTGCAAAATTTGATTAAAATCGGTTCAGTAGTTTAAGAGTCCATTGCGAACAAACAACGTGACACGTAATTTATATATATATATAAAAATAATATTTCTTTATTTAAAATGTAATATAAAACAATGAATGAAAAGACAACAACAACAAAAAAGAAAATAAGACTAAGAATAAACGTAACTTGTAGAAAATATTTGTGTCAAGCAAATGAATGTCTTTACGCGTGTATAACGATGCCTATTGTGAAAAGAAAGGGTTGGAAGGGGGTGAGGGGAAGGGAAAAGGTGTTGGGGGCGAGATGCTATTCGATGGGTCGTTCGAATCGAGCTTTTAAAGCATGAAGCTTTCGAGCAGTTTTTTCCTAGCCTCCGATTCTCACATTCACGGCACTTCGCCGTGTTCAGTCTTCCTGCCACACCGAGAGGCACTTTGTTCCTCGTTATCGATCATATAACACGCGGTCGAAAGCCGCGTATTTCCTACGAACGCAGCTACGAGGAAAGATGTATAAGTGTCTGACGCTTAAAGTGCTGAGAGAAAGGAAGAAAGAACGAGAGAAAGGAGGAGGAGAGAGAAAAGTGTACAACGTGCGAGAGATGATGACGATCGAGTGAAACGTTTTAGAAACAAGAACAAATAAAAAAAAAAAAAAAAGGAGAGAAATGGAAGAAAAAAGAAAAGAACTCGACGACGACGACGACGACGACGACGACGACGACGACGACGACAACGACGATGACGACGACGGTCGTCTGCTTAGTCGTCGCTCGTTATTCGTTGCTGGCGTTAACATTTGAAAAAAAAAAAAAAAATAATAAAAAATATTTATAGGGAGAGAGAAAGAACAGAAAAAATAAAAAAAAATGCAAGGAACAAATAATAGGACAAAAATATTCTCTCCCGTTTAAAGATATTTTCTTTTTTTAGGTGTACGATTTGAAAATTTCAAATCTTGAATTAGAAGAATGATTTGAACGATTTGAAAAAAAAAAACAAAAATGTCACGTATGCGTGTGTATGTATGTATGTATGTATGTATATTAAAATGTATATTTCGAATAGAAATAAAAATCTTTTCAATTTTGTAATGAAAAATTTTCAATTTAAACATTGGATAATACGCGTTAGATTTTTTCATTATCGTGAAAAATATTTTCAATATCATAGCATATCTACTTGGATATGAGATATTCTATTCAATTGAGAAAATAATAAATTCGAGACGGCTTCTCTTTCTGATTAAACGCTTAGAATGTCCTTCGTCAGGGAATACGAAAATATTGCTACTCGAAATCAGTCCGCGTTTGTGGGATAATAGGATTAACAATTTGGCTGGTTTGTCTGATTGATACCCTCATTGTTACCAGTTGCATTCGTGAGCTCGTTTCCTCTCTCTCTCTCTCTCTCTCTTTCTCTAATTATTCTTCCCTCTATCTTCCTCTCTCTCTCGATTCTAATTCATTCTCTTCTATTTCTCTCTTAAATTCATCCTTCTTTACCCCTCCCTTTCCTTTTAAGATCACGTTTTTTCTAACTCACAACCTGCCACCTTTCCCCTCTCTCTCTCTCTCTCTCTCTCTCTCTCTGTCTTTCATTAGGTAGGAAGTACGTCAGTAAGGGAAGTAAAATTCTTATGGACCATTACCAACGAACGGCAGGGTAAATATTTGCTCTGAGCAACGGATTTCGCACCCTCGTCTCCCTGACATTTTGCCATCGTGTACCAAAGACAAAGATAAATGTTTCTAGCATGTACTCGATAGAACTTCGGGAAAATAATGTCACAGTGATTTCCGGTACGGTGCTACGCATGAAAAATATGCCCCCGCTACTGTCGGGAAAACAGATATTATACCCTTGACACACTTGTACGTTTCGTGTCTCGAGTGCACTTACGAATAACTCTTTGAGCAGTCCCTCTTTCTCTCTCCCTCTCTCTCTCTCTCTCTCTCTCTCTCTCTCTCTCTCTCTCTCTCTCTACTCAACTTCGTCGTCGTCATAGTGATTCCCGTTGGAGATACGACTCTTCTCTTCTTTTACGAGTTTCTATGGAGACGAAATATTTCATTGCTTTTGAGATATGCAGTATTTATATATATATACACACACGTGAAAAGTTACCTGTCATAAAGCTGAGCACCTAAAATATTGTTCTTTTTTCCCCTGCTTTGCACATTATTTGTCATTTCTTTTTTTTTTTTTTGTGATATATTATATTTTATTAATAGAGGTAAAATTTCGTGTTATAAAACAACCTATGCAGCACTAGCTCGACGTTTATAATAGGAAATACTTCATGGTTGCATCAATGAAATTATTCAACGCAATATTATCAAATTAGCAGATAATTCAATAACGTCATGGTTATTCGATTCGGCTCGTATCCTAGGGATACGCACATATATTATCGTGTCAACTTGCTCGCGAGACAAACGTCCCAATCGAGCGAGCCAATTTCTCGCGAATGTACACGTACTTCCGTGGGAAACTGAATAATTCCGAGCGTTATAGTGCTGATAACGGAAAAATAAACATTGGGATACGTATATACTTTGAAATCTCGCGAGCTTGCACTGTCTCTCCCATTTTATCTACACTTATTCTCTCATCTCTTGTTTTTTTATTTTTTTTATTTTTTTACTTTTTTTTTCATTACGTTCTACCTCTGCACGCTAAATTGTTATCTATTTTGTCTATTCCGTCTATTCTGATCACATACGAACCATTTTATATAAATGATCTCGCTAATTACAAAAAAAAATAATTATATTCATCCTAAAACGAATACAAATTGGATCTTGATGTTAAAGAAAAAGAAAAACTAAGTGAAATTAAACAAAACAAATTTCGTATTTCTCTTAATCGATTAAGTAAAAATCGTCAAATTGATATCTGTTTTCTTGATAAAAAAAAAAAAAAACGAACAAACGAACGAACGAGTCGTTCGTTACCGTTCATTACGTTTTATCATTGAAAACAAAATATTTGTTATTTATGAAAGATAATAACACGCATTCTGAAAATTCCATTAATTACATCGTTAAGATTTTTAAACATTTATACCAGCTACACGAGATGATGCATTTTACAATTAATTTGCGATACCAATTATAGAAAATAATGATTTTAAATGTTTTTAACCAGAGATATGTAACTCCTCAGATTTTAATTCGAATGTATAAAATATTGAATATTTTCAATTCATGGTGTTATTGGTTAATAATAAATTATAATAGTTCTTCTGTTACTGATAATTAAGCGCAACAATGTACAATAGCTTCTAATGTAGAATAATATAAATGTATTTATATTTTAATAAAATATATATATTTTTTTTTCATTTAATATAAAACATTGTTTACCAGTAAATAATATAACCACAACTAGAAAGGAAATGAATGATTTAATTATTATATTTCTATGAAAACCACGGAATAGAAAGAGACAGAAAGGAAGAGAGAGAGAGAGAGAGGAGATAGGATACTTCGCTCGTTAAAAGCCCTTTTCTGTTCTCAAGAAGATTTAGGTCACCGAAAGATGATTATATTTTACAACGAGATTCCTCTCATCTTTCGGTGCACGTATCCAAGGATTTTTACGCGGTTTCTCCTTGTCTTATTTTAGAAGGTAGCATCGAAAATAAGCAGCTTACCCTTTTAGAAGAGAAATATTTCTCGTACGTAAATGTTCGTTAAGAGATACATACCGTCCTGAGTCGAATAGGCTACCATGATATCAGAAAACGTAGGGATGGTGTAAGAATCTGTTCTACTATCCGTTACATCCATAGATTGATATGTCGCTAAACCTTGAGATTCTCCTAGAGCTCCTATAACTCCATCGTCAAGTTGATTACCACGGCAAGCCTGTGGTAAAAAGAATACAAAAAATATCAATGAAAGTGAAGGGACTTTAACTTGACAGCTGTTCTACGATTCTGTTTATTAATTTTATCGTTTAAGAACGTATAACGAGAAGAGCTTGAAAAAAGAAAAAAAAAATGCAAAAAAAAAAAAGCAGAGAAAGGGAACATTCAGAGATATCAGTTTAGAAAGAAATTCAGGTCGTTTCGTGCTCGTTATTAAATATTCCGTTTTGGTTTTTATTCTCGAATAATCAAAATTACTAGAACGACGATCTCTGACAAGGAAAATACGAGGAAGCATACCTCACGACTCGACAAATAAACCGTACGGTGTACATGTGTTTTACGAGCGACCTTTCCAAGATACGAGACCGTAAACGGTCCAGCACGATCAGCATCCATAAGCTGACGATTCAAGCGGTTTTACTAGCTTTTATAATGATCCAAGATACTTTATGAGCATGTTATATCAGTATCTCTTTAAAAAAAGAATATGATTTTAAAATTGGAAGAAAATGTGAAACCGTATTTCTTAATCGGTTATCAAACATATCCCATTATAAATCATATTATAATTGCGTGTAAATCTATCAACTCAAATATATAGATTCAAGATCATATAATCATCTAATTATTCGAATGACGAGTTAAATTTATCGTCTGATCGTTTTAGATTCTGAATCACGATTAAATAGTAATACGAATTTAATTATGATTAGATGGAATTTGTTTTGCAGAACATATTCGAATAGATTCATAATCAAACGATTATTATATAATCTCTATAATGATTGAATATAAATACCTATATATATAAATATATATAATTACTTTGATATACTTCAATCTGAAACGTGATTTAATAGCAATGCAAATCTGATAATTATTTGACGGATTTAACAACAGATATAACAAATACCTCTATATATAACAGATACCTACCTGGATAAAGAATAATTTTGGTTTGCCAGCAAGAGTGACACATTGATCAGCAGTGAAATTTGTCCAGAGCATATCGACGGGATAAAGACTGTCTGCCGAATATAACAAAGTAGATTCCCCATGCGACATGACTGTTACGATCAGGCAGTCGGCATCCGTGTGGTCTTCCGCAGCGGCTTTAATGAAAGGATTAATTAATTCAACATAGTCTACGTGGTAATGGTCGGAGAGAACTGTTTATCGTAACATGCAGCGCGTACGAACGAGCGAATGGCAATCTGGAATGTGGTGCAAAGGGTTTATAGTGGGTTTCCGTATCCGGGCTTGCGTTAGGATTGCGTTCAAATTGCGTTCGAATCACTCCTCAGTTACAACGCTGAATTACGCTTTCTCTTAACATCTTAAACTATATCTACCATTAATACGTGTAAGTACATATATTTAACGAGATAAATTCTCCTGTCTTGTTACTTTGAATTGAATTATTTCAATAATTATTCCCTTATACATTGTTTCTTAATTATATTCATTAAACTGATGTTTCATACCATTTAAATATATTAAATTTAATGAGAAATAAATATTTTCATTGTACTTAGTCATTTTTTTTTTTTGTTCATTATTTCGTATAATTATTTCTTTCGAATATTTCTTCATTCGATTCTCGTCTGTTGTTGTTATTTTGTTATCATTTTAATTACAACGTTTCACTAATGAATACATATTAAATAATATATCGAATAAACGATACGAGATGTAATCTTATTAATTTGAATTAAAAAAAAAAAAAAAAACAAAAAAAAGGAACAATATTTGAAATGAAATGAAATGTAAAATTTCAGATAAATTTAACACCGTTGATTATCATTGCGAATACTTCATCATCGGATTTGTCAACTTTGTTTAAAATATTTCATAGATTTTCTCTCGTTATAATAGAAAACTTGAATCATGAATCATCATAAGATGCACAATTCTGACATGAAAAATACTACAGAGTAGAGTATGACATAATCCCCTTGAAACTCAACTCATTAATTAACAATTTATAAAAGAATGACTTAAGATTAGAAAAAGTATATACCAGGTCGTTTCATCGATTTGAACATAATTTTTACAGTTGTTAGAAGAATTTTCATTTCGGACAAACTTCTTCAACAACACAACTATTTACGATAGAAAAAAAACTTGGAACAAATGAGTACACAAGATCTCTTTCTTTTGTTCACTTTCCTTTTTTTTTCTCTCTCTCTCTTTTTCGAGAACGAGAACACTGATTATCCGTGAAACAAAGGACAGATATTATGGCGTTAACGTAATTGCTTCTGTCTAATCGTGGCTATCCTGGCTGGCTGGCTTTTCCACCCAACACCACCACCCAACATTTTCCACAAGCATCGTCGTTTTAAGGCACGTCTTTGCTAATAACATCCGCTTTGCAACGTTTTCTCTTCTACTTTCGAAGAAGGCTAAACCTCGCTCGGTCTCGATCGATAGCGAGGATGCGCTATAAATTTCGAAGTTTATTACCAACCAACCCTCCTCCAACCCACCCCCAACCTACCCCAACCGTTCTCCTCTATTCCTACTTTCACCCCCACTACTACCACCAACACCATCACTGAGACCAACAGCACCTGATAGTTCTGCAACGCGAATGTAAATTCAGTCTGGTGGCGAATGTGGCGAGTATATATTTCAGGTTGAAAGCTTCCGTAAAATATAGGCTCGCTTATAAATAATCAACGCGTATTAAACCGCGAAAAATTTCTATACGAATTATGTAACGAATTGAATCATACAAAATCTAATCTCACATCTCTTTTTTCTTTTTTTTTTTTTTTGCTTTTATTTAATTAATATAAATAAAGAAACGTAGAATTGTCAAAATCGGAGATGATATTTATAATGATTTATCGAAATAAAAATACATTTTAAATTGTAATGATTATTAAAGTTTAACGTTAATTATATCGTAATAATTAATATTTCTCTTTTAAGCAAATATAATAAATGTAATCAAAGTAATACTAGAACATTATTCTGAATAAAATATCTTTTTTCGGTTAATATATATATATATATTAAAAAAATTTTAATAGGAGTATTTAAATACATATATTTATATATATATATATAAATATGTTTAAAATGTTAATAACAATTTTTGTGTTTCTCATATGAAAGCAGTAATAAGAAATACGTCGATTTGAAATGTATATAAGGAGATATGAAATATTATATTAATATAATAATTATTATAGTTCTTTAATAAGAGTTCAAATTTAATGAAAAGAATGTAATTTCTATTGCGAATAAAATTGAACAACGCATTTCGTTATCCACCTTCATTTTACCGTCCATATTGCAATTCACCGTGGATGTTCAACTTTTAATTGGTACTTTAACGAACCTCGACGACATAATAAATTTTTTATTTATGAGTAGAGTCTTGAAAATAATACTTCAATATGATCCATCGAAAGTTTATAGATTTTTAATTGTTCATTTCTCTCTCTCTCTCTCTCTCTCACTCTTAATATTTCTTCGACTGAACATGAGTAGTTATTAAACGCGAGTTGGCCCGAGGCTCGTTTGAGTTAAGTTAACCTACATATTATATATATATATATACGTATGTTCGTATAAATGCAAACATACAATCCATATATACGTACATAGGAAAATTGGTTAAATGATGGGTCTGGATTTCCACGTGGAGGCTTGCAATTATTAACAGCTGGTCGCAGTAAACGTGTATTCCACTTAACGTCCTGGAATATTCATGCCACGAAATACAAATAAACTGTTATATAGCAACAAGGGCCTACGGCAAGGAAGAAATTATCCGTTCTTTTGCTTGGTTGCTCCTAACTAACTAAGGAAGTAAAAGAGAAAGGAAAGGCCGATGATTTCAAAGGATTCATTCGTACGCTCGGACAATTTCGAACTGACTGAGACCCTTGGATCATTATACTTTCGTACTTCTACACTCTAATAATTCGGATAACGAGCCAGCTTCAAATCGTTATTCGACTACGTTCAAATAAATAATCATACAAATAATAATAATAATAATAATAATAATAATAATAATAATAATAATAAAAGCTATAAATTCAAGACGATCGACTTTCATAAACTTATACTTACTCTCTTGTAAAATCTTAGAAATCGTTTGGAAACTTGGATCTTTGTGTATTCGGACCTCGAAATCCAGATTTGTCAAAGTCTGTGTTAAATCATCGCAGTCTTTATCGGAGCCTTTTCTTATTGACATCTTGTCGAAATTAATGTTATTGAAAATCAAAGCAACGCCTCTCCTTTTATGATGCATATTGTAATTTTCTGCATCAGGAAGGACATCGATGTTGACCGTTTTTTTGGACGACGTTGATCCACTATCGTTCGTATCTCTGCGAAGAATAACGCAATTGTAAGGTATTTTTTTTTTATTTTTTTTTTTTAAGTCAGTTATTTTGAAGGGTTTAATACAAGTGCAATAATCTTGAAGCTTGATACTACGGACAATACGTTTTCGCGAAGTTGCGAAGTGTAATCTCGGTTGGAAGAGTAAGACGTGGATGTAGTAAGTAGCAGAGTATCATCCGGTTAGCACAATTTAATTTTAACTTGGATCTAAATCTCCAAATGGATCGGTAAGAGGAACTTTTGAAATCGATTTCAAACATTTATCACAGAAGTTCGCGATTCTATCGTACGTGAGATTCTCGAACTTTATCTCTCCTTGTCGAAAACGATACCGCGTCTTTCTCTTGGCGATTAGAACGATCGATGAATCAAACGGTTGAGCAATCGATCGTAAGTACCTATATCTCTGTGTATCTAAAAGTATATAATACCAACGTAGAGTCGAGCGAAGTACAAAAAAGTTTTTCACGCGAATCGTTTCTTTTCTTTTTTTTTTTTTATCTATCTCTTTACGTTGAGTAAGATTAAGAAAAAAAACTTGAGCTTGTCCAAGCTCGAGATACTTTATATCAAAACGAGTATATAGCAATCGGGCCACTCGAATAAATACTTCCTGGAACTAATTTTTTTTTCTTTTTTTTTTTCATTTTAAAAGTAAGCAGTTGAAATAAATAACTCGCGCTTAAACAACAAAGAAATAACGTTTCGATTATTTATTCTAATTTGATAAATCTCATTGTTTAATCATTTTGATCAATCAATCAATCAATCAATCAAAGTTACTTATAAAAAGAATAAACTTGTTAAAATGATTGAGTAAATTATTCAATTAATTCGTCATATTGTAACAACCGGATACATTTCATTTCGGAATAATCGAAATTCATTTTTGAAAGAAAAGAAAAACAAAACAAAACAAAACAAAAACAAAATCTCGATTCTTATTATATATTGCGATTATATTAGACGGATCGTTTGAGCCATCGTAGTTACTCACTTTACTTTCCGAAAGGGCCATCCATCCACGTCGGTCCGCTCGGTTTCTCTCGACGAAGGGATACATTGTGCTACGGAAACTACTCCTCCCCCCTCTTCCGTTCCATCTAGCTCCCTCGTTTCTGGACAACGCCCGGAATTTCGATCTTTATTCTCTTCTACCTTTTCGTTTTTCGACATACTCGCGTACCCGTCCATCGTTCGTTCGGCAGCGTGCTGCACACAGCTACCACCAATAAAGCGTAACAACACCTTGACGTGAGCTACGTTCACGATCGATTATCTTATCGATATTTCCGTCTCGTATAGATAGCGAGATATTCGTGCCGTGAATAAACGGCTATGACGCATCATATGTTCTCGGTGGACCGGACAAGTGTGGTCTTGCGGTCTACTTTTCCCATCCGTCTCATCTACAATTTTCTTTTTCATTTCCTGTTTTTCTTTCATCATTCCTTTTTTTTCTTTCTATTATCTTTTCACGTTGAATTTTTCTAAAGCCTTTGTTTTTTTTTTTTATTTTTTTTGTTTTTTTTATTTTGACTATAACAAGCGAGCAACAACGTCATCGATGTCATTCTCCTTCGTAATCCCCTTCAACGAAATTCAAATCGATCGATATTTTCTATGATAATGAGGCCTGTCTTTTATGGGACTACATACCTGTTTCTGCTTTTTTTTTTTTTTTCTATATGTTTAGATAATACTCTGTTTGTCCGTCGTAATTTGAAATCCGTCAAGTAATAAAAAAAAAATAATACACAGACTATATGTCAATATTTTACAATGAAAAGAAAGAATCAATATTTGTACGTTAATCGTTCACCTTTTCATCTTTTTGTTTCTTTTTTTTTTTTTTGAATTACATCTCAATTTTTGTATTTGTCGAATTAATATTTATATATAGTATCATTTTTCTATTGTGCCATATTAAAGTTACCAAAAGTTAAATAATTACATTTAAGTAAATTTATTTGTATTATGATATATAAAACTTTATAAACGTGTTATTTGCGTAAATGATAAAAAGATAATAGAAAGAAAGAAATCTGACGATAATAAAAAAAAAATAAGTTTAATTATACAGATAAAAGTAAAGAATAATATTGATATTTGTAATAAATTAAATAAATCTAACAATAAATCATACACACATACACACACAAACACACAAATACGTACGTACGTACGTATATAATATCATCAAGTTCTTTCGATATACTATAATTTCACTAATAATCCAATTAATAAATTGATTTCGCAAAATCTTCTTACGATTAATCACAATCTAATCTTTCCCTTTTCTTTATCTTTTTTTTTTTGTCTTCAGACATACAACATGGATGCTCAAGTAGGCGAGTCATCGGCGTGCGCGACAGCTTTGCTTTGCGGAGTTAAAGCAAATTACGAAACAGTTGGTTTGGATTCTTCAGCTCGCTTTGAAAATTGTTACTCGAGTTTCGACGCGCACGTGCCATCGCTCATAAATTGGGCACAGGGCCAAGGCAAGTATAAGCTTTGTCTACGACTATTTTTCCTAAAAAAAAAAAAAAAAAAAAAATAATAAAAAGAAAAAAATTCGGCTACTACGTGATCGACATATTATTTCTTTTTTTGTTTTTTTTGGTTGGTCCTTTCATTTTCTTTTTTTTTTTTTTCTTTTTAGGTAAATCTACGGGATTGGTTACGACCACAAGAGTCACGCACGCAACACCAGCGGCCCTTTACGCTCATGCGGCGAGCCGTTATTGGGAAGACGATGGCAAAGTTCCATCTGCTTCTCGTCCTTCCTGCAAGGATATCGCTAGGCAACTTCTCGAAGATGAGCCTGGTCGTAATATTAACGTAAGGAACACTGATATCTTTTTTTTTGTAATATATTTAAATATTTTTTTTTTTAATAATTATTCATTTAGAACTTTTTTTTGTTTTACGTTATTTATAATTACGTTAGTAAATTAAATGTTATATTTTTATTAATATGTTTTATATTTTAAATTAGGTTATATATCAACGTAAGGAACACTGATATCTTTTTTTCGTAACATATTTAAATATATTTTTTATAATAATTAGTAATTTAGAACTTTTTTTTGTTTACGTTATTTATAATTACGTTAGTAAATGATATGGTATATTTTTATATATATATTTTATATAAACTATGTTATATATATTTTTCAAACGTATAATATAACGTTTAGTTGTTAATCATAATTATTTATTATTACAAGTAAAGATGTTGATAACAATATAATTATTCACAATAGAATTATTAAAGTACTCTCGTTTCTAATAAATAAGCATTTGTAGTAAGGTTGGCTTAAATGGTTTGAATAGCTTAAAGTTGTAATCAAAAGCAGTTGTCTAAAAGATGAAAGACGTTTTGGATCATGGTCTAAACACCCTAAGGGTTTAACTTTATCCACAAATTCACCTTATTGCAAATAAAACTATTCTACTAATTTTATTTTCTGAAACTATATTTATTTAATAAAAATAACTTATAACAATTTATATGAGTGGTAATTGAAAAAGAATGAAAATGATATACATCTTATGATATAAAAAATCAGTGAAATTATTTTTCATTTTTTTGATCAAAATTTTTTCAACAAAAGTTCGTCCATTGAAAAGTATGATAGAGTAGAATCAATAAAATTTATTTTGAATACACAATAGATTTTTTTTCTTAGTATCGTGAAGACTCTGTACAAAATCAATTATACATACTTGAAATGATTTTTATATATATATATATATTCAATTTTTTACAGTAACCTCTATAAAAGCATTAGAATGAAATATTTAAAATAATGAAACCTATTTAATTAATTCATACGATCAATATTCCATGAATATTGATTATCGCAATTAGGGAAACATTTTCGCTTACTAATTATTGGCACGATTAATTTGATTAGTAGGAAGATCAATACAATCTACATAAGTATTCAATTTGTATCGTAACACCTGTTTATTATATAGTACAATATTTTAATTGAAAATATTATTTCTTTATTACTTAATTATTGTATTCTTGTAAATGTACACATATATATCTACAATATATCATACAAAGATATTAATCATTTTCAAACGTATAACGCAAGAGAAGATTTGTTCGTTCATATCCAACAAGAGAATTCATCGAACCAACAATAATTCATCGTATTTTGGTACGCAATAGTATATAGCGATAGTGAGTTAAATCGGGTACGCATTGGGTGCTTTTGCACGGGCACACTAGTTAGTTTCAATGCTCTTCCAGATGGAAAACAAAAGCTCGTTAATCTGAATGGGCAAACTTTTTTAACTTCATTTAACAAAATTGATATTATAAATTAGACTACTTTCATTGTGTTCAATAGTATATTGAATTTTGTGTTCGTTGACGATATGTGAGTTATATTGAATTTTTGTAGGTAATTCTTGGTGGTGGAAGGCGTCATTTTGTTCCTAAAGTGACATTGGATCCGGAAGAACCGGACAAAGAAGGCAGAAGATTAGATGGAAGAAATCTTATCGAGGAATGGTCTCGTAACAATCGCATACGAAAAGTTTCCTCTAGATACGTATCCAATAAAGAACAGTTCGACAGTGTTGATCCACGACAAGTTAATTACTTGTTAGGTTTGTTCAAACATTTCTATACCTTTAATAAAAAAAATAAAAAAAAAAAAAAAAAAACCTCTCAAAAATCCCCAAAAATATACGAATGACGATATAAAATAGAATAGTAAAAAGAAACAAAAAAACAAAGGGGAAAAAAGCTATCAAAAAAAAAAAAAAATACAAAAAAGAAAAGATAAAACAAACGCCAATGGTTTATAAATAGAAAAAGTCGAAACTTTGCGTGTCGTTGAATTTAATTTACTTCTTCTTTTTTTATTTTTTTTTATTTAGTTTTCTATTTCTTTTTATTTTTTTTTTTTTCATTTTTTCTCTCTTCTGTTATTTTTCTTTAAACATTTGCATCCATACTTCTAGATTAATAACGAAGCAATTTATTCGTATGGTTAAGCTAGCTGTACTGTTTCGTTTTATATTGTTGATTCTTTTCTTTTGTAGCAATCCTACCTGTTCTATAGACACTCGTCATGTGTGCGTGTTATTATTTGTCAGTGTGTTAAAACACTATATTCATTGGGCCATGAAAAGTCGTGTTTAGAAACAACAAATACGACATATATACATATACACATATATATATACAAATATAAAAGCACACGTATAGGAATTGTATACAAAGCAAGAGAGACAGAGACAGAGAGAGAGAGACAGAGGGAGTACAGAAATGTAAATAAATAGTTTGAATTATTTTAAAGGACTATTCGCTTATTCTCACATGGACTTTGACGTGGATCGCAACACGAATGGTACTGGGGATCCTTCTCTGACAGAGATGACATTAAAGGCATTGCATATTCTTGCAAAGAATCCGGAAGGATACTTTCTCTTTGTAGAAGGTAAGCAAAATCATAAATATTTTTTTTATTTGATTTTGTATTTTTATGCTTATATTTATAAAATTAAAACATATAATATATATATATATATATATATTTCAATGAATATCATTTTATACCTATGTACGATTCTCGTTAAACTACTTGAGTACACTACTGTGTGTGAATTATTAGGTTGAATACTATGAAACTGACGTTGAATGCGCAATTTTTCACGTTATTTATTATATTCCATTGAAATAATTTCCATTGGCATCTCTACGACTTTTTGCCAACGATTGGACAAATCATATATGCCTTTTTTGAAAAAAAAAAAAATTCTTTATTTTTAGAGTTAATAAACAATTGAAAAACACAGACTAAACAAAAAAAAACGCCCGTTTCATAGTTTCCAACCTAATATTTAAAGATATATATATAACGGATTTAATTTGTTGCAATATGGATTAATATGTAAAAGTAATACATTTTAATTGGAATATAATTTATATTGATAATATAAATATATTTTTGTGCAACAACATTTCAATTATAAAATATAAATAAATATATATATATATAAATATAAATGAATATATAATAAATGAAACAAAATAGAAATATTTATATATTTGATATATTTACATAAGTCTTTATAAAATTTAGACGATTCGTCAAATGTACTCACAAAGGGTTAAACAATTACGTGAAAAGTGTTTCACAAAACAAAAACAAAAAAAAAGAAAAATAAACTTTCGAAAAAAATATGATATTTTTATTTACTAGTTTTATAGTTGAAAATGTGTAATAAATTTTTATTGGGAACATTTCTAAAAATAATATTGTTTCACCACGTCGAAACTATTCGATTTTATTTTTTTATATTTCTATTTCAAAATGTGCATTCTCTTTCACCGATGGTGGTGTTCGATCTATCATCAAAAATATAATTAAAAATGATATATCGGAATAAAAATATTTTTCTTTTTTATCTATGATATTTGATTTTTTATAGTTTTGGAACAAAGAGAAAAGATACAAAATAAAATGTATTATATAACATAGGAATGAATCTTTTGGCGTTGAAAATAACACGATTCGAGAGTTCAATGATTTTTCTGTTTGTGTGTGTGTGTGTGTGTTCGTGGAATGTTGTATAAGAAAAATATTTCTATTATTCTCTTATCTGAAAACACCACCATCCCGTACGCATCAATCTCAAGAGCGAGAAGAGTCTTTCAAATTTTCATTCAATTTACGCGTCCCATAAATTTCGATGCTTTGCTGCAAACGACATTTTTTTTTTTTTTTTTTTTTTTTATCAACGTACAATAAAAGAAAAAAGAAATTTAGGATAGAACTAAAAAAAAAAAAAATAGATTCAAATGTAAATATAAAAATAGAAGAAGAAGAAAGAGAGAGAGAGAGAGAGAGAGAAAAAAACGATACCTACAGATAAAAAATACTTCAAAAAAATGTTTACAATTTATGTTTCAGGTGGTAGAATAGATCATGCCCACCATTACAATAACGCTTATCGAGCACTAGATGAAACTTTAGCTTTGGAAAAAGCAGTTCGAGCTGTCATGAAGGAAGTTGACCTTACGGAAACTCTGATCGTCGTGACGGCTGATCATTCTCACGTTTTAACCCTTGGTGGCTTGGCAACCCATCGTGGCAATCCCATATTAGGTAAGTTTTATGTTTATTTTTTCCTATTTAAAAAAATATATATATATATATATATTTTTAATATTTTTATATTTTTATACATTTATATATTATTACTATTATATTACATTTACTATTTTACTATTTTATTATTTATTTATTTTATATTTATTTTATATTTAATTTATATATATATATATATATTTATTTTTATTTTTTTCTCATTCTCTAAGAATAATAAAAAGTCTAATTTCCATCAATAAGCGTAGTGAAAAGATGGAACGATTGAAACGTTTCTTTTCAAAAAGATAACTAAATAAAGTATACGACGAAAATAAGAAGAAAATAAATAGGAAAAGAAAAGAAAAAGAAATAAAAGTAAAGAACCGGGATAAAAATTATTTGGGACAGAGTTACAGTTGGTCCTTTTTTTTCTCTCTCTTTTTTTTTTCGTTCATCCTTTTCTTTTACTTTGTCTTTTTCTTCTTCTTCTTCTTCTTCTTTTTCTTCTTCTTCTTTCCTTCTCAGGAACACAACGTCAATTTATTATATAACTCTCATTTTGTTCGGCGGGAATAAGAGCCGTGAACGACCACCACCAGCCTTACTTTTTTCTTCAACGTGAAGTTTTCTTTTCGTTCTAACCTACTATTACTACTACTATTACTACTACTACTGCTACTATCAACTATCTACTTACTCTGAGAAAAGTTTGAAAGCCGGTGGTGGTGTCTTCGATGCAATACGGTCCGATCTCTACCGGTAGGTATACATTTTTTTTTTTCTTTTTTTTTTTTTTCTTTCATAGTGATACTCCTCCGTTCATCCAAGACTACAAACTCTTCCGTATGCAATTAAATTTCCGAGAAATATTCATGGTGGTTAAAGCGAGAACATAAAAAGTATGATACTCGAAGTTCTCAATTTTCTTCTCTGAGGTCTCTTTGACCTCATTTCTTTTCCTTTGCCACTAAAATACCACAAAGTTGGGCGATAGAGAGAGAAGAGAGTACTTGATCAGAATTAAGCTGCTGTTACTAACGCAGAAACAATTCAGAGACTGTTATTATATTATCTCTCTCTCTCTCTCTCTCTCTCTCTCTCTCTCTCTTTCGCTTTCTCTTTTTCTTTCTCTCGAAATTCTACGTGTAACATAACATTCTTCAATTTATTTTTTCTACCCCCTCGTGATAAAACCAACGTACACACCCACGTTACTTATACGTTCTACCATTCTACAGAAATGTACTTTCTCTCACTCCTCGTATTTTTCTATGAAAGAAAGGAAAAACGAACTTTACTGTATATATATATATATATATATATAGTATTGTATGTTATCCGTATCTGTGCAAGTACTAACAATAGTAATCGCTTTGTAGTAGAAACTCTAACGATTGGATTATACATACATCTTGATGGACTTCTAGATTATTTCGTATACGGTAAAGTTGATTTATTAACTATTTTAAGCTTCTACTTTAGAGAACTCCACTTTTGCTGGCAACTCGAAGGCTTTTGAAATAAACCGAGCTTAATAATGAGAATGGGCATTTCATCTTTCTGTCGAGCATTAAACTGTATTAGATAGGAGTACTAAAGAAGGACTAGAAGCCAACTATATGCTATACGCATATAAGACTAATGCGAGAGCTTAGATTAGTGATGAACGTGTATAATACTTTCGGTTTTCCCTAAAGCTATAGCTTTACTAAAAGCTCCGCTTTCTGACATTCTCACCATCTCTCTTTATTATCTTTTCACAAAGGAATAACGTTATTTTTACACTAGTCACTAAATAATAATATATCCACAAAATATTCTTACAATTTAATCTTACATCTTTAATATATATATATAATTATGTCACTTTAATTAGAATAATAATGTTCAGTTACTTTTTCAATCTAACTTCATTACAATACTTCATTTATCGTAAGTTTTATTATTTACAGTTTTTGTCTTTATTTATAATATCATTTTTTTTTGTATTGCCAAATAATATTAATAATAATAATAATTATTATTGACGTTATAAAAGAAATGACGATAATGATAATAATCAATGAAAAATAAAACAATTTAACAGACGAAAATGTAAATGTGTAATATTTTTCTGAAAAATTTGATAAATTGACAGAGAAGAGAAATAAGTAAGCTGTGGGGGGGAGGGAGGGAGGGGGGGAGTGGAAATCATCGATGAATGCGTCAAAACGCTTTTTCTCTTTATCCGATAGAAATACTTCGTCACGAGGGACTTAAGCAAGAAGACCCAACGAAAGTTTAGTCCTCGATACAATAAAATCCAATCTCCGTCAACAATTGCACTAGCTTGAACTGCTTACTCCCTGTCTATCTAGCTTTAAATTGAATTGTACTATAGCAAAATGTATAAGACTGTATTTCAGTGACATTTCTCTTCGAGGATGCTCTCTCTCTCTCTCTCTCTCTCTCTTCGCATCTTTATTCAAAAGATTTTCAGAGATTGTTATTATTCAAGGAAAAGCTTCGAATCAAAAAACGAAAAAAAGGACACGAGAGAGAGAGAGAGAGAGAGAGAGAGAAAAAAGAATCAAATAGAACAAGGACAGAACGGAACACTCATCTTTTCGTTACGTTTCTCTTTCGTAGCAATTTTCCGCCATACGCGTTCAACTCGCTGTGCTTTCATTATCGCTCACTTCTATTCGTACAAAAAGAAAAAAGAAAGAAAGAAAGAGAAAGTACCATCAACCCCTTGAAAAAAAAAAAAATAAATAAATAAAAAAAAGTAGGAACGTAGTCGAAACTCAATTGTCTGCTCTTTACAGTTTTTCCCCGAGAAATTACGTAACCGATAGATGTTCATTGTTTTGTACGCGTTTACAAATTGCATGTGATCAAAAATTTATTCAGAGCTCTCCTGTACACAAGAATACATGAATTTCTATGTTTATAGCATAGTTATATTATATTTATATATATATATATATATATTTATATTTTATGAAACATATTGAAATTTTAATTAAAATGAAATTATAAATTTTCGACAACGATTACACGCAAATAGTATATCACACGTGTTCACATACAGTGTATCACAAGTACATTTGTACAGGGAAGGAGGAGGAGGGGGGGAGAGGTACATTTGTATAGGAGTACTGTCAATTTCAAACAATCAATATTTTGTTATATTACAATTCAATACAATGCCAAGAACGGAAAAATGTTGATTTATAAACTGCTGTATTGGAATTGCATAAAATGTAGAAAGTCCCCATCATATTGAACAAACATATTTTTCGATATATTTTCACTATTTTCCAATGATTTCTACGATTTCTATGGTTCAATAACTCCATTACATTGAATATTATTAAATATTATTTTGATAAATTGAAACAAAAGTGTACCTATCCTTGAAAAAAGAAAATATCATCTTTCAAATGTTCTACCACTTAATTTCTATTATTATTTTAATATTTCTGAAAGAGTTGACATATTTCTTAAAAAAAAAAAAAAAAAAAAAAAAAACCACACAATTAAAAGTTAGTTAATTTATAATAAATATCTTGACACTGTGAGAAAAATTTAATGACTCAAAGATTTTGAAAATAATAACTCAATTTTCTGGTAATCTTTATAGACACATATTATTATATATACATATATATATATATATCATAGTATACTATTAATATACCATATTATACTGAATATTAAATTATAAAATTATATAATTTATTATTCTATAATAATATAATTATTATTATACTTAATATTATATCAATAAAATTATTAAATTATTAAATTTTAATATACATTAACTAATGCATATACCATACTATATACACCATATTATTACATATACCATAGTATACTGAATAAGTTATTTAAAATCCCATCTAAATAATTAGTTTTCTAATTTAGACACAAAACGGAATATTAATCTCTCTCTCTCTCTCTCTCTCTGAAACATTTCTAATAAATTATTATATTCCTCCTTTTTTTATGTTCATAATTTTAAATCCTAAATGTAGATTATTTAAAAAAGGAGCTAGGATTTTAGGTTATTTAAAAATTCATGACTACATTTAAAAATATAAAATAATGATCTTTATAATCTCTTATGGTGACATGACTTAGGAAAAAATGTTTTTCCCTATAACTTGACGTCATCTTCAAGAACAAAAAATTCTTACTTTAAATATTTTTACATATCACTAAAATTGTCGAAGTTTTTTTTTAGATAGTTGACTCTTAAGTGACTCACCCAGAATGCATATCATGAATGCATAAATAAACAATAATAGCTTTTTGTAATACGATTAGTATTATTTGACTGATTATTGAATGATATTTGTATTAATAAAGATTACGTATAAGCTTTTACGATTAAAACATACAACTAATAATAAACACGTGTATGAATAAACAACGATTTGGAATTTATATAATAATCGGTGTGAAATATCGAAACGATCAAATCTATTCTGTAGGTGTTATTATACGGTTTATGTGTTACATGTATATGTGTTGTTAAGCTTATTGGAAAATCATAATAGAATAATCTTCTTGGAAAAAATTCTTTTTTTTTTTGGTTTTTTGTTTATCTTTTACTGCGTTAGGTATCATTAAAAAATTGATAATAAAATCAATGTGCATCATTGTGTCATCAGGGTGAAACAAAGTGTTACTCGTTGCATCTGTTTTTTTCAACATTTACATTCACATACATATGTATTATGTTCTTAAGCTTCATACCTATCAAGCAGGATCGTTCAAAGTGTATTATTTATTAATACGAATTACCTTAAACCGCCATCTGTTAGAATCTTATCGAATTAACAGAGATAATCATGATTCTTTGTTAATAAACAAATAATTCGCGATTATAAATAGAGATATAAACAATCTTATCTTTCAAGTTGGATAAAACTGCACACGGTGTGGAAAATTTGATTAAAATCGGTTCAGTAGTTTAGGAGTCAATTGCGGACAAACAACGTGACACGTAATTTATATATATTAAGATTAGGTGGTTCGAAAAGTCGAAAGTTTGGTTTTTCTTTTGTAAAAATGAAGATAATTTATGCTTCGAGGTTAAACCTAAACCTTTCAAGTGATCATAAATAATTGTATTTGATAAATTAAACCTCACATCGATCTCACGTGTTATTATTTGTCGGTTTACATCAACTAATGTCATTATTGTGTCAGTAAAAAACGAAACGACTTTTTCCGAATCACCTAATATATCACATACATACATATTTATTTGTAGAAATGTGTAAATATTTGGTTCGGTAAAACGAAAAAGACATGTAGAAGAGTTGGGGGATGTGAAAGAGGATAATGGAGGGGTTTCAAAACAAGACCGAGCCAAGTTTCATTCCTAATGATAACGGATACAAGTGGCAAGCGTTAAATCATATCGTTCGGAGTGAGTTTTGCAGTGAAATACGAGCCGCGAAAGAGATCTGATAAATTTCTAGCAAACTGTGTGCGTGATGTATACGAACACGCATGAAGGGTAAAATGTATGAGTGTGATTTTTTATTATTTCCCTCGATTCTTGTTTGTACTATTTTTTTTCCCCTCCTCCTCCTCCTCTTTTCTCTCATTCTCTCTCTCTCTCTTTTTCTTGCCTGAAAGGGGCATATGAATATTCAAGAATTTTACTATTCGCACTGTCCTCGTAACGATCACGGACGGTGGTAAAAGAGCTATCGTCGTTGTTGACGTTTGATATCATGTTGTAAAAAAAAGAAAAAAAGAAAAGAAAAAAAAAGAGAGAGAAAATGGGAAGAACGTGTGACAGAATGAGAAAAAGAAAGAAAGAAAGAGTGTGTGTGTGTGAGAGAGAGAGAGAGAAAATGAGAAATTGTTACGGGAATACGTTTTCCTCATTCCACGTTTTTCCAGTGCATATAATCAAATGACTTCATGATCAAAAATATGAAAAAGTATCTTTTCGTTTTACACGGGGCATGACTTTTGTAATATTTGCGACTACTGTATACGAGATTCGATAGAAAACGATCTGGGCAAATTTCCCAAGAATTTGCTGACAAAGATGAACTATTATTCACTGCCTTTCTCTATCTATCTCTCTCTCTCTCTCGAATTGTCATTTTTCATCTTTCTTCTATTTTTTTTGTTCCTCTTAAACACTCCTTTCTTCTCTCTTTCTTTCTCTCTCTCTCTCTCTCTGTTCCTATCTTTTTTTTTTCTTATTTTTCCTCTATCCTAATAACGAAATGATAAGGGTGGGATATGTATATTATCTATTTTTTGAGTTCCGTAGAAAAATTTTCTACTATTGTAATGAAATATGTATTACATTAGATTAGGTAAATTTACCTTCTAATATGTAACATCTGATTTAAAAAAAAAAAAACTTGTCTCTCTAACACGAAGATATCTTTTTTATTTTTTCTAATAGAACTCACTTTAAAATACGATCAAATCACAAATCATAAATGTTCGAAAATAATGAAATAAATAAATTAGAAAAATTATTGATTATAAAATTTGCCTAGTTTATTATTAAAAATTTATTATATATAGAATTTATTTTATATAAAATGTATTATATATAGAATTTAACGTGTTTATATCTCTTTTATTTTTTCCAATAAAAGTAACTTTAAAATACTATCAAATCACAAATCATAAATGTTCGAAAATAATGAAATAAATAAATTAGAAAAATTATTGATTATAAAATTTGCCTAGTTTATTAATAAACATTTATTATATTGAATTTATTATATAAAATTTAACGTGTGTTTATACTTCGTTTATTATTTCTAATTAATAAAATTAACTTTAAAAATACGATCAAATCAAAAATCATAAATGTAGAAAATAATGATTAATTACAATAATTATTTATTATAATGTTTTACTAGTTTATTAATAAAACTTTATTATATAGAAACGTGTTTTGTGATATTATGATAAATATTTAGAGAAAGTAATAGGAAAGAAATGATTAATTATTATGAAACCGCGAGTCGGCAAAATATGCAATGAGATGTTATCGTAGAAACGAGCGAGATAGGGATGAATAAGTAAATCAAAGTATACAAATTTACGCGGTTAAAAGACAACTTGACTTGGTATAAAAACCCTCGTGGAATTGAGAGAAAAGCCGGGACGAGTGAATGCTTCATTTTAATGGAAATTATACAATTAAATAGTAGCTCAAAGATAACCAAAGAAGGAAAATAGTAGAAACGCAAGTACACAACGAGATACCTTATTTCGCACGCTCGAGAATTCTCTTACTTGAATTATTATATCGGAAAACTAGGAATAGCAAAAGATGTATCATAACCCGATCTATAATAATCTAAAGTAATCTAGATTCTAATACGATCTATAATAATCTAAATCTCATAGTAATCTAACTAAAACCCACTATAAATCCATGTTACTTTCAGGTAACATGCTAATTTTTCAACATTTTATCAAATAATTGTTATTTTTTAAATAAGATGACGTATATATCTTAATTCTATATTATCTACGAGATAACTAATATTAATATTTATGACGGTTGCTAGTACCATCCACCTGAAATAATAAAATAAATGTTGTTGCAAGCTGTCTGTAGTAAAAGCAAGCGAAACCATTTGTTCGAATTGATATTATTTGTGCTTCTGTGTGTGTATATATTTCGATGTTTATGGAATCAAAAATTATATAAATAATAATTCTAAATTTGTATATCAATAACAAATGATAATTTTGCATTTCAAATATCATTTTGTTATACATTTCTATTATTTTGAAGTAGCAGCAACGGACTGTTATGGCAGAATTTGATTATTATGGATGAAGTAGATTTCCAAATTCATGAATAATTAAAACTAATTTAATCAAGCTTTGTTTATTATTTTTTTTGTTTTTCTTTTTTTTTTTTAAATTGAACTTATACAACCATTTTCAAAAGAAACGATTCAAATATCAAAGAAGAACGAAGAAAAACATATAAAAGGTAATAAAAGTATAATAAATATCATAGATTCATTGCAATGTTATTGTTTCCTTTATATGTTTTTTTTTTTTTTTTTTTTTTTTAGTTAAAATAAATATATACACAGATACATTATATTTGTCCCATATACCTTGACTTATCGTTTTGCGGTTAGCCAGAAACGGCAAGATAAGAAATTTTACATCCGTCGCAGTGCGTCACAGTGAACATTTATTTTACTTCACTTACATACGACACTAATTCTTTTCTAATTCTAATAGCCGTCCGCATGATATTCGATTATTCTTCTTAAGAATCCTTTATTTTTTTATTTCTTTTTTTTCCAAGAAGAAGAAGAAGAAGAATAAGAAGATGTAGGTAAAAGATATCGATTTAATTTCAAGCTAGTCACTCGGTACTTTTCCGATAGAATTAAGGGACCTTTAAATCTTCTCTAAAGGTAATTACGAATTTATAGTACTACCTATCGATACACGGTTTATCCTCCTATATTTTATTTTATTTTATTGTATTTTATTTCATTTGTTTATTTTTTTAATCACAACGTATGTATTTACAAACCATTTCTTCTTACTACTTAATCCAAATGTTATTGCAATAGAAATGTCTCGCTTATATTTTTTGAACGTATCTTTCACGAGTAATGTAACATGTTGTTTACGATTTCGTAACTTGTGTAGAAAGAGTCTAATCGATTAAGAGATTTCAACGATTTTTTGCTTCTTTATTTCTTTCTCTTTCTTCTTCTTCTTCTTCTTCTTCTTCTACTTCTTCCTCGGGATCTCACAAACGGTTAAGAATCAATCCCGAAGAGAATCACTTACAACATGTTCGCTCGAGTGCAATGACCCATCTTCGTGTATCTCATTTAATGGACAAATTTTGCTTTGGAAAAATTGCATAAAAATAGGAAGAAAAAAGAGAGACATAGTATCAGAAATAAATCGATCAGGATGAAATCTGCGATTGTTAAGAATTCAAGGTGTTGAGTCGTTACTTCAAAAAAAAAAAAATAATAATAATAATAATAATAAAACCAACGTTAAAAAGGAAAAAATAAAGGAAAAAAAAAGATAAAATAAAATACGTACTATATTTATCGGCAGTTGGGTGTGAAGCTCGGTATTTTTCAAGCGTTTATTAAACTTGAATTATTTTTCCTCGTATTTCTCTTTCTCTCACTGATATTCTCCTTCTTTTGCTTTTCCTCATCATTCTGCTACTACTTCTTCAACAACAATAATAACGGCACAACCCCTTTTCCGAGGTGTCGGATGATGCAATTAAATTCGCTACGGGTCTCATAATTTATTTTGCCCGAATTTCATAAAATTTTACGATCCTCGTGTACATATATAGGTTGGTAGGCTCGTTGGAGATAGAAAAGGGAAGGGAGGGAGAGGACGGAGGGGGGAGGAGTAGGGGTAGGGGGTTGGTTTTATTACACTAGTCCGAACCATATTCGTTAAGGAATTAATTGCATTTATAGAACATCGATTTAATTCGGTAGATACGCATACATGGATATCGATTGAATGAACAAGACCCCCCCCCCCTGGCACACGTAAATGAAATATTTTTAATTGACGATTCAACGCACACACTCTCCACTTACCATTACTTCGTGTCTGATATGATTTAAGTTCGAGCACGAATCATATCTTGAAATTTCTTCTTTGTAAAGGCATGAGTATTAATACCTAACTGTAAAAGTTACTCAAAAGTTAGAACACGCTATTATATTTCGTGCACAAATTTGACGAATAACTTTAACATCAATCTAATAGTTTTCTAATTTATTCACATTTATATACATATATATATACTCTGCACGAAAATATATTTTTTAATATATTATGTGATAATTATACTTTGATCTACTTCATTTTGTACTTGATTTGTTTTTTTCTTTTTTTACTTGTACTTTTTACTTTTTACTTTTTACATTTTTTTTTTTTTTTTTTTTTTTAATTACTATCCAGCAATTTTTTTTATCTCCATTTTTCGTGCTGCGGCCTCAAACCCTTGGGGAAAAAATTATGCTTCTCTCTCTCCCTTTTTCTATCTCTGTATGTCCATCTCTTTCTAATCAAAAGAATCACGTATTACTCGAGCCGGCTTTCAACGAACGCGCTCCCACATAATCGTGTTCGGAGCGTGACCTATCCAACACACCTTATATTTTTACGATTATTTTTCATTCGGAACTTTCTTCTTCCCTTGGCAAACGTAGCTACTACCATTTGGAAATAGTATCGATATGTCATGGGTCATTTCGTTCAAGCATTTACATAATGACGTTAAGCTCAAGAAAAATATGAGTTTTTTCTAGTATGATTATCGACTATTAGTATTCTCTACGCGAATACTACGTTGTTACGAACGTTCGAGATCATTTTCATCTTATATTTCCGTAATAATCTATAAAATTAATCTTGCGATTATTGAAAATATTGAAATGTATGTGCCTAGAATTATAAAAGTAGTCTGAGTCATAATATCTGTTGTTTCGAGATATTTAAATAATTACATTTGAACGTCATTATGTATTTTATATAATATTGAAATAACAAACGTTATCTTTAACGATTCATTTTTGATAATATCATTTTCAAATTACATTGAATTTATTTCATTTAGAAATAAAATGGTAAGAACTAATTGATAAACTGATTTTTTTTTTCTTTTATAAATTTTGACCTAAACCACTTTCATAATTATGGGCACATATCTATGTAGAATATTTTAATATTACGTATATGTATTAACAGAATTAGATATAACTTTTTGAAACCTACTTATTTCCTTCACCTTCACCACCTCCTTCTCGTTTCATCTCAATCACGAAAATGATCAATGCCCGAAAGTCTTAACTTTGAAATTTTCCATGATGATTAAGCGAACTCGAAAACCATTTCGATTTCAACCAATCGGCCGAGGTAAATCCAGTCCTCCTCTTACTCGTATTTCCGAGGATTGAAATTTCGTCGAATATTTTCCATTCGAAGAGGTCATTCCACTCGACTCTCTATACTGTGATCTATCTGGAACAATGGCGGATGAGGTGAATTAGCAAGATCGATTGGTTGCCGGTGTAGTATATAAAGCGACGCGTTTGATGTAAGGTATACGCATACGAAACTATTAAACGTTTACATATATAATATATATATATATATATATATATATATATATATATATATATACATATGTATGTAATTCGTGTAATCATGATACGAATTGGAAGGGTCTCTGTAATTGGTGCCACGAGAATGATTTGAAATTTACTGGGTTTGATTAGGAACGTCTTTGACGTATGAAACATTAGAAACTGGCCCTTTGAACAATATCAATGTACATTTTCGTCATATGTAACTAAGTTGGACCTTTATAATTTAAACATACATATATATATATATATTGATTAAAGTTTTGAATGTTGTGGCAAAATAATATTGCCATTTGTTCATCGTTTGGCTTTTGTATTTTATTATAATATGCTCATTATAAAATTTGATGAAACTTAATAAAATTATATTAAAATTTATATAATATTTATATAAACAATTATTATATTTTATTATATTAAATATTATAATAATAATAATAATATAAAAATATTATAATATAATATATATTATATCATATAATATTTATTATATATAATAAATTAAATATATTATATAATTAAATATAATAATATTTAGTTTCTATATTATTTAAATATTTTAATTATTTTATTTATATTATTATATGAAATGAAAAAAATTCTATTAAAATTTATTACAAATAAAAAATATTTATATAAAGTGATTTAAAAAAAAAAAACAAATAAATAATAGAGAAAATGTGAAATAATTCATTCCACATGATTATATATGATAGTATTAGGAAAAGTCATTGGTAAAAAAAAAAAAAAAAAAAAAAACTGAATAATTGGAAGATCGAAGCAGTGAATATATTTTTTCCGATTTTAATCAAGAAATGGTGATAACGAAGAAAGAACGCATTTAATTGCAGGAAAGCAGAAAAAAGAATAGAAGTATCCTTGAAAAGCGATCGATCGATTTTTCGACTATATTTTTCCGCTCGACCTCCTTTGATGTTTATATATATATATATATACAAATGTGCCTTCAGCTACACGTACACATAATACACATACATACATACATACATAGACGTTCAACTCTCGTTCTTTTTTACTCCAACGCATTTTCCACGTTATAACCATTTACAGATTAAAGTGGGTCACTCTTCGGTGGTTTTCACAGTCTCAAGAGTAAATTTTCCCTTTAAAGGGTTACTCAGTTCGATGAGACATCTCGTTCGGTAAGAAATTTTCATATTTTCTACACTTTTGTCATGGATAAAGAAGAAGGGGAGAAAAAACGATGTATTTGGGTTAACTTAACCGAACAAGATCGAATAAAATATCACATCAAATATACAAGTAATGGTTAAATGTGAAAATAAGGGAGATTCTATAGAATTTCTTGATAAAAATCTGTAAAACATTAGCAATTCATACACATTGCTAGCTCATTTTGTAGATTATTCAGAGTTTTGAATATGATGAGGGAAATAATCTGCAGCCATTATAAAATATGCTACTATGAAAATGTATAATATGAAATATGCTTCACACACACACAATGAGGTGTGTTTAGAACACAGGTGTGGTGGAAGGAAAGAGAACAAATTTTAAGCTAATGTTTTAAATTATATGTGCGTGTGAAATAATTTTTATTAATTATATGTAAAATATATAAATTTCACATTACATGTGTGTGTATGTGTGTGTGTATCTAATCATCTGAAAAGCATTATAAAATGCAAATAAAGACTAACTAATTACTACTTACAAAAAATAATATAATATTATTTGTAATTATATTTTTTTTTTTTTTACATAAATGCACAAAATATTTTGTGTAAGATTAATATTTTTTTTTTTCCATGGAGAAAGATAAAATAACAATAATAATAATAATAATAATAAATTACTTTTTTCGAAATAAAATTTATATCAATTTAAAAAGTTTTTATATTATTTTCAAATAAATAATTTACATAATAATTTCTAATAAAAATGTTGCATTACAAACAAATATCAATTATTTCAAATTTACAATTATAGCTTATACGAATACTAGTACGATTCACTGTATATTTATACTGTATATAAAATAGAAAATATTTTTCTTTATATATCTTATCTATTTTTATAATTTATACTAACAAATAGTATAAGTATCTATTGTCATACATCTTTGCAAAGTAATACTTTGACATTTTCACAGAGACTTGTTAAAATGATAGAAGAGAGAGAGAGAGAGAGATCATTATAAATAATTTCCATAGAAGAACCAGTGTCCTGAAAGTTTCTTATTCTGCACAATGTTATTTATATAATTAGATGGGGTAACACACATATCACGTTTTCTGATTATCAAACGAAACGTTTTCAAATATGAGTTTTCATATGATAGTCGTTTATAATGATTTCCTTTATGTTTCCTATTTTAAATGTTTGTCTCTCTCTCTCACAAACATTTAATGTATAATATAAACTTTGTATATAACTTTGTATAAACTTTGATGTATAATATATGTCATAGTCAATATATATATTTTAACTCATTGTGAGCAACAGCACAGAAGGCAGAGAGAAGTATTTGTGTGTGTGTGTGTGTGTTAAAATAAATAATAGAAATTTAAAATTGTTTATAAATCGTCATTTTTATAAATTTCGATTAATCTATAAAATACATTACTAGTAACACACATATATATATACGTATTTCTTACTACAAGTAAGAAAATATTAGTAAAACTTATTTAAATAAAATAAAATATAAATATAAATAAAATCAAATATAAAAATTTAAAATTAAATATAAATATAAATATAAATATTTAAAAATATAAAATAATTAATAAATAATTAAATATATACAAATTACATTTAACTATATATTCTTATTTATATAAAAAAAAAATGTAAAAAATTTAAAAACTTAAAATTAAATATAAATATAAATATAAATATTTAAAAATGAAATTAATTCGTAAATAATTAAATATAAAAATTAATTAGTTTTTTTCACATGAATAAGGCCCCCACTACACGCTCCCCTAGTAAGACCATTTTCATAATTATGGACACAAATGATGTTTGTTTTTTTTTTTTTTTGTTTTTTCTTTCTTTTTCCATAATGTTATCTGTTAACCAACCTATCGAGATGAAATTTGTTACTTCTTTTAGATCGATCGAACAATGACAAAGTAACATTACGCGTTTTTACTTCAAACACATAACATATATACCTATAAATGTTCTCTATCGTTGAATTTATAGCTAGGTTTATATGCTCTTCTTAACCCTGTCTCCGAACTAAGCTACGCTAGCGTTCAGCTTAAGCTTAAGCTTGAAACTTAAGCTTCCCAACCTGAGTTAAGACTTCCATCGGACGCTTTCTTCTTCTTTTTCTTCTTCTTCTTTTTCTTTTTCTTTTTCTTTTCTCACAAAAATGAGGGTAGTCCTTTTCCAAAGAAACTTAATGGAAATCTAAGATATGCTTTTACTTCTTTTTCTTTTTTTTTATTTCTTCTTATATTCGATAGGACTAAACAAATCGTTATTTTTATTTTTTATTTTTTATTTTTTATTTTTTATCTTTTGCTTTTGCTTTTGCTTTTGCTTTTCTTTTCTTTTATCGAAAAGATGAAAATACGATCACAAGCTTTTGCAGCAGTTTTGTAAATTCGAAGAAAATATCGTCGTTTCTATGGGTATGGTGAATTTGTAGGCGACCAAAAGTCTCGTAGTAGTCTTCTCTTTCTAACACATTCTTACATATAAGTATATGTATATATATATACATATAAACATATACTTATATATATATATATATATATATATATATATACTTGTTTCCTACGAGAGTAGTAACTCATCATTCGAATGACTTACCAAATAGACAACTTACTCAAACTTTGCAAAAGTTTCGGAATTATACGAAATGTACCAACTATGCAGGAAATGTTCACAAACACATACACACACACACAAACATATCAATATATATGCACTATTCAATGTTTAATATCTATGAGATAGGTGTGAAAATAACAAAAATTTGTTTTTATAATTAAATGATCAAAAAATGTCAAATTGTTTAACTCTTTTTTTCTGTATATATGTGTGTATATACATAATAGCTATTTACATAAATAAAACTCAATTCAAATTATTGTATTTTTACTCTCTCTCTCTCACACACACACACACACACACACACATATATATAGGCTTTCTCTTTCTCTTGAATTTTTCCTATAATTTTCAATATCTCGTAAAACAATACGGTAATAAATTAATAAATGTTTATTTACACATGGCTATTCACCAATACGATTGCTCGATTCGTATTTATTAAAATATGTTTAATAAATTTATAATTAATAATAATCGCTGATTTTATCAAGTTTATCTCTGAAGCATTTATCATATTTATTAACCGGCATATTAAAATAGCAATTTCAAATATGTATTATATTATAAGTTATTTCATTGGAAATATTATTTTTTTGTTTTATTATTATTTAATTGAATGCAATCTCAAAAACCAGAGATAAACTTGGTATGTTAGGATTCGTTAATTCGAACAAATTAAATTACATATAGATATATATATATATATAGCTATGAGTTTTATGCATTGAATAGAATAAAATATTTTATTGAAAAAAAATTAAAAAAAAAAAAAAACATATAAATAATTATTATAAAAATACTGTATGTATACAGTGTGATTAAAATAGTTATTTAAGAAATGTAATTGAATTTGTATTTTTTTCTTTTATATATAAACTATATTTTTAAATTAGAAAAGTTGGTAATAAAGAAATAAAAGAAAATGTTATTAACATATAAAATTATATTAATTTTTTTTCTAATTATATTTTTTTACATTTTTTATATTTATATTTTTATTATTAATACATTATAATGTATTTATTATATATATATATATTAATTGTATATATTAGTTAATTAAATTTTTATATTTTTTATATATATATATTTTTATATTATAAATAAATTATAATGTATTTATTATATATTAATTATATATAATAATTAATTTTATTTTTATATTTTTTATATTGATATTTTTATATTATAAATAAATTATAATGTATTTATTATATAGTATATTAATTAAATAATAATTAATTATATATTAATACATTTTATATATTTATATATTTAATATTAATACATTATATTAACAAATAAATATAACAAATCATTATTAATAAATACAATAGAATAATAATAATAATAATAATATCTATTTGAAAATATATGAAAATTAAATGTAGTCATTCGTGGAAAATTCGGTTCATTGATCAACAAGCTAAATCGATCGTAAAAATACAAATTTGAATTGTAGATAGGAAAGAACGATATCATTGGTTTCATTCATTAACAGATAATAATGGTTGAACCAATCGATCATGATGTCTAATAAAGAGGAATAGCAAATCGAAGAGATGAAGGGAACTGGCCACTCGGCAAATTGCGGTGACTATTTCCTTTTTCAAGAATAATGTCGAATAAAGTTTTGACCAAAGGGAAACCTTCGTTAGTTAAGAGGAAGGGAGGGAGGGAGGGTGGTCGTTTCGATTCTCCAAAAGGAATAATCTAATACGATGAAGTTCGAAAAAGGAAGCCATTGTCCAAATTACATATCCTTTTATTTTATTCCACACATAGGGTGTTCCTAAAAGGTTCGGTTAATCTATGATAAGAATTTTACTTGTCATGAAAATCTTATATATAAATATATAAAAGAATAAAAATGGTGAATGTAAAAGAGTGAAAAGAATGAAAATTCATATTTTAAATAACAGGACTCTTTTTCATTTCTACTTCATTATAAATGTTTAAAGGATACTTTTTTTTTCTTATATACTGCAACTCGCGTAATATTAAATTATTTAAAAATTTCACAATTTTTTTTTTTTTTTTTTTAATAAAGAGAATATTTTGCTTATTGACGACATATTTGTCGAATAATTATAAGAAAAAAGATAAATAAAATTTATATTAGCTGTTTTATATAAATTATATTACATATTTATATTATTATAATTCAATTTAATAACTGTTATATCAAATATATTTTAGGATATTTCTTTTTTAAATTAACTTTTCAAATTTTCATGCATATAATATATAAAAAGTATTATTTTATATATTATATATATTCTTATATATTACTACTACTAATATAGTAATATTACTATTACTAATATATATATAAATAGTTAATTTATTATTCAAAATAAATAACTATAAAATTATAAAAACTAAATAATATAAAACTAATATTAATAACGATAAAGTAATAACTATAAAATAATTATTTAAAAAAAATACTAATATAATAGTATTATATATAAACTATAAAAGTAGTACTAGTATTATACATAAACTAATAACTATAAAATAATTATAAAAAAAAAGAATACTAATTTACTTATATAACATATAAATACACATAAAAGAGTAAAAAAAAGAAAAAAAAAAGGAAAAAAGGAAAAAAGGAAGAAATAGGAAAGGATTGGAATCGTAATGTTAAACGCAATGATGCGTAGCAATGAGTCGAAGCACCTTTTTGGAGAATTGGAACCACGAAGTAGCATTAGAGTCGAATGTAGAAATAAAAGGGAAGAGAAAAAGGAAGGATTTGTGGTATGAGGAGACTGCTTGATATTGGGGTGTTATGGAGAAGACGTAAAAAGAGGTTGGATGGGATAAAGTATGACACAGGCCATGGTCGAAAGTGCACAAGTAGCCGATGTAATTCGAAGCGAGAAATAAACGTGAGTTCTTTTGGACTTTGAAACTTTTCGAGACACAGCCGCCACGCTCAGAATTTCCTTGGAGGCCTCTCTCTCTCTCTCTCTCTCTCTCTCTCTCTCTCTCTCTCTCCTTTGAAAAAGCAGTTCATATCGTTTATACTTACAGCCCGAATTGGGGAAGGAAAAAAAAAGATTGAAGGAAGGAAGGAAGGATGGATGGATGGATGGATGGATGGATGGATTGAACCCAACCCTCGTCAGACTGAACCACCTCGGCTTTAAACTTCTCCTATCTTCTTTTGAAAACATTTTCTTCGATTTAAAAAGCTTGAATAAAATCGGAAAAGAAAAATCAAGAACAGTCTGCGAATTATATTTCTGCAATTGTGAGAAATTCTTATTTGTTTATTTTATTTTATTTTATTTCATTTTATTTTATTTTCCATCATTTTATTTTATTTTTATTTTATTTTATTTTATTTTATCTTATTTCGTTTTGTAAAAAAAAAAACATCTTACACAAATATTTCACGTTGTTCTCTAAAAAAATAATATTTTTATTATATCGAAGACAAATTTAAAAAGATATAATATAAATAATACAAATATGTTCTTGTTCTTCTTTTTAGAAATTGTTTATCAATTAAATTTATTGAATTTTTTTCTTTTTTTTTTTTTTTCTTCGTATAACATATTATCATTTTGATCTGAAATGATATACGATGAAAATTTATTATCAGTCCAGCAACAAATATTTTCTGTCGTTTTCATAAATTCTGATATGTTGTGCACAAGAATGAGAAAATAAACGAATATGGTGAAACTAGAACGTGATGAAATGTTGAAATCGCCATTTTCAAGAGTCCTCTGTGATGTACACAAACTCCGAGAGTTCGTTCTCTAGAACGTTATAATGTTTATGTTACTCAAGCGAGAATTCCCGTAAGATCCAATCTCACTCCCTCTCTCTCTCTCTCTCTCTCATGGGACATTTAAGAAGACACAAGCAATCTCCTTGATCTTAGACATTGCACTGAGAACAAAAAAAAAAACCCCGAACATTACGTCAAATCTTTAATCGTTGTTCCTTCTGTAATTCGTCGATAGTAGATGATAAGGATAACAGAATTGTTCTTAAAGTTGGTTAACTATAGCTGCTAATTAATTTTCTTTTCTTTCGAAAGTATCGAAAAGTAATTAATTATTTTACCTTTAAGATATATATAAATTTGAAAAGTTTCCTCTCCACAACGACGACGACGTGACTTCGCTGTTTTTTTGTTGAACTTTAAATCATGACATACTCATCTATATTTTCGTGACGAGAATGTCGCTATACGAGGGTAAAATACATACAGAGAGAAAGAGAAAGAGAGAGAGAGAGAGAGAGAGAGAGAAAGAGACTTCTAGCGTCATAAACATGCCGAGGCATGCTGGCATGTTTATTGCCAAGGCGAATGCCGGCAAAGTGCCGGCGTATTCGCGAACTTTCCGAATTGATAGAACCCAGGTTAAACGCATTTCAGTCAGGCACTGTTCAGAGCTAAAAAGCGAATAACCCCACGCGTTTGCCAAAAATTGAAATGGGAAGATGAGTCGACAGCTATAATGCTTTTTTTTTTTCAAATTACTATATTAACGTTAAGTATTACTTACACACATCATTTTAAATCACTTAGGTTAGCATGTTTTATGGGAAAAGAAGAGTATAGGTATTATATAAAATAGAAACTAGATAGAAAAATTTAACCAACGTGTTAACCGAACCTTTTTGAGTGTCTACAGACCAGAAAAAATTCGATTTTTATATATCGATCTATCGAACTATCAATATATCGAACTTTGATATATCGAACTTCGATATATCGATCTATCGAACTATCGATATATCGATCTATCGAACTATCGAACTATCGATATATCGAACTTCGATAAATCGATCTATCGAACTATCGAACTATCGATATATCGAACTTCGATAAATCGATCTATCGAACTATCGATATATCGAACTTCGATGTATCGATCTATCGAACTATCGATATATCGAACTTCGATGTATCGATCTATCGAACTATCGATATATCGAACTTCGATGTATCGATCTATCGAACTATCGATATATCGAACTTCGATATATCGAACTATCGATATATCGATCTATCGAACTATCGATATATCGAACTTCGATATATCGATCTATCGAACTATCGATATATCGAACTTCGATATATCGATCTATCGAACTATCGATATATCGAACTTCGATATATCGATCTATCGAACTTCGATATATCGAACTATCGATATATCGATCTATCGAACTATCGATATATCGAACTTCGATATATCGAACTATCGATATATCGATCTATCGAACTATAGATATATGGAACTTCGATATATCGATCTATCGAACTATCGATATATCGAACTTCGATGTATCGATCTATCGAACTATCGATATATCGAACTTCGATATATCGATCTATCGAACTATCGATATATCGAACTTCGATATATCGATCTATCGAACTATCGATATATCGATCTATCGAACTATCGATATATCGAACTATCGATATATCGATCTATCGAACTATCGATATATCGAACTTCGATATATCGATCTATCGAACTATCGATATATCGAACTTCGATATATCGATCTATCGAACTATCGATATATCGAACTTCGATATATCGATCTATCGAACTTCGATATATCGAACTATCGATATATCGATCTATCGAACTATCGATATATCGAACTTCGATATATCGAACTATCGATATATCGATCTATCGAACTATCGATATATCGAACTTCGATATATCGATCTATCGAACTTCGATATATCGAACTATCGATATATCGATCTATCGAACTATCGATATATCGAACTTCGATATATCGAACTATCGATATATCGATCTATCGAACTATCGATATATCGAACTTCGATATATCGATCTATCGAACTATCGATATATCGAACTTCGATGTACCGATCTATCGAACTATCGATATATCGAACTTCGATATATCGATCTATCGAACTATCGATATATCGAACTTCGATATATCGATCTATCGAACTTCGATATATCGATCTATCGAACTATCGATATATCGATCTATCGAACTATCGATATATCGAACTTCGATATATCGAACTATCGATATATCGATCTATCGAAATATCGATATATCGAACTTCGATATATCGATCTATCGAACTATCGATATATCGAACTTCGATATATCGATCTATCGAACTATCGATATATCGAACCTCGATATATCGATCTATCGAACCTCGATATATCGAACTATCGATATATCGATCTATCGAACTATCGATATATCGAACTTCGATATATCGAACTATCGATATATCGATCTATCGAACTATCGATATATCGAACTACGATATATCGATCTATCGAACTACCGATATATCGAACTTCGATATATCGATCTATCGAACTATCGATATATCGAACTTCGATATATCGATCTACCGAACTATCGATATATCGAACTTCGATATATCGAGCTTCGATATATCGATCTATCGAACTATCGATATATCGAGCTTCGATATATCTAGCTTCGATATATCGTTTAAGAGGACCTTCTACTCTGAGCACCTAAAAGAAAGGCTATTTTTGCGAATTTTTTCCAAGAAAACTATAAAAGATATCGATCTAAAAGTTGTTGGGTTTGTTAAATTGAGTCTTAAACTATATAAATGAATATTTATTTTTTCATTTTAATTAATGTTTATTGCAACAACAGTAGTATAAAAAAACACCTTAAAACTTTAGTGCTTTGGTAGCTCCATCAGAACTTGAGAATGGCTTACCTGAAACATAAAAAGTAAAATGGTTTTATATTCTGTATCACTTCAGCTACAAAGTGACAGTTTTATATAAAAATTTTATTAATAAATAAAAAAATGGTGGACAAATTACAAAAAAAAACGTAAATTTGACCTTTTTTTTATTGTTTTTGACTAAAAATAAATAGTAAAAATTAAAATATAAGAAAAAACTCTCCGTCACTTTGTTACAGCTCATGTGTAGAATATGTGGATTAAATTTTATAAGAATCGGTTTACTGGTTCGTGAGATACGATGGAGCTAGTATTTCAAAACATAGTTTCGAGATAAACGCGTTTAAAGTTTTTTTTTCTACTCAAAATCGTGAAAAATTCTTACCTAAACTTAATCTGCGATGCCTGGACCGTACAATAGACCTTCTTCTTGTTCATATTCTTCAATTTCTTCCAGTCTTGCCTTCTTCCACTTTGATCTGGCATCTTTTGAGCACTCAGAGCTTCGACGGTTCGCAGATTCGATAAGTCGGTCGTCGCGTCTTTTAGCAAAGTCGATCGCTCCTGGCCCAAGTTTCATGCCCATCGTTTCCATTATCTTCATCACTGTTTGAAATCCTTCGTTAAAGATACATGCTGAAACTTTGCACGCAATTTCAACAACTTCTTGACCGTTAAACAGGTGTTTAGGTGCCATGTTCCATACGCAGTTATTAAGGCTTTCATTATTATTCTGCGTATGTCCACCTAAACATCTTTCCAGCAGTTCTGTCTTAGTCAGATCCTCATAAATAGGCTTTAGCACTTTCTGTACATCTTTAGAAAGTGCCGGAGGATGCTTGTATTTTTGCATCAGTGCCTTAGTTTTGAGGTACTTACACCAGTCGATGGAACACGTATGGTAATTATTATTATCTTTTTTTTTTTTTATGAATCGTGAGATATTATGATCCCTTTCTATTTGTAAGGAAAGATACAGTCTCCGTCGAAAGTGTACGAACAAGTTGAAATGAAAATAAATTAAAATGCAAACAAACTTTGAAAAGGGTTGAGAACATTGAAATCTGTTATTTTATAAAATTCAACTTCAATGATCAATTAAACATTTCTCATTTCTTTTTCTTTTTATGAAATAAAAATGTTTCCTTGTCGAAGATATTAGAATGAGAATTGAAATGAAAATAATAAGGGAAGTGTAAACACAACGCGGAAAAGAAAGAGGAAGAAGAAGAATATGAAGAAGAAGTTGGGGTAGGGGTTGGTAAAGGTGAAAAGTTGGGGTGGAGTTATTCTTTTATTTATTTATTTTTTTTTTTCAAGTCGAGTGATATTAATAATTCCCCATACAAAGTTTGAAAACAGGCCCTTGGATGGCCAATCGCCGGGCAAAGGATGACAACTAACGGCCGATCATTGACGTTTTCTAATAGCCCATAGAGGGCTCAATATCCAAATGATAACCCCGGCCCATTAATGGTAATTGATCATTGGCCGATTAATAATAGTTGATCATCGGCCCATTACCGGCATTTAGTATCGGCCCATTACCGGCATTTAGTATCGGCCCATTACCGGCATTTAGTATCGGCCCATTACCGGCATTTAGTATCGGCCCATTACCGGCATTTAGTATCGGCCCATTACCGGCATTTAGTATCGGCCCATTACCGGCATTTAGTATCGGCCCATTACCGGCATTTAGTATCGGCCCATAACCGGCATTTAGTATCGGCCCATTACCGGCATTTATTATCGGCCCATTACCGGCATTTAGTATCGGCCCATTACCGGCATTTAGTATCGGCCCATTACCGGCATTTATTATCGGCCCATTACCGGCATTTAGTATCGGCCCATTACCGGCATTTAGTATCGGCCCATTACCGGCATTTATTATCGGCCCATTACCGGCATTTAGTATCGGCCCATTACCGGCATTTATTATCGGCCCATTACCGGCATTTATTATCGGCCCATTACCGGCATTTAGTATCGGCCCATTACCGGCATTTAGTATCGGCCCATTACCGGCATTTATTATCGGCCCATTACCGGCATTTAGTATCGGCCCATTACCGGCATTTATTATCGGCCCATTACCGGCATTTAGTATCGGCCCATTACCGGCATTTAGTATCGGCCCATTACCGGCATTTAGTATCGGCCCATTACCGGCATTTAGTATCAGCCCATTACCGGCATTTAGTATCGGCCCATTACCGGCATTTAGTATCGGCCCATTACCGGCATTTAGTATCGGCCCATTACCGGCATTTAGTATCGGCCCATTACCGGCATTTAGTATCGGCCCATTACCGGCATTTAGTATCGGCCCATTACCGGCATTTAGTATCGGCCCATTACCGGCATTTAGTATCGGCCCATTACCGGCATTTAGTATCGGCCCATTACCGGCAGTTAGTATCGGCCCATTACCGGCATTTAGTATCGACCCATTACCGGCATTTAGTATCGGCCCATTACCGGCATTTAGTATCGGCCCATTACCGGCATTTAGTATCGACCCATTACCGGCATTTAGTATCGGCCCATTACCGGCATTTAGTATCGGCCCATTACCGGCATTTAGTATCGGCCCATTACCGGCATTTATTATCGGCCCATTACCGGCATTTAGTATCGGCCCATTACCGGCATTTAGTATCGGCCCATTACCGGCATTTAGTATCGGCCCATTACCGGCATTTAGTATCAGCCCATTACCGGCATTTAGTATCGGCCCATTACCGGCATTTAGTATCGGCCCATTACCGGCATTTAGTATCGGCCCATTACCGGCATTTAGTATCGGCCCATTACCGGCATTTAGTATCGGCCCATTACCGGCATTTAGTATCGGCCCATTACCGGCATTTAGTATCGGCCCATTACCGGCATTTAGTATCGGCCCATTACCGGCATTTAGTATCGGCCCATTACCGGCAGTTAGTATCGGCCCATTACCGGCATTTAGTATCGACCCATTACCGGCATTTAGTATCGGCCCATTACCGGCATTTAGTATCGGCCCATTACCGGCATTTAGTATCGACCCATTACCGGCATTTAGTATCGGCCCATTACCGGCATTTAGTATCGGCCCATTACCGGCATTTAGTATCGGCCCATTACCGGCATTTAGTATCGGCCCATTACCGGCATTTAGTATCGGCCCATTACCGGCATTTAGTATCGGCCCATTACCGGCATTTAGTATCGGCCCATTACCGGCATTTATTATCGGCCCATTACCGGCATTTAGTATCGGCCCATTACCGGCATTTAGTATCGGCCCATTACCGGCATTTAGTATCGGCCCATTACCGGCATTTAGTATCGGCCCATTACCGGCATTTAGTATCGGCCTATTACCGGCATTTAGTATCGGCCCATTACCGGCATTTAGTATCGGCCCATTACCGGCATTTAGTATCGACCCATTACCGGCATTTAGTATCGGCCCATTACCGGCATTTAGTATCGGCCCATTACCGGCATTTAGTATCGGCCCATTACCGGCATTTAGTATCGGCCCATTACCGGCATTTAGTATCGGCCCATTACCGGCATTTAGTATCGACCCATTACCGGCATTTAGTATCGGCCCATTACCGGCATTTAGTATCGGCCCATTACCGGCATTTATTATCGGCCCATTAATGGTAGTTGATCATTGGCCGATTAATGGGCCCAGCAATGGGCCACGTTTTATTCAAATTATTAGCCCATTAACATCATCATAATTTAATAATCTATATATCATCATCTTCAGACAGTTATATATTTCTTTATGTCTGATCCCCCGAAAAATATACCTGACAATACGAAGGATTATACAGATTACAATAAAAAAAACTGCTTGAATAAACAATGAAAGAGAAAGGGATTGAACAAGATAAGAGTCGTCCGTGCGCGCCGAACGCTCAGGAAAGCGGTCCGAGGTAGTTACGTTTAGGCACCAAAAATGTAGTTAGAGACATCGGATCTTTTTGAAATTTTAACACAATATTTCTACATATATATACATTCGAAAAATGATAAAAAAAAAAATAAATTTTTTTAAATTGCAGAGTAGAAGGTCCCCTTAAATTAAAGCAAGAAATTTAGAAAAATAATATGAAACTCTCAATGTTTCACATTTTAATCTGAAATTTCAGACAGTAAGAAGTACTTATTATTACTTTAGTCAATAACAAATGAAATATAATTTCACGACAAAGAAAAATTTACAAAAGTCACGGAATACTCCAAAGGATTTAAGCGTTTAAGGGCTGGGGGGTTAGGTGAATTGAATAAAAGTATGACAAGAATCTCAGTGGCAAAATTTATCGAACTAATTCTCTAACGTATAGACATGCTTTCAACTCGCTAATGCTCTCAAACAACGCACGCCGATTATCCTTGACTTTATCACACTTTGATTTTAAGAGGAGAAGTGAAAGATAGGGTTAGAAACAGGAGAAGTGGGGGGGGGGTAGACGAAGGACATTCTTCGAACGCCACGAAACTTCTTGGAATACCGCGAGTCACCTTGTGCAAGGTGTTAGTGAAGCCAATGGCAAAGTTTCAACTCATTTATAAATCACCCATGGGCTATGGGAGTCACGACGCATCCCTTAACACATCACAAAAAACTTCTTTTATCTTCTTTTCTTTTCTTTACTTTACTTTTCTTTTCTTTTCTTTTGTTCTTCCTTATTTTATCTCTCTCGTGCCAACAGCTGATTCATGAAAAATTTCAAACCGATCTCTCTTCAGATCAAGCTTGCATGCTTCAACTAAAGCCATTAACCTAAATGCGTTGAATATAAGATCACGAAAGCACATCCTAGGGAAAGTCACACGACTGGTACCGACATCACCAAAATACTTTTACATTTATATGAGTATTATATTTATATATAAGTATTATAAATTTATTATTTTAATATTTATATTAATATATATATAAATTGGTATTTATACTAATAACATTAATTTATAATACTTATTTAGTATTTTTATTACTATTTATATAATAATATATTAAATATAAATATATATATATTATTTATATATAGTAAAAATAATATATAGTAAATATAAAATAAAATACTAATTATTACTATTATTAATTTATATAAGTATTTATATATATATATATAAAGTGAACTGCAAAAAATATTCAAATACTTTTCGAAATTGACAACAACATAAAGTATTCGGAATTTTGTAAAACTTTCGGTCTCATCTGTATTCTATAAATATTAGTCAAAATTTCAATGAATTCTATCAAAAATATAATCTTCCTTTATTTGAAAATCTTTTAAATACCAATTTAATATAACGATGATTTAAACTTCAAATTCAAATTGCTTCTATAAACGAACAAAAAAATAATTCGTTTACAGAATTAACTAGATAGGATCAATAAAATAAATGGATATACAAAATACATTTATTTATCTCTCAAAAAAGTCTTTCTTTTTTTTCTTTCATAAAAATCTGAAAAAAAATACTACTACATTGCTACTACGTAATAATGAAAACTAATTTCTCTTAAAAAAAAAAAAAAAAACTGTTTCTAATACTGAATAGTAAAACAAATGAAGAATATTTTGTATTTCCTAGTAGACAATAAAAAGTATTCTTTGTCAATTGTCAAATAAAATATTCAAACAAAAATAATATAACCATTCAATTTCTAAAAGAAGTGTTCGAATATTTTCCTAATCCACTGTTTATCCTCGTGACGTTGAATACCAATAACATTGGATTTATTTACATTTCAACGAGAAATTTAACCTCGAAGAAAAGAAATGTCGGTACGTGACTCGAGCTATTAAGCCCCCTTCCCCCCACCCCTCTCCTAAAAAGAAGTCGACGAAAAATAAAATAAAAATAAAAATAAAAATAAGTAAAAAGTACAGAAAGAAAAAAAAAAGAAAAGAAAAACGAAAGCATAAGGGGAAATAGTTCGTTATCCTGTCGAGTAGCCCAATTAATTGTCTGGGTCGAAAAGAGAAAACTAAGCCAAAACGAAGCGAGAAGAGTAAAGAATGTTTCTCGAGTACTTGCGTTTAAAACGTACCTTTATACATTTATATATATATATATATATATATATATATATATATATATAGATCTGTAGTTTGAAGAAGAATCTTTAGCATCCGGTGAAAGATTCTTGTCAAATAAAAGATTTTTTAAAGAGGACAACTAGTCCGGAAATTTCATTCAAATGAGACAGGATTTGAAAATTGTACGGTCATCTTTGTAAAGCTTCATAAAATTCATTTCGACGAATGTTACTTAAGAAACTTTTTTGTCAGGAACATCTTCTCTGCTATCCATTTATTTCTTTCTTCTATACTTTATTTCGTTATAGTTATTCTTCAAAGTAAGTATAATCATGCGAGTAATGCATTTTTAATTTATCTCTTTAATTTCTATCTTTATTTTTTTATTGTCATAATCGCTTGGGAAGCTTATAAATCATTAGTGGCTTCCTACTTATATATATATATATATTTTTTGTATTTAATCTTTCATTTAATTATTTCATTTAAATTTAAATTAATTATATCTATATTTATTATAATATTCTTATATAATAAGCATGTAAGGTACTTTAACTTATCTCTTTTATTTTCATAATTGTTTGGTAAGCTTTATAATTCGTCGATGGTTTTGTACTTGCATATTTTGTTATATTTTAACATTTTATTTAATGAAATTATTTAAATTTAAATTTAAATAATTATATTTATTTATTTATATTTATAGTAACATCTTATATATAAAAAAAAAAATCATATAAAATACTTTAACTTATCCTTTTATTTTTATAATCTTGGTAAATTTATAATTCGTCGATGGTTTTGTATTTGCATATTTTGTTATATTTTAACATTTTATTTAATGAAATTATTTAAATTTAAATAATTATATTTATTTATTTATATTTATAGTAACATCTTATTTAAAAATATAACATACTTTAATTTATCTCTTTATTTTTATAATCTTGGTAAGCTTATAATTCGTCGATGGTTTTGTACTTGCATATTTTGTTATATTTTAACATTTTATTTAATGAAATTATTTAAATTTAAATTTAAATAATTCTATTTATTTATTTATATTTATAGTAACATCTTATATAAAAAGTGATTAACGAAGATAAATCATAAATTATTACATTTGTGTAACCTTCATATCATTATTTAACATGCACATACACACTAGTCCCTTAATAATATTTATTCACTTAAGCTTAACTAAATTAAAAGCGTACTTCCTTAACGTCTTTACACACGCTAACCAGAACGTGCTGCTTCTTACAGTCCTATTTTAATATTCCTCTATATTTTCACATAACTGAAAATACTAAAACATCGCAATTAAATTGCAACCAACTTGAAACATTTTACTTTATAAACTATTTAACAATGTCATTCAACTATACTTAGTTTTTCATTCAATTTTCTTCAATATGATTATAATAGACACCTTGTATAACGTGATTAATACCTCATGCATTAATTTGAATCAACATTAAAGGAAATATTGTATTCTATGCTAATTTTTTTTTTTTTCATATACCCAACATGATTTTCTGTAATTTTTTTTGTTTTTTTCTATAAAGAAACTTTACTATTAATTTGTGATAAAATATATTACATAGAAATATCGTTGTGTAAAATTCGGGATTTAATATCATTATAATTATTACACATATATAGATATATGTTATAAAAATGTATTACTCGGATTTTTTATTATTTCATGTGATTTAATTAATGAATACATTTATTTTTGCATAAGAAAAATCTTTATATTTTTATCTCAAAGCATGTCTATACCATTATGAAAAAAACTAATTTTATAAAAACACGAATATTCCTTTCTCTCTCTCTCTCTCTCTTTCTCTTTCTCTCTCTCTCATCTCATCTCATTCCATTGCATTGTTTCGAACTTTTTTACTGGCTTTCAGTTAACCAAAATTAATAAAACATTTGTGTTCATCTTTTTTCGAGTTTTTTTTTTTTTTTTGCTTCCTCTATTTCAATGTTTTCCAAAAGAATAATATTTTCAACTATGAATAATTTTCAATCGCTCACAAACGACAGATCCACTGTACCTAACAATTTACAAGGCCGTCTGCATTACGAAAAATGAACGTAATACATCGCGAGACGTGCTCGTGAACGTCCATTCCCGTGAGAAGATTGCATTATGAGAAACAAGGGATGAAAAAGGGATATAGAGGGGTATGGAGAAAAGGAAGAAGTGTAAAATGGCAAGAGAATAGCATCGCACACACACACATCACCGATGGTGGTTAACTAAAAAAGTCTATGATGTATGATAGCTCATAGCGATATCATAAACAAAACGGTTTCGTTCACCTAGATAATGTTGCTTTATTTTTTCCTTTTATTTCACTTCTATAATAATAATAATATTCCATCCTCTTATTAGTTAATATTCATTATTCCATGTCGGATCGATTTGTCATTCTCGTTCTCCTCTCATTTATCTCGCAGTTATTAAATTTATCAAATTGCACAAAGAATACTTGTAAATTGATAAGAGTAATTATCATTTGTCATGAAATAAACGAAAAAATAGAACAAAACAAACAAAAATGTTTCATATTTTCTAAACCCCCCACCCCCCAACGAAAAACGATTTGGAAAGAAACTGTTGGGATGAAAAATCAAATTGTCAGAGGGAATACCTTAAATAGGTTGAACATATTTGTACGGCCAATAAACGGTTAAATTATACATTGTTAAACGCGTTGGACGGGGTTAAAGACGACGACAGGTGGTGGTGTGGTCTATTTTTGAAGATGCTTCCTTTCGTACGAAGACAATGCTTTTGAATAAAACATTCACACCGACAGGCATGTCCTTGAAGTAGTATATCCCCTCCTCCTCCCCCTTCCCCCACACCGCGAACCTTTTTCCTTTACATTTTTCTTGATTTTTCTCTGTCCTTTCTTTCTTTCTTTCTTAGTACATTCAACATCTCCCATTTCTTTCCTTCTCGCATATTTTTACTTGTACATTTTACACTTTATGTTTCCTCTTCTTCTATCTCTTTACTCCTGGTTCAATTATCCGTATTCTCTCTCTCTCTCTCTCTCTCTCTATTTTTTTACTTTTATTTCTTCTTCATTGTTTTGTAAAAATATAAGAGGAAAGTTTGAAAATTATTTTATAATTGATTTGACGTAGACCGTCAATATCGATACGCTAGATTAATCCCCCAGTAATATTGATAGTAAGAAAGAAGCATTAATAGATTATTGATCGATTAATAAGCAAGAAGAAATTCATTAATTTTCGAAGTTTATCTTGGTAGAAACTTTCTTACTTGCTTGTGTATTAATGTTATTAAATAAGTTTATACACAGTGTATGTATAACAGTAATATTATCTATCATTTCAAATCTCTACAAAGTTTTCTCATCAATTAAATATTAGGGAGAGAACCGTAAAGTAATGAAAATTGTTCTTTGCTAAAAAAAAAAACAAAAAAAAGAATAATATTTATTTATTTATTAAAGTAATTTTAAATGATAAGTAAACGAAAAATTGTTTCATCATATTTTTAACATCTTTTTTTTTTTTTTTTTGCTTAACTTGATATTATTATTATTATTATTATTATTATTATTATTATTATTATTATTATTATTGTTATTTAAGAAATAATAGAGTATGTTATGTTTTTGATTGATATAATTGGACTTATATGAGTTAGGCCACTTTCCAAATAAACTTTGTCATCGATTAAAATTAAGTGGCAAATTTTCTTCTCTTACCAAATTTTAATAAATTTAAATCACTAAAATTTATATATATATATATATATATATATATATATTTTATAAATATAATAAATTTTATATATTAATATAATTAATAATAATATAAATATAAATATAAAATATATATATATATATATATATATATATATATATATATATATATTTTATAAATATAATAAATTTTATATATTAATATAATTAATAATAATATAAAATATAATATTATATTATATAATTAATTAATTATATTATTAATGTATACGATTTAAATAATATTATCAAAGTTATATGCAAATGTTTAAAGTCATTTAACTAAGAAAAAATTGTTAGAAATCTTGTCTATTATCTAATATATTTTTATTTCTTACGATAGTATGCAAACCCCCCTAACGTGTCTCGATGCAACGTAAAACTAAAATACTCTTCTTTGTTTTTTTTTCTCTTTTGCTTTCTTCACTAATGTTTTTCTTTTTTTGTTTTTAGGATACCTATCTATATTTTTTTTCTCTCTCTTTACGGGCCACAGACTCTCTTAAATTAAATTTGGTGACCCGTGTTCAAATACGAATTCGACACCACTGACGTAGAAAATATATCGATCTCAGTTCTAATATAAAACAGTGGTATTGTGTGTGTGTGTGGGGGGGGGGGAAGAGTAAAAACAATATCGAATATTCTTAAAAAAAAAAAAAAAAGAAAAAAAAAAACAATTGTAAAGGATAAACGTGTTTAATATGTCGATCCAATGTAATTAATAGTTGTGTAATATATTTAAAAGCAAAGTTATCCAACGTTAATACCAAGTTGCTTTCTTCCTGTATAGGATATATACGACGACTTTGGTAAAAACTTCCTTGTTAATAGTCGACAATGCTAGTACGACCTAGACAACGAACGACATTTTGCTTTTATTTATGAGATTCCTATCGATCTAATCCCGTTGATAGATGGTACCATCGTTTTTTTCCTTCAGGTTCTGACAGCAAGGTGTCGGATGTTGATGGACAACCCTACACGACGCTGCTTTACAGCAATGGTCCCGGATACACGCAACCACGAAATATTCTACGTGATGCCGGCAAGGATTCTATACAGGTAAAAAATTATCCTAACATTTATATATATATATATATATATAACTATAATAATATAATATATATAATATATAATAATACTATAATAATTATACTATAAATATATATGTTATATTAATATTATATTATATTATTATTATAGTTATATTATTATTATTATAGTATATATATTTATCACTATAATAAGTTATTACCTAATTTATTATATAATATAATACTATAATACTATGTATAGTTATTACCTAACTATAACTAGTTATATATAAATATAATAATATATAATATATATAATACTATATAATATTATAATATACTATATAACTATATTAGTATATTATAGTTATATAGTATATTATATTTATATTATATTATAGTATATTATAGTATATTATAATATATTATAGTTATAGTATATTATAATATATAGTTATATAGTATTATATAAGTATAATATATATAATACTATAATATAATAATATATATATAATAATATTATAATAATTATAATATACTATACTATAATAAACTATATATATAATTCTCTCTCTTGTAAATTCATAACATTTAATGGAATGAACTAAATGGACTAAAAACTAAAATAGAAAAAAAGAAAAAAGAAAGAATGAAGACCAATTAAAAAATATTCCATAGAATTTGTTTCCGTAAACCCGACAATATTATATAAAATAATTTAAAATATTGAAAAAACCAATGAACGTTTAAAACAAAGTGAACGGGGCTTGGTTAAACTTGTTTTCCAACTTTTTGTTTTTGGGAGGAGAGTTGTCGAATGCATTTTTAAATACTCGTTTGAAAATTATAACTCTCAAATAATAATAATAATAATAATAATAATAATAATAATAATAATAATAATAATAATAATATATTTAAATCACAAAGAGAAATGGTGAAGTATAAGTATGTATACTTAAATACACATGGTTTTTATTTTTTGTTTTTTTTTATTACTTTAACATTTCATTTCAAAATTATCGAGCTTGATAATTAGTCGACAGTTTTTCAATTCTCATTTCCTTTTATTTTTTTTTTATTTTTTTTTTATTTTGTGTGTGTGTGTGTGTCATTTTTCTCTCATCCTTCTCGTTCTTTTCTTACTCCATTGGTTCTCTTGCCGGCGCCGACAGGCTGTATGCACTTACATTCAAAGGACTATGACGACGACGACGACGACGACGACGATGACGATGAGGGAAGAAAAAGAAGAAAAAACCCCCCAAAAAAAAAAAGAAAAAAAGAGAAAGAGAGAGAACAAAAAAAAAAGAAAAGTAGAAAAAGGTAAAAAGAGAGCAGTCACGACATACGCCAAAAGCGCATTCTCAATGCCGGTACCCATTGTCACCAACGGCCCGTTTTCTCTTGTTCTTTTTTTCTTCCCTTTTTTTTCCTTCTTTTTCTTTCTTTTTTTCTTTTTTTACCTTCACGTTACCACGCTCGGTCCTGAAAACGTGAAAATCGAATCACAAAGCGCGATTTCGAATCGAACGACGAAAAATCGTCTACGTTTTGTTTCTGAAGGTAAAAGAGAAAAGAGGAAAAGAATATAAAGGAAAAGAGTATATATAAGGAAGGACAAAAATTGTGTAGTGACACGTTGAAGAGAGAAAGAGAAAGAGAAAGAGAGAGAGAGAAAAAGAGAGAGAAAGAGTATCAAGTATATTTTACGTGTTCCCCCGTGTATGTGCGAAATAAAAATCCACCCTTCGTGGTGTGAATGCTTGCTTGCTTGCTGCACATGCATTTTTTTTTCTTTTTTTTTTTTTTTTTTTACTCAAAGTTTTTTCCTTTTGGTTTGTATCGTCTATGTTACTCGTAAAAAAAGTTCTCATCATTAATTTTGTTATTCCTTTTATTTTTTATTTTTTTTACATTTTAACGTTACGTTAAATAAACAGATAATTATTTACACTATTTCATAACACATGGGTTAATTTATGAATAATCGTAAAAAGGATTAAAAAAGAAAAACTAACTAACGAGTGAGAATGTTTAATGTAAAAATGATCGGAAAGTTGAATTTTAGAAGAAGAAAAAGACAACAAAAACTGAAGTTACAGTTTGTTTAATGTTATCTTGATCGTTGTTTTTTTTTTTTTACTGCAGAAAAAAAATCACTAATAATTAACATCTCTTAAAAAAAAAAAAAAAAAAAAAAAACATTTCAAAGAAGATAAACGAATATTGTATAAACGTATGTGCTGCAAACAAAAAAAAAAAACAAAAAAGTAAATTTAGCGAGCTTGAACGTGTTTTATTAAACTTTGGTGTGTTAAATGTTTCCTTTTGAAATTCCTCATTTCTTTTCTCAAAAACAGGAGTTTTAAAGTTGAGAAAAAAATTCATTAAATTAAACTTTATATATATATATATATATATATATAGTTAGATAAATAGATAGATTATTATATCTTCTTCAGTTTGTGTATATAGGAAAAATTTAAAATAATAATGGTGTGCACATGGTATACAATATAATAAATCTATTAACACATTCGCGACTGACATGGGTACCGGCAAAAATAACGAATTATTTAAATTTATATATTTAAATAATATAATATAATATAATATAATATAATTATTTAAATATTATATTGAAATAATTAAATATCAATTTAATATATAAAATTTATATAAATATATAAATTCAAATTTATGTATATATATATTTTTATTATTATTATTATTAATTATTATTAATTATTATTATATTTATTATATATTTATTAAATATAATGTTATATTTTTATAATAAAATTTGTATTAAGATATATATATATATATATATATATATATATATATATATATATATATATATACATCAATTTTATTTTGTCGGCAATAAAATAAATCACGGTAAGCAGTAAAAAATAAAAATTCGAAAAGGGAAAGTTACAAAGATATAAAATATTAAAATCCAGTGGAGGACCATTAAAGTTATATACATAGCATCGATCTGTCTTCAAGTCGGCATTCAGCCAACCAAGCGCCCAGCAAAGCCAACTAGTAGGCTATCGAATCGACCAACTAGCAAGCTAGCTAGCCAACCAAATGGTATTCGTTGATATTTAGATTCGGCTGAGTTCCTTCTTCAAAAGGCAGATTTATATCCATGACTATATCCATATCTATGTATGTGTATGTAGATAGAAACTGATTAAAGTAAAATACATTTTTTTTAAATGCTAATTAATGAATACTATTGTTCTTTGCAATGAGATTATTATTAACTTTGAAATCAGGTTTAATCAGTTCAAAAGATATTCAATTATTTTAAACGTATAGTGTATAATATTTTATTTTAATAATAATAATAATAATAATAATAATAATAATAATAATAATAATAATTTCTTTTAAACTTATACAATTTGTGCAAACTTTGAAAGAAACATATATTATTATACGTTTGATATACGCATAAACTATGACGGATTGTAAAATATTAGAAATATATCGGAAAATGTATCCCTTTTAACAAATTGATAATAATAATTTATGAGAAAATTGAAATTTCGCATAAGTTAGACAATACTTCGTAACTTAATCGATAATTATGGTTTCCAACGTCGTCATTTATTATTACGAAAGTGTATTAAAATTTCAATATTTAAATTACTTCTTAATATAAGCTTGTTTAGAATATTTTTTCTTTTTTATCTTTTTTTTCTTATCATCATCTATTTAGTAGAGCTTAGAAAGTTTGTCACTGATAAATAACGCTTCCAATCGAAATTATGCAACGATGTGTATAATATCATCATCAAGCGATGCAGTATAATAAAATAAAGGTTTAAAGTATTTTTTCTTAAAAGTTTACACCTGTTGTATAAATCTAAAAAAAAAAAAAAAAAAAAAAACAAGAAAAAAGTATAATAATGATTTTGAGAATATTATCAAGAAAATTCAACACAAGTCTGAACTGTCTCGTAATTTTTATTCTTTTCTCGGTTTGCATTTCTTTCATCGATATTCTTTTCTAAAATTCGATATTTTTTTCGATATTTCGTAAAATGTCTGCTGCAAGAGAATTTCTTTTATATATAAATAAATTTTTAGATTTTCTAATAGAATTTCAATCTATCGGTAGACTGCAATATGAAATGTGAAATTTAAGCTATACTAATTACGATATTTAATATCATTTATTTTTTACATTTTACATGAATAATTTCAACTTTAAGAGAAAATAATGTAATTCGACGAATATTATAACGCACATTTTAAAGTTCGCTATTCTCTACTCTAATTACAATATCTAAAATTAAAAAATTATTTAAATTTTATCTCATTATTTAATCCTCTTTTATGTTTCCCAAAGTTGATACTATTAGGTGGTTCGAAAAGTCGAAAGTTTCGTTTGTCTTTTGTAAAAATGAAGATCATTTTTGCTTCGAGATTAAACCTAAAGCTTTCAAGTAGTCATAATTAGTTGAATTTGATTAATTTAACCTCTCATCGATCTCATGTGTTACTATTTGTCGGTTTGCATCAACTAATGCCATTATTACGTCAGCAAAAAACGTAACGACTTTCCGAACCACTTGAGAAATCTATTTGTGAGTATAGTGGGGGTTAAACCAATCAAATTCAAGTTGGTCATTGATTAATTAATGTTCATTTGTTCTTTTATTTTTTTCATTATCACTATGGAGGTTAGAAGTAAGGAATAACATCTCTGTATATGAAAAGTATCCATTGAAATCGAATCAATTGAGGTGGCGCCACATTAGCATCATGGTAAATTTTAAGGGAAGCGCCAAATATTATTAGAGTAGTATTAAAAAATAAACAATTACAATACATTTACAATTGCTACATTCATACCATATCAAGCATCTACACCAGCGCCATTCTGGAAGGTTTTTCAACTGTTATTGACAGAAAATGCTGAACACTTTTTTCACATTTTCTTCCATAAGAGATTTTACTCCTTACCCTGTACCCTCCATAATTATCACTTGTATAAAAAATCAATGGCCGTATGTCAATAAAATCAACTATGCGAGAATTTAAGTATTATTATTATTATTATAGAATTATAAAAAGACAATAGAAAAAAAGTTAGGTTAAGTAGGTTAGAAATTTAAGTATTATTATTTAACGTTATAAACAGTAATAGGTAAAAGGATCACTTAGAAATTAATGGAAAGATAAAGAAAAAGAAAATGAAAGAGAAGAGAATAAAATATTTGAGTTACTTTTTGTGTCATTCTATTTTTAGTAGGTACATGTGCCGCTATGCGTAGAAACGCCCATATTTGATTATGAGGGAAGTGAGAAATTTCTTTGATATTCACATCAGAGGGTCAATGATATAGGCCAGTGGTTCCCATGTAACTTTATAACTCCCTTTACAGGAACGTCACGAAATATTCTACATTTTTCATAATTTTCATTCCATTTGGGACTTACCATTTGTGCAAAACTGAATTTACAAAGATCAATGTAATGAAGAAAACAAACCTATGTCCAATTCAATTCTATGATTTTGAGAAGAAAATGTACAAATACCAACAGGCTGATCCATTTTAATTATTACAATTATTTCAATTTTTTCGAAGAGGGTGGAGAGTTGGAGAGAGGGAAGAGAGGAACAAAGTTTGGTTGAAGGAGAAGAGTACGGAGGCTCGAAAGGCGGGAGATGAGGGGTAAAGAAGGATAGGAGGAGGTTGAAGGGAATGTAGAAGAATTGTAACCCTTCGGGGTTAGCAAAGAAAGATTATTCTAATTCTAATTCAAATTATTCTATTTAAATTTTTTTCAATTTTGTATTTTCTTTTGATTGAAAATGTATTTTATTTATTTGTAAAAATGGAAATGTTGATTTAGCTAAAGCACCGAAAATTTAATAAGTTTGGGAATCAGTGTGGTGTATAGGTTTACAAAATTATTATGAGAACGTAAACGTTTAAATCAAAAATGATGAATTAAATTTGCAAATGTTTATCAAAACCACATTTCAACTAGGACCTACCATTGTTACGCGTACATCTATCTTTACTTTTTTTATTCTCTTTCCTTTTTTTGTTTTTTTTTTGCGATCCCAGCTCGCAAACCGAACTCGACGCGCCACGGAGGTTAAAATTAAAATCCTGGATTTTTCATTGTTTATAGTAAAAAGAAAAAAAAAATAATAAAATAATAAAAATCTTCTATATGCAATAAATGATCGAAAGACAAGAGCTTTAAATGTTTTCTGTTATTTTTCGAAACAATACTATTATTATTATTATTATTTATAGACACTTATAAAGAATTTATTGAATATAATTATATTGAAATGTAAAAAAAAGGAAAAAAGAAAAACAAATTTCAATTACAATTTGATCACAACAGGATTATAACAGGACACTATTAATTAACACAAAGGTTTAATTAATATTCACTGAAATTATTATTATCAATAATTTTCTAATGTAATATTATCTAAATCTTCTATTATATTACATTCTATTCTGTATATATATATATATTAAATGTTACTAAATATTCCAACTGATATTTGGTTCCCATGATATTTGAATATCTAAATTAATAATCACATTTAAGTAATTACAATAAATTTGATACTTTTGCAAAGTTAATAAATTATTAATCACTCGTATTTATACTCTCTCTCTCTCTCTTTCTCTATATATTTATACTTTGAATTCGATGAAAAATTTATACACATATTCGAGATTTACGTTCTATAAAACTGGCTACTTTGGTGCGTTAAGATTACGATCTAGGATTTCCTTCAGGCAACGAAAAGCTTCGCTTGAAATACAGCCACGTTCATTTGTACTTTTTTCTTCGTCTGTGAGAACGCAACGTTGAAAAAAGAACAACCGAAGATAAAATGAATAAGAGAGATTGTAGCAATGGTTTACCTATTCGATTTCTTGGCAAAGAAAAGATATTCCAAACGTTTTATCCAATTTCACTGAATTATAATGATGGTAACTTGACGATTTGTGGTATAATTGATTGCTTGCATTTCAAGACTTTCTGGATTAACTGTTTTACTTGAACGGTTGTAATTTTATAACTGAAACAAATCAGTCGATAGATTAATAGTAACGATCTGCCACTTTTCAAGATAAAGATTTTATCTTGCTATTAGTCAAGATAATTGTAGATGATAATAAACTAAAAAAAAAAAAAACATGTTAAATGTGAGTAGCTAATCTATCGGATATAATACGTCCGCCATTATAATAGCTCAAACCATTATTATGATATTCAATACGATACGCTTCATTAACTTGATGATTTAATTTGATTGAATAAATGGGATGAAATTTTGATATTAATTATTATCATATTTATTTATCGAAATAAAATTGACATTACATAGGATTTCTATTGCCTGTAAATTCATTATCATATATTATTATTCTATTAAAGTATTCTTTTCAATATACTCAACAATGGATATACGTAAGTATCGCTGGAAAAAAAAAAACTAATCAAAAGCAAGGATATTAATATTTAATATATTTTGTATAATAAATTTGAGTTATAAACAATCTAAACGATCGTTGAATTATCTTCAATGTTACTTTAAGAGAGAAATGTGTGTGTGTATGTTCTCTTTTTTAGACAGCAGGCGTTCCACGTGCTTGGGCGACACATGGTGGCGAAGACGTGCCAGTATTTGCGATTGGTCCACTTGCGAGTATCCTCTTCTCAGGCAGCATTGACCAAAGTTACATACCACACGCGATCTCGTACGCTGCCTGCTTAGCCCATCAAGCAAGTCGTTGCACTCGAGACGATAGTAGTAGCAGCAGCATCGGTAGCAACGACACGATGAACGCACCGATAAGCTGTCCTTCGGCGGAACCGAACAGTGCAGCGATATCGAGCGACGTGATGAACGATCAGGCACGAAATCCTAGCACGAAATCCGTCGCTTCCCGACCACCTAGCAAACCCCGACAACCCCTCGACGATCTTCTCTTTGCTCTCCTCTTACCCTGCCTCGTTGTGAACCTCCAACGAGTTTTCCACCTACCCCTTTCTATCGACTAACCTGCTTGCTACTGGTTGGTATTCGCTTTACTCACCACCCTTCTATCACCACCACCACCACCACCACCACCACCACCAACACAACCACCATCACTCTATCATCCTACTTGCCTGCCTGCCCGCCTGCCTGCCTGCCTGCCTACTTGCCTGTTGGCTCTCTTTCAACCCTAACAGGCTTTCATGTCCCATCGGACGAACAAGAGCAGCCTCGATCTAGCCTGCGTATAATCTCCTTTGATCGTGCCCATTCCAAGAGACACTACCTACTGACCACAAGAGCGTGACTCTTCAAGGGGTGAAAGCCTGATAGAAAGGAGAAAACTTGATAAATAGCGAATCGAGTTCATCGAACCTAATATCTCTCCGCTTCTTTCTTACATTACGATATTCATTTTCTTCGGCTGGAAATATATGGCTCGATCATGGGGAAAACGATGACGCTGATGTATTGTACATTTCAAGGTTTTCGTTAGGGAAATTCTATTTATAATAGAGTTCATTTTCTCTCATCGTGTCGAGATGAGATAATGTTGTGTATAATATTAATAATATTAATAATATTAATAATAATAATAATAATAATAGGAAGGTAAGGACATGAGTTGGACTTGTTGCGAATGTTTGCTTGTTATTAAAAAAAAAAAAGGAATGTAATTGAGAATAATTTGTGTATTGCGTTCAGCTCTGGATAGAATTTCATAGATCGAGCTTTCATCTGAAAAGTATTATTAACCCTTAAATACGTGTGGTAGCAAAATATTATTATATATTAATATTTAATATATAAATTAACGCGCAATTTGTTCTAACATATCTATATATGTATAAAACAATTTAGTTTTCTCGTTAAATTTCGTAACAAAAAAAAAAAAAATAAACGATCATAATAGATTATCAACATTATTTCCATTTTTATAATTAACTTAAGAAGCTCGAATGATAATATTACGTTGATTTCAAATTTCAGATAAATTTCAGATAAACCAATGAATGCATTAATAAAGGGTTATAATGAATTTTGTCAATTTTTGTAGTCTTTGCTTATGACAAGAAAAATGATAAATAAAAAGAAGAAGGAAAAAAGAATGTGATCTCGAAAGATCTGTCCAGAGTTATAATACAAAATAATAATAAAAGAAACAGATTAATAATAATAATAATCACGATCGCGATAAATCTTCGTGATTGGATGTATCTTTTAACTTTAAAGGACAACGACAACCTACGAAGAATAACTATGTAAAGGTTAAGTTGTACTCAATATATAAAATTGAAACAAAATTAATGCATACAAAAAAATATCGAGAACAGGGTCGAGTATAAAGAAGAAGAAGAAGAAGAAGAAGAAGAAAAAGAAGAAGAAGGTTGGTATAAAATGAAACTGATAAAAATAATGAAAACAAATCTATTGAATTATTGACGTTCCGTTAAAAGCTGCTTCACTGAACACTCAGAATTTCAATTTATGAGCATCCAGGTTCGTCAGAAGCATTAAATGAGTGATCATTAATATTCACCGAGGTGTTTTTTTTTTCTTTTTTTTTTTACAATACTTGTTTCCTTTTTTCCATATTTATTAGTGTTATGATACGCTCGAGTTACCTCATTAACATGAACTTAAACATTTCGATACAAATCTTAATCATCTGTCTATATATAATAAATATAATCATATATATTATACATACTCTGTTTATGTATAATCTTTCCTTTTTTGATTTCGTTAACTACACCATGCTTTTACTTTGACAGTAAAGAATTCTTTTGTACCTTTTTTATACAGATGCTTTGATCAAGTGATTAAAAAAAATAAAAGAGTACTTTTTTTTCGATGAGTTTTAGTTATACAGTTTTTAGGTTCTACTTTGTTATTGTACTTTTAATTAATAAAAAACTAATTAAAAATAAAAATAATTAGCTAACATGTGATGCTTTTGAAAAACTCTCTTTGTTACTCGTACAAATGTTATTTTTAATATTACAAATTTCAAAGGAAAAATAAAATACGAATACACATTCTCTTACACTGTATATATGAAATGTTTGAATTTGAATAAAAACTATTACGTCAATGATTAAAAATATCATTCGTTTTTAAAGTTTAAGTATCATAATTACCTTTAACTTTAAACTTTTTACTTACTTTATTTCAATATATTTATTTATTTATTTATTTTTTTTTTTAGAATTACTAATCGTATATCTATTACCATCTCATTTCTATCTATAATTAAAATTTACATTAAATTGATATTACATTTTTTAAAAATACGAACGTACAATCAATATATACACAAAGAAATATCATTTTTTTTTTCTTTTTTTCTCAAAATTGTTGAATTATATGGCTTTTTTAAAAAAGGAATTGTATAAAATGACGTAACTCGAACGTTCGTTTACTTTAATATCAACGAGATATTACTCACCACGAGTTAGAAACAAAATAAATGAAAAAGAAATCGATGAAAGATCCAAAATGAAGAAACCATCCGATATCTCTAGGAATAAGAATCGAAGTTTTATCTCATAGAAGATTCGATTATGTAGAAACGATATTCGTAATCCCAATGGGCAATGTTTACGCTTAAAAATTCAAAATGCATTAGATGTGAGATACGAAAAGCCGATAATGCGCAGAATCTGCCACCACACACTACTGTCTTATCTTATCCCTTGAAACCGAAATTCCGAGGCACGAATCCAACAGAAGTAAGGGTGTGAGAAGGGTAAAGGGGAATAAAGGGGTTTGGGGTTTCTTTGATCGAACGTTAGATTTCGTGCTATGTATATCGTTGTGCCGAATAATTTATAGAAAAAAAAAAAAAAAAAAAAAAAAAAAAAACAGAAAACGGTGCATGGGAAAATTGCAAGTAAAATCTAATATCTTGTTTTTTTTTCTTTCGTTCTTTCTTTCTTTCAGTCTAGAAGAAATAAGTGGAAAAACATTTCTAAGCAATTTTTTTTTTATTCGCAAATTTATTCTTCTATTTTTTTTTTCTTTTTTTCTAATTCATTAGACGAACTCATCGAAAGAAATGAGAATACTTCTCGTCTATCGTAAATGTTAATTTTACGCGATTATTTGCGTAAAAAAATTTGTCGACCAATTGTTAAACGAATTTTGTATCTTCTTATCTGAGATTAATGATAAATAACAAATTATAAGTGTACAATAATTAAAAAGAAAGATAAAGAAACTTTCGATGATCCATTTGCCAATCTCAATGTCAAAGTGGAGCGCATTTGAAAAAGAAGTCCGCTTTTATTTGTCACTGCCAATATTTTTATTATTATCTAACATAAGAAAAAAAAGAAAAAGGAAAAAGAAATACGAAAAAAATTACTTCAAGTTAAAATTTGAAACTTTAATAAGTGAAAAGGTCCAGTTTAGTCCAGAAGTCAGGAATCCTTGTTATTTCTCATGTGCAAAGTGACATTTTTCGGAGATTGTTAGTTTAAAGAAAAAAAGAATAAAAAAAACAAAGAATCCTGAGAAGTCAACCAACAAACCACCTTTGTCGCGGTTCTCGCAATTGTTAAAGTTGGAAAATGAAAGTTCACGTATGTTAGAACAATGAAAAAAAAACAACAACAACAAGAAGAAAGAAAACACATACTCGACTACTTTGACAAAAGTTCATTAACACGTTTTTTTTTTTATTATTTTCGTGTGTGTCTTCTTATACCACTCGACACGTAGTCTACATTTACCTACTGTATACGTCTCGTACTTAACTTATTTATTTCCTCCGACTCATAACTTTAATTATCAAAACCATTTTCAAACGAATTATTTGAAAAGAATTAAAAAAAAAAAAATGACTTTCATTATACTTCATTCGAGGAATTAGACTCATTCAGAAACTTCGCGAATTGTAAATCGTATCACCAGAACGAAGATCATTATCTCGTTGTTTATACGGTACTCATTTGCAAAACGAGTTGTGTTTTTTTTTTTTTTTTTTTTTTTCGTTCTTTCGAGAATTCTAAACAAAAAGAAAGAAAAAAAAATGTTGAAATACCGTGAAATACAAACAACAACAACAACAACAACAACAACAACAGAAATACGCGTTTTCTGACAGAAAATATTTTGTAAACTATTTAATATCCCTATATGCACAATTTAGCAAAGGTAAAAAGCGGAATATAGAATATTTATTCGACGTGTATACACCTGTCAAGAGATTTTTCAAAACACACGCGTTCGGTCTCATTTTATCTCTGATTTATTCACTTTATTTATTTTTCACAGAACCACACTGCGTCGGTGGGGGACCATCTCTGATTTTGGCTATTACTAATTTTTATTTTTATTTTATTTTATTTTATTTTTTTTTTTTTTTTACTCTGACGGAATATATTATTTTACAGTGACAAAACATTGCGTGGAATATTACACATGCTATGTTCAAAAATTATCTTAATGGCCATTTTTATGAATATATGTAAATTGTTTTTAAGCGTGAAATATCATCGCTCATCTTGCGCGTACATGAACGTATTTACGTACCTTTTAACGCATATATATATATAAGTTATGAAATTACTGGTTAACAATTAAACAATGTGACATTACCAATGATATTTTCACTATGCAAATTGCTCAGTCATTTTTATATTCTTTGAAAATTTGTCATTTATACCATTTTACGTACATTTATATATATATATATGTATTATGTACTGTATATATGGGATAGAATATACGTATATATACATACGTACTTACATTACTCTCGAATGGTTCTCAGTTACGACGAAAGTTTGCACGCTTATCGGTAGCGTGTGCTCCATCAATGAGACTCGATTAACATTAAGCGAACGATTTTACGAGTGAAGTAAAATACGTTTACCCGAAACTTTCTTAAAATTCATTTAATTTACCGTCAAGAGTCCAAATGTTCTACGTAGTATAATACACAAACGTACGTATACACACACACACAATATATATATATATATATATATATATATATATATATACATTAGTACGTAAATACGTTCTATGAAAGTTTACAGAGCGATTGGAAAACGCATTTGAACATAATGTATTTTACATACTTTATACTAAACGATACGAATAGTGGCCTAGGGTAACGTAACTCTTTTAATGGATGTGTAATTGTGAAACCGATATCAAGTTGCGGTTCATTTTCACATTTATTACTCGTTATTGTAAAGCTTTACTCGTCCCTAATCAAAGACGATAAAGTTGCGAGACCAAAAATTTTACGAAAATGAAAATTACGAACTACGCCGATTCTATACATATAAGTATATATAGGTATATTTCTGTAAATAAATAAGGTTAAAATAAGAATTATAAAAATGCAATTCACCGATAGAACAACGTCTGTAAGCTATTGTTTCGTAACAAAAGATAATGATGACAAACATTTGTATTCATTATTATTACCTTTTTATCCTTTTCGATACAAACAATCACACACTTGATACGTTTCATACGGGAAAAAAAAAAGTACAATAATTGTGACAGTTTTCAATAAATTGACATATTTTCGTATTTTTTTTTTATTTTTTTTTTTTTACATTCTTTCAATGTAAAATAATATTACAAAAATATGTTTCTCAATAATTATATTCAAACTCAAACTATTCGTGAACTTTTTTAAAAGCTTTTATCGAATTATCTACGGTCGCTTGCAAATGACTATAAAACTTTAAAACCCATTTTCCCTCCCGAAACATTTTTCCAACTGGTTAGACATATATTAATAAATTCGTTTCATTTATTTAAAATGTTTCAAGCAATTAATAATATTCTCTTTTCATTTTGGTTTTTTTTTTTCTTTCCAATATTATCTTTACAAACGTTATACATATAGTTGTTACGTTTGAAAAAAAAAAAAAAGAAAAAAAGAAAAAAAATATGAACGAACCATTTTTCGAAAAAAAAAAAAACCTTTTAGTAGTATTTAAAAATAATCTTTTTAAAAAAAAAGAAAAAGAAAAATACCTTTTTTATATTTACTATATTTATAATATTATTTATTATAAGTATTAATTGATAGTTTAGTATATATTTATAGTATTTAATTTAAAAATATATATGTGTGTATTGAAAAACTAACAGAGATAATCATGACTCTTTGTTAATAAACAAATTATTCGTGATTAATAAAATAATATTGCGATTATAAATTGAGATGTAAACTATTCTATCTTTCAAGTTGGATGAAATTGCACAAAGTGTGCAAAATTTTATTAAAATCTATATAAATCTATAATCTATCTAATAAAATATATATAAATTAAGATTATATATAATATATTTTATATTATTTATATATATATATATATATATATATATATATATATATATATATATATTATATTATTTATTATATTTATATTATTTAATATAGTAATATATTATATATATTATATTATATAATAATATTTAAATTTTAATTTTATTTATTTATTTTTTAAATATTTCTAGTATTTTATATTATATTTTGTATATATATTTAAATTTAGTATTTTTAGTATTTCAACATTTACATAATATATATATAATATATTAAATAATATGTATATTAAATAGTGTATATAGTATATATATATATATATATATATATTAGTAAATGTTAAAATACAATTTGTGTTTAAGTGTAAAAACAAAGTGTATCAAAGTTGTATAATAATTTAAAGTATTTCATAAAGGAAACGATACGAAAACTATCCTTACATGAATATCTACATAAATAGCTTTCATGAAATAAGATAGAAACACTCTTCACATAGTTCGTTCTCGAGTTTTAGTTGAAGATGGCTTTTCTACTCGACAAGGAGACTTGCTTCTTCCGGTACAAAGTTATATTCCAGAAGCAGCAAGTAATTTGGGTTATCGCACAGTCGATAAACGATGAGGACAGTCTCGAAAGTTGGCGTAGCTGCTTAGCGCTATTACGTACTGTCGTGTATCCCCCTTGAAAGCTAACAGTTGAAGATGAAACGATTTAAAGCTCGTCCGAAATCCAACCTTTAGATTTCTAGATTTTATGCTTATAGCTAGAAACTGACTGACTGTCGTCTGGGATACAAATTTCTACGATTTCTAGTTTTATACATCTTCCTCATATGCAATTACATTTCTCTTACCTACTAACCTTTTACATAATACTACAATCTAAGAAATTAATACAAATATGATTATAATTACAGCAAATATAAGTTGTGTTATTTAATGAATTTTAATTTATACAGATTTTATAAAGAAAAATTTAATCATTTATAATTTGATGATAAGATGTGTTTGTTTGTTGTGTTTGGTATTAATTTGTAACTTTGTAATTAGAATAAGATTGGTCAAATTACTGCTTAGGAAAATTATTTTGGATAACTTTATACACACTGTCATTTTTCTAAGATTTTTATTTTAATAGTATAATATGTACCAATATTACAATATTTTATTATTCACCTAATATATATTTGCAAAAATCCATATATACACTATACATTCAAACTTTTGTTTAAGGTAACTATTTTGCGTGCTATACACACTATCATTTTTTCCAAATTTTTATTTTAATAGTACAATATGTACCAGTATTACAATATTTGATTATTCACCTAATATATATTTGCAAAAATCCATATATACACTAACTATACATCCCAACTTTTATTTAAGATAACTCTACTTTTACATTCACTTATTACATATCTTTACATAACTATTTATTTAAAACTTTTATTTCAATAATTTATAATAATACACAATGTAGATCAATATTACAATACTTAAACATGATATTTCCCAAGAATTATACAGGTGTCAGAAGTTGTTATCAAATTACTTAGCTCAACTGTATACATCATTAACGTACTTAATACGAAAACTATTTAAACTATTCAAACTAGTTCTGTAGTAATTAGAAAGCAATAGGAATCTCCCAACAGAGAAACAACACGTTCATGTGAATACCATAAGCAATTACACGATATAATCAAATGAAAACATCAATTAGAAACTAAACATCAATCACGACACACTTGTAGTAGATATTCGAAATTGAATTTCCCTGGAGTCGATTAAACGTTTCCCCATAGTTTTCGTAGAATTCGGAAACGATATTCCCTGATACGTATAGCTGGACAATTCGCATTATGCAAATGGAGTAACGATCGGCAGTTGGCACGACGCATTGTCTGAAAATCGCTGATTTTCATCGGATCGATGGAATAGTAGAAGGAAGAGCACCGATATCGAGGAAGAAGAAAAGGAAGAAGAAGAAGAAGACGAAAAAAAAAACATGAAGAAAAGTATATATATATATATATAGTTTGAAGTTAGTTACGTTATGAATATTCTGAATTTTGTCAAAGTTGAGATAGGAGTTTGACAGTTTAGGAAACACGATTGCTAATCGCAATGGCAAAGTTAAATAGGTCGCTAGTGATGTCGATTATCAATGACGTTAGAGAGGTAAACCACGTGACTGAGGAGATACGTTCGTGTTGTCTAAAAGATTCCATCGAACATCATTCATGGAAATTTCCAACGAAACTCGCAAAAAATGTACATTTTATGGAAATTTTAGAAAAACACGAAGGCACCGCTAGGGAATTGTACATTCTTCTCTTGGAACTGGCTTACGACAGGTCCGCTTGTATTTTTTGACTTTTACAAATTCTATCGCCCTTCTTATTCTTCGACTATCATCATCTGACGTCTTCCATTTTCACAAGTTTATGTCAAAAACAGATACGCTTCGTTCGACCCCCGTTAGATCCTTTCTTTGGCACTTTTACGACTCTTGTATTATGCACGTATCAACGCATATATCTATAACATATATTTATTAATATATAATTAATATATTATATTATACAATATAATATTATTATATTAATGTAAATATTATATATATTATATTAATATAATAACTTTTATTATAATTATAATAATTTATATATAATATAATTTAATTAATAATATAATATTATTATAATAAATAATTAATATAATTTAATTAATAATATAATATTACATTAATGTATAATATTATTATATATATATATAAATATTTTTAAAAATTTTTTATTATATAATTTTTTTCTTTTATTTAAATTTTAAATATTTAAAATCTATTTATTTGAGTATTTTTAAAAGCTCATAACGATAGGAAATTCTCATCATATAATATACAATATATAAATCAAGATAAATATTTCAAATTATACAATCTTTCTCTTTCTCTCCTATCTCTTCAATTAAATTTTAATTTTATTTTAAAAGACAAACAAATTATTTTTCAAAATGTGTGTGTATGTGTGTGTGTGTCAAATGTTTCATTTAAAATCCTAAATTAATAATATTATTTCAAACGATAAATTCCAATCGTTCGTTTCATTATTCAGATAATTAATTTTAAATGATTACGGAAATACGTGCATTGCAAATATTTTCTTATAAAAGCTTTTCCTCTTCTTTGTTCGCTAACTGCAACAGGATAGAACGCTTGCCGATATTCGATAACCGATACTCAATATATATTCTGCGATGTGTTTATATGTGCATGTGTGTATGTATACACTCACGTATACATATATGTGTAACCTAAACCGTACTACTTTACTCTACTTATCGTATACTAGACTACACCAAACCGTATATATTAAAAAGTTAGGGGTCCAGACTGTTTGCTATTGACGGAATAACTTTACCAACAGCAAATGGTAAAACGATATTAAATTGTAGTATTTAAATAAAAAAGGTATTTTCTTGTAATATATTAACTTAGAGAAATGTCATTATGTTTACAATGAAAAATATAAAAACATCATGTTATTGAAAGTTTCACAAGATCGATGTATAAAAAAAAAAAAAGCATACGCACGTTCTAAGTTCTCTTTTATTTCACAGCAGGATCCACTTCGTTCTACGTCTTATCTTGGATTTCATAGATGAGTATCCTCTTATAGAAGAAAAAGAAGAAGAAAAAGAAGAGATCTCGGAAGAATCGACGAACGTGAAAAGACCGAATTACGTGTCACTAGCACGCATCGTGCATCTTCTATGGAATCGTTTGAAAATCATACCGGAATATTTTTCAAAAAGGGACTTGGTAAAAAAAAAAAACAAAAAACAAACCTCGACCATACTTGGTCCATTCTAAGGTTAAACTAAGTTAAGATATATAATCGTTAGAAATGATTGTAGGATCAACAAAATAGGACAGAGGTCATCGTGGGTTGGCACGAAAAGGAGTTCGTTTCGAAAGGGGTTCAAGCAAGTTGTGAGCTTAATCATTGCGAAAGTTGTAGTATTGCGAGTGAGATTATTTTACGAATGATAAATGCGATCATGAGTGCCTTCCATGAGAATAAATTAATTTCTGCCGTGGCTAAAGAAAGGTATTACTTCCGGCAAGTAGTTAGAACGGATGCGTCGTTGACGATCCTTTTCACACAGGGACCTCTTAAAAGAAGATATTTACGAGAAGACTCAATGGGCCGTGATGAGGAGACTCGCGGCAGCCATTGAGATGGACATTAAGACGACTTTCGAGATGATGCAGGTGAATGATATGAAAAGGGAAACGATAAAGAGGAATTACGAGGAAGAGAAGAAGTTGAACTACCTTCAAGCCGAATTGTCACGTAAAGGAACGGACTTGGATCTTTTGCGAGCTGAACATTTTCAACTCGAAGAGAGGATCCAAAATAGTACGGTTCTCTCTTCTTCTTCTTCTTATTTACCTAGTTACTTACTTCGTCTCGTTACTCCCTTCTTCTTCATTCTTCTTCTTCTTCTTCTTCTTTCGAAGTAGTCAGGCTATTCATTCTTTACAAACTTTTTCCCTGGATAATATATATATATATAAATAGCCTGAGAGAAAGTAGGAAAAGCAGAACCGAAGAACCGAGTTATCGAATTATTGAGTAGTCGAGCTACTCGATCGATCGATCATAGTTGAACAAGCGAGTGACCGTGATCGTTGATCGCCTTCAGTCTCAACAGACCTTATTTTTTGGAAACTTGTCGATGTAGAAGAAAAAGATAAAGAAGAAGAAGAAGAAGAAGAAAAATACAAGGACGAAGTAAAAGTAGAAGTAGTAGCGAAGGGAAACAAGAAAATTTTATTACTTGCTACGCGTCTGCCCGGGGTCTTGTAAGCGAAAAGAAAACTCGTTCCTACGCGATGAATAAAACATTCTTTCTACTTATATTTCGTCTTCGCACGTGCACCACCACTCTAGTCGTAAGAAAAATAATTTAACTGAACTTTAACGGAACTTGTGTCCTCTAACCGTATAGATAATATATTTACTGATATATTTCAAATATATTACAAACGATACTACAAATTATTACTATCATTTCTTATACGTTGTAATAAGGTCTGTTGAAAGCAAAGAATTGTCAAACCAATCGGTATACATATATACAGAATGTCTGAATATTTATTCGTACAAATGTTGTGTCAGCTTATTTCACTCTCGAAAAAAAAAAAAAAATAATGTTATATAAAAAGTTAAATCGAAAAATTACAAAACTATCTTAATCTTTGCTGCACACCCTTTCTGGAGTAACACGCTTACCACACCCGGGTCCTTTAGACCCGGACGAAAAACATTGTTATAAAAAAGAAACTATTGCGTAGATTTACTTCAACATTTTTTTCGAGACTTCTTTAATATTTACTTCAAAAGACTATATAGGTTTTATAGCTTTAAATTAAATTTAAATATGTTTAAAAAATGATCGAAGTTGAACAATTGAGAAAAATCGATGTGAAATTCGTCACATGACAGAAACATGCCATATGCTACAGTAGTGTCAAACTGTATTGTATTTGTATAGGTGACCAACATTTTCAACGAAGTTTATAAATAAAATTTTATGTGACCTATATTTATGTAACATTTTTGTTTTGTTTATTTTTGAGCGTAGAATATACTCGTAACGTTTGTACGAAAAAAAAAAAGAAAGGAAACAACAACAACAACAACAACAGACAACCTACCTGTATAATTGTTATCGGTATATATTGTGAGATCGAATACTTCTATTCTAAATAAAATAGGCATTCGTGTGGAAGTTTACCGAATGGTGGTTCTGGATAGTTCAATGGTTAGAGCATTCGTTTGGAAATCGGAAAATTTCGATTCTAAGTCCTTGATCCTGTCAGTCCAATGATCACATTATTTTTTTTTCTTTTTCATTAATACTTGCAACGTACGAACAATTATCAAATGATTTGATTATATCATTCTTGATACATTGTGTTGAATAGTTACACGGGATTTTGATCAATTGAAAGAAAAGTATATTCAAATGGAAGAGATGAAAGAAAAACTAATCGACGAATTGGCAAATACTCGCATGAAAATGGAACGTACAGGTAATCAAATCAATTTCATTCACAATTGTTACAATATTATATTATAATCTTTAATGATCTATTCACGTTTCATTTGTAAACAATTTGATCACGAGCATGGTCAAACATTTGGGAATAGGGAACCACTAGAAAATATTCAAATACTCGAGTGCAACTCGAATAGTTCAAAAGTGGTTTTGTCATTTTCAGGCCTTACTCGAAATAATTCGAGTTTGTCAATTTTCGTTAAAAGTTTAATCCAACGTTTACGAATCATTGCGATAGTCACGTGTTGACAACGTTGTTTCTATCGAAAGTTGTATTTTCAAATTTATCACTAATATTTCATTGTTTTTTTGGTTGACTATTTTTTTTTTTTTTTTAAATAATGTTACTTTTTAAACAATTTTTCAATAAAATATGTCAATTCTAAACGCAAAGCTGTCAAAAGAGGTACCATTTCAATCGTAATAGAAATAAGTGTTAATAACATAAAGCATCGAAAAAAACAAAAAAATCAAAATTCAATCAAATCGACAGAGATCGGTAATATTGACGTAATTACTGAAAATATGATCGTGACGTGTTTCACTTTCTTGATGAAAAAGGTAATACGAGTAAGTGGGGAGGGGGCTGATTGTGAGAGAGCGAACGTTTCGGAAGATAAATTGAAATCTTACGAATGAGAAGGAGGAGGAGGAGGAGTGAGTGAGGCAAGCTAGACAAGGAAGAAAAATCGATAAAGAGAGAAAGAAAAAGAAAAAAAAAGGAAAATAAAAGAATGAGAAAAAGGACGGGGGGGGGAAAAAAAAGTGAAAAAGTGAAAAAGTGAGAAGCTGTTCGATGAAATTTCTCTTCTTGAATACGACGATGATCGCGATCCCTTCAATAAGCAAATTCTCTTTTATTTTTTATTTTATTTTTATTTTTTTTTTTTTTTTTACTTCTATATCTCATCACTACTCAGGGGTTTTTCTTATCGCAGAGGAGTCATGGGACATTTTGCAAAGTCAGACCTTGAGCCTGGCTGAGAATAAATTGGAACTGGAAAACAGCGTGAGAAGACTAGTCGAAGAGAAGAAGAAGAAGAAAAAGAAGATGGTCGGTAATCGCGATGCGTGTCCCGAGACAGAAAGAGCTCTTAGGATCCTGCTGACCGAATTGGAGAGAGAAAATCATTCGGTAAGTCAATTGTATGGCTGAGTGGTGGAAAGAGAGGAGTATTGAAGGGAGAAGGGAAGAGAAAAAGGGTTGAACAAGGTTCCTATGAGAACAGTGCTCCCTGACGGGAGATCATCTCTATTGCTCGTGACATTTTGACATGAGAACGTGGTCGAAATTCGTAATATCGATTCAACATATATATATATATATATATAATATATGTGTGTGTATATGTGTTATATGTGTACTTATATATGTATATAACAAGTACTGCACGTAGAAATATATATACGTTTTCTGTAAAAATACAATTTAATATGTATATATATATTTAATATATAATATATTACATTATATATATAGTAATATAATAATATGAATAAATATAATTATATAAATTAAAATAAATAAATAAATAAATGAATATATAATAATATAAATTAAATTATAATTTGAAAAATATATCATTGAAATTTTGTAAATACGTTTATCGATAAACGTTCTACTTTTTAGATAAAAATGGAGTATCGTGTTAAAGTGGAAGAATTGGAAAGGAAGTTGGAAGAAATGAAAAATCGTGAAATCGTAAAGATATACGATACGGAAAGAAATGAAGGAGAATTATACGAGGAAACGATATTAATGCCAGGAGATGATCCTGAATTAGATATGACGCGACAACTTATCTCAAATCGTCAAAAAATCGAACTCCTTCAACGACAAAATGAACGCCTGTCGAAGACGTTGAATCGTTTGAAAGAGTATCGTTTAACGACAATAACGACTACCACCACCACCACCACAAATACAACTACGATGACGATGATGAAGATGAAGACAACCAACGCGAAAAGTCTTTTCAAATGATCTCCTAGAGTTTTCTTTTTTTTTTTCATACGTTCACGGATTTGCATCGTTCCCTTTTTAAAAGATCCTGATAAATCGTTCGAGATATCAAAGGCACGCGAGATAATGTTGCAATGAGGCGCAAGTAATTCGTTCCAAAAGCTTTCTTCGATAACTATCTTCCCTATTCTAGTTCCATTCTTCTTTATTTTTCCTTATGTTCAAACGGGTTACAATAATTCATCCTCAAAAATGCCAGATGAAAAATTAAAAAAAAAAAACATGTGTGCATATCACACAAGTTAGAAGTGAAACCTTCAAATAAACAAGTTTCGAGGATAATTTATTATATAATATTATTATAATATTATTTGTACTTTTAATTTGTAATTATTCATTTAATTATTAATTTAATAATATAAAAATGCGCGCCTGTGCGTATGCAACCCTTCAGACACACTTTGAAAATGTTGCTTGCAAGTGCCATCTATTGGGACGGAATTTTTTTTTCCAGTCAAAACTGTTTATACACGTATGTATGACCAGGTTGCCTATCTTTCGGGCAGAAAAAATTCCGTCCCGACAGATGACGCTCGCAAGCAACACTTACAAAGTGTGTCTGAGGGGTTGCATTCATACAGGCGCACATTTTTTTAAATAATTACAAAGAAAGTAAATGATAAAACACTTTAAAAAAAATGTTAGCAAATGAAATATTTTTTTCTAAATAATGATATAAATTGAACTCTAATATTGTAATTAAAAAATCATGTGTGTACAGATCACATAGGTTAAAAGTGAAACCTTAAAAAAAAAAAACTAAGTTTCGAGAGAATGAGACGAATGCAGAGAGTATCAAGAGTAAGATAATGATCCGTTTGATTTTTTTTACAAATCACACCCATTCTAAAGAAGTTTTCACTTGAAAAATAAAAATGAAAGGAAGAAAGAAAAAAAGAATATTGTCAAAGAATGGGAAAAAGCGAGTAGAACGAGTAGTAGACCCCGAAACGAATCTCGATGTACCAAAAAGTTTTAATCATCTCGGGTAATTACGAACTATCAAGGTAGTCCTAACTTTTATGCTTGTTCCTCTCTCTCTCTCTCTGTCTCTCTCTTTCTCTCTTTGTCGATGATGGTACTAATAAATTATACCGTCAGACTTTGCTCGTAATCCAAAGTTCTTCGAAGCACGTTCGACTTCCGGCATCTGGTTCGTCCCTTAGTTGCCATAGTCCGATCGAGATCAAACTGGAACATTGATTTCACGGCTCGAGAATACTCCAAGAAACTTCGTTTCTCTCGAGTTTAGATTTTCAACGCTTTTCTCGCATCTTTTCGTATACGTATATACTTACCTACCTATGTAATAATGTACATATATATATGTATGTATGTACCAACTCGTTTCGATTGAGTTCAAGAAATTCGGCTGTATAAACCTCATTCAAGCACGGATGGTATAAAACTACTTGTTGATTTGGCACCGTTCATAAGTTTCCCTTGAATAGCTATGTATATATGTATGTATGTATGTACACGTAAGTACTCAATCTTACCTACAAATGTATACCCCAACAAAAAATTTCCTCGAATTGAAGATAAATGGAAAAAAGAGGAAATTGACTTTTACAGAAAGGAAAAAGAAAAGTTAATGCGTTTGTTCCCAAACCTTTTTATTATTCGTACGTTGTTCTCACTCGTACATAATAAATAAAAGGAAGGTTTCTCGGTGTTTTAGAAGAAAATAATTAAATTTGTTCTTAACAATATGTATGTATGTATGTATGTATATATGTATGTATATATGTATGTATGTATGTATGTATGTATGTAGGTATGCATGTATTTATGTATGTATGTATATACTCCAAAACGTAAACGTATCGAGCGAGAACGATTGGAGAGTAAATTCTTGAACGTGCGAGCGCGTGCCTATTATATACATGTTATATAATATATTAATAATAAATATATATATATATAATTAAATATATATTCTTCTTATTATTTTTTTCTTTCTTTCTATATATATATATATATATATATTTATAAATGTATACGCACACACGCGCACACGTATAATATATGTAACTTCATATTGAAATATATTCATTTTTAAGTACGAATAATTACACTCCACGACATAGCAAGTATTGTAAATATATTACAAATGTGACCCTTTTATTTTTCTTGCTTTTTTTTATTTTTTATTTGTTTTTCATTTTTGTAATGTTTTTTTTTCTTCTTCTTTCTTTGCGTTCTTTTTTACTTCTCATGATTTTTATAATTACAATATATGAAGAGCGATTGACGACCCATCGTGATCTCTCGAATCATAATGAAACAGGTGGAGAAAAAAAAAATAAAGAAAAAAAAGAAAAAGTTAAACGATCGAACGCGAAATTGATATACAATATAAATAAACCCTTTCGTTACTACGGGCCATTATAGTGGTCCTCAATACGATGCCACTGAGATATTATTACGGGCCTTCTATAAAATACCGTATATTTTACATACGAACGAACATATGCAATTCACATCAAATATCTATCTCACTTTGAGAACGTATAATTTGAACGTTTTTAATATTTTCTTATTTCAATATAATAGTTAAAATCATAGTTAATAATAAAATAGTTCAAAATAATAGTTAATATCAAGAACAACAAAATTATTCAAAAAATAAAGTGCAGTATCGATGTTGCATATATATTAGCAGCTTATCATACAAGTCCGCGAAAAAGAAACACGCCCGTAGCGAAAAGGGTTTTAAATAAACGCGAAAATATTTGATAATAGGACGAAGGAGCAGCTGAAGAGTCCGGCTCTTAATTTTCGTCCTTAACACGTTCAGGACAAACGGGAAAATCTTACGAAGAATATTCTTACGGAAATCCTCGTCACAGGCCACGTGCGACAAAACGAAAGTTGAATCTCTCTCTCTCTCTCTCTCTCGACGATTCAAAATCTTTCTCATTGGAAAACTGTTTTGTTTATATTTTTTTGTTTTTTGTTTTTTGTTTTTTTTTTCGAATTATCCATCGAAAACCTTATCACTGTAATTAACATTATTATCATTAATTTATATTATCAATATATAATAATAATAATAACAATAATAATAATAATAATAATAATAATAATAATAATAATAATAATAATAATAATAATATAAATAAGGATCACCAAGATGCAATAATGTTGCATCAACTAAGATGCATTTTGAGTAACCATAAAATAAAACGCCATTTCTATACTCGTTAGCTTTCTTTCTTTGTAATATTATATCTAATAATAATAATTATTATTATAATAATAATGATAGTATTAATTGTCAAAATAATAATAATAATAATAATAATTAGCTTCGTTTGATTTCCCATTGGGAGCATACGAAGAAACCATGTACCATGTACCATGTACCATGTATTTACATCGATTTTCTATCGAGTTTAGTCGACGAAACTTTTTCCCTATGGAATAATAGTCTCGACGTAACATTTCTCGTTATTGTTTAAACGAAGAAAAGGAAATTAAATAAAAGAAGACAAAAAGAAATATAATAGAAATAAAAGAAAAAGAAAAAGAAAAAGAAAAAGAAAACAAAATGAAAATGAAAAGAAATTAATAAACGAAAGTGAACTTACTGCACTTTCTCTCGATTGAAATGAAAATTTGAAAAAAAAGAAATAAAAAATAAAAAAGAAGTTACAAATATAATTAATATTTATATAATAATTATATTAATAAAAAAAAATAAAAAACAAAACAAAGGCGTTGTAATCGTAGAACCGACTCTATTTCTTTCTTTCTTATTTTCTATCTCTATTTTATTTATCTTTCATCGAGAGACGAAAGAAAAATCAAAAAGAAGATAAAAAACGACGTATAAAAAAAGTTCTGTCCATAATCCTTTATTATGTTGGAAAAATAAAAGAGATAACGAAATAAGTAAGGGGATGATAAAAAGGGCAGAAAAATAAAAACGGGGGGAGGGGAAAAAAGAATGAGAGATAATAAAATACAAGAAAAAAAAAAAAAAAAAGAAAAAAAGATACAAAAGAAATAAAAGAAGAATAAAAACAAATAGTTCAATTAATATTCCTATTTAATATCCCTTGAGTACTGAATTTTATCTCTGAAAATGTTTATATTCAATTTCTTACTATATGAATTAATATAAATAAAAATTAATACATTTTTTTATTTGAAATATATTTATATTGATGACATATAAATATATATATATATATATATATATATAATTTGCAAAAAACAACATTTCAATTAAAAGATATCAATTAACACTAGATTTTCCGAATTGAGCCAATTTGACTCATTGAACATATTTGATTATTATATATTTATAACATTTAAATACTATTTTTTAAAAACTTATATTATTATTGGTTTTTAGTTTACGTAATGAAATATACGTAAATATTAGTTGTTCCATTCCTTTACTTCCTTCCTACTCTTCCATTCAAACAATCATTTTTTTAAATCATTCCAAAAAATTATGAACAAAAAACATCCGTAAATCTAGTGTTAAATATATATAAATATATATATAAAAAAAAAAAAACAAACAAAAACAAAAACAAAATAGAAATATTTATATATTTATTATATAGATGACGAGTCAAACTCGTCTACAGTAACTTTGCCCAAGGTAAGCAGATGACGAGTCTCACTCGTCAAATGTACCCAAAGGGTTAAAGAGGATTTCCTTTCTCGAAACAACAAGGAACAACACAACCTTAGCAAAAAATTCAAATACGATTGGAGGATGACAAAGGACACCTTCATCCTCATCCTCATCCTCATCCTCATCCCTCTACATCTTTATCTTCGTTTTTGTCTCTTCGTATTTCTTCATCGTCATCGTCATCGTCATCATCATCATCATCATCATCATCGTCTTTTCTTTCCAACCTTTATGCCTCGCTTCGTTTCCTCCGAAGAACCGGAAACAACTATCACGTGATTCTAACATAAGTTATAAATTGTAGCTTGAAGGATTTAGAATGCAGGAAAATGGAAGAAGAAGAAGAAGAAGTTGAAGAGGAAGGGGGGAGGTGGTAGGGGGAGATGGGAGGGGAAGGGGTAGGGGAGGGGGAGAGAAAAGATGTTGACAAAGACCAGCTTCGTTAACGATGCTTCTGCTTCTGCTGCTGCTGCTACTGCTGCCAGGACGACCGAGAGAAAGAGAGAGAGAGAGAGAGAGAGAGCTTTGTATACAAAAGGAAATAAAGAGAAAGCGAGAAAAAGAGAATGAGAAAGAGAAAAAGAAAAAGAATGAGAAAAATAGATTGTAAAGAATGTAAAGAGAGAAAGAGAAAGAGAAAGAGAGAGAGAGAGAGAGAGAGGAGAGACGAACAAACGAGTGTAAACGAAGTACGTTAGAATACGAGAAGAAAAAGTAATAGAATCGATATTATCGACTCGGAAGTGGATACTCTATCTATCTCACTCACACTCCCATTGTATTCTCGAAAAAAAAAGACATGCTCTCTCTTTCTTTCTCTCTTTCTCTCTTCTCTCTCTCTCTCTTTCTATCTATATATCTATCTTTTTTTTTTGATTCCCTTACTTTTACGGAACATCAAACCGAAAGAGATTCTCTCTCCCGAAGGATGAAAACTCCTTTGGGGTGAATGTCGATTATGCGACAACGTCCTTGTTGAATCGATTTTAAGGGGGGTGGGGGTGGAGGGTCGAACTAGGGATGATGGTAGTGGTGGTAGTGCTGGTGGTTCTCTGAATAAACCAGAAAGGGTTGTAAAATGAAGAATTGAGGTATGGGAGTGGGGGGTGGTATAAGGAGTAAACGAGTAGCATGATCACCGAGTTCTGACTCCTCCCCCCAACTGGGGAGAGAGATTTCAAGATCCGAACAACGTGCATTTTACTTTATAAGAATCCTTTTTTTTTTCTTCTTTTCTTTTCTTTTCTATTTTTTTTTCTCTTCTCTTCTCTTCTCGTTCGATTAAGGACAGACGTAATATTTTTCTTTGCCTCTTTCTTTTTTTTTGGTTTTTTTGTTCTCTATCGTCCTCACGTGTTGGAAATAAAGATAAAAGAAAATAGGATCGAACAATTTTCTAGATTATTTTTGTTGTTTTCTTTTTTTTTCTTTTTATTTCTATCTTTTGTTTCTTTTTTTATCGCAATCTTGATAACAAAAGCAAAAGAAGAAGAAGAGAAAAAAAATGATCATCGATCGATCGATCGTCGTGTTGCTTCGCAATGTCTTTACACGTGTAATCAATCATTCATCGGAATTCAGCGGAAATTTGCTAATCAGACACGTTTTAATTGGGCCCCTCCCTCCTCCTCAGCCGTACTTTAATCGCAAAATTGCTATTAAAAGCGCATTCATTTTTAACCTTTCAAAATAAAAAGACCAACAAAAGAAAGACAAAACACAACAAAACAAACGAAACATCTACGTCCTATTCTTTTTCCATCTTTCTTTATTTTTCTTCCTTTTCTTCTTTTTAGCTTGTTCTCTCTCCCTCTCTCTCTCTCTCTCTTTTTAACTTCTTTTTACTTGTTTTCTAAACTTCTCTTCTTGTTTCTCTACCATCGGCAACCCCTCCTACTCCTCTCTTTGCTTTGCTACCCCCCCCACCATCATATCTTATCTTTGTTATTCCTATGTTTTTCTTTTTCTTTTTTCTTTTTAAACGGGTAACGAACAAAAGGTGTGTGTGTTGTCTTCAGAAACGATTTGCAAAATTTGTTTAAAAAAAAAAAAAAGGCTATGATCTCTGTCTCTCTATCTCTCTCTCTCTTTCTCCCTCTTCCTCTGTCTCTTTTTCTCATTGTTAATTTCCTTTCTTCTTTTGTGATTAACTTTTTCTCTTACATTCGTTTTAATTGCCAAACCCCAAAATGAGTTTCACCTAATTTCCTTAGGAATAAGCTCGAACTTATGCGCTCTAACGCGTATTATAAACTTTTTAATGCTTTAACTATTATTATTATCATTATCATTATTATAATTATAATTATTATTTTTATTAATATTATTATTGCTACTATTTATTATTACTGTTATTATTATTATTATTATTATTATTAATAATTTTATATTATTATTATTATTATTAATTTTATATTATTATTATTATATATATATGTATATATTTATATATATATACATATCACTATTTTATTAGGAGCACCGTGTTCTTGTTAGAAGCGCGACTACTCTGCAAGCTCAAAAGCTCTGCTCTTTTAAGAAGCCCCGGGCTGCGGTTGTCTTTTATGTTTTCTTTCGGCTTTAGCGCGAAGGCGGAAGTTTGTGTCGCTTGTTGGCTCTTTTCTTTTCTTTTCTTTTCTTATCTGTTTTTTTTTTCTCAGTTACTTTCCTTTCTTCCTTTGTTTCTCTACTACAAGTATTTTTATTTCTTTTCTTTATCTCTTTATTTTATATATATATATATATATATATGTATATATATATATATATATTGTTCATTCCTCCGTTCGTTTATTCCGTCGTTCTCTGTCTCTCTCTGTAGGGTGTACCTTTCAACTATTTCCTCTCTACAATATTACTTTAATTATTTTTATTTAATTTCGATTATTAAATGTTCATGGTAAAAGATCAATCAATAGCCGTCAAAGATCAGACTAAGATTGGAGCCTTAGGCCCACTTATTGACGATCAATTCACCTACTGTAACATAATATTAAACAGGTTCGTAATTAATGATGAAAAAGAAGCAATCCCTAAAAAATATCCCTAAAATCTTCGGATGATGATTACGAAAGAGAGAGAGAGATGGAAATAAGCATCAATTTGTCACGAGAACAAATGATACGTCAATGCATTCCTTTATGTATATATATATAAATATACGAACACGCTCGTATGTGTATATATATATATATATATGTAATATGTGAGTGTGTGTGTCGGTATTCCAAGGTAAAGGATCCGATCATAAAAAGAAACACGTATCTTCCTTTCGTCGTACGGCTTATATTCATACACACACAACACACATACATACATACATAACACAAACGCATACATACGTACACATACACAGCAGCACATGTGTTGACTCTTTCAGATCAACGAACAGAATAAAAAGGATACTAAAGGAAAGACAATTTCGTTTTGTTTGGTTCTATATAACGAAGAGATCTCGCGTATCTACGTTAAGAATAACGTAACACACAGGACAGACAGACAGACAGACAGACAGACAGCAGACACACACACACACACACATACACGTGTTCGATGTCCTTGGTTGCTTCCTGATGATCATAACTTTGACGGTATACTCATCATTGTCCTGTTTATACGTGAACTATGATGTCTCTTTTTGCTGCGTGTAATACACACTTATCATCCCTATTATTTCTTCTTTCTAGTTTCTCTTCAATATATTGACGGGACATATGTTCTCTTTTTAGTGTATATGTATATGGATGTACAATGGTATATGTATATCTTCTTATATGTTCCTCTCTTTCATTTTTCAGATTTTCTCATTCTCATTTTCAAACGGCTTACCCAACCACCTCATTTTCCTTCGATTTTATATTCCTTATTTTCATATATATATATATGTGTGTGTGTTATGTGCATATATATATATATATATTTTTTTTTAATATAGAGATGACGTAGTATGTATGTACGTATGTATGTATGTATATATATGTGTAAAATGTGTATGTTTGAATTGCCGTCTTTCGAAGATTTCTCTCGCTTTGTCCGCTTATTCGAGGATATACCGCTTGCCATTTGTTTTTTATTATTTTTCTTTTTATTTTTTTTGGTATGATTGTTCTTTTTTATTTTTTTACTCGTTCGCGTATCTCCCCAATGCATCATCTCGTGCTTTATTTCCGCGGCGTCACTGTAGGTGCCACTGCAAACATACGACGAATAAAAGAATTATTATTAACGAGAAAACTAAACTTTGATGAAAACAAAATTCTGATTAGTTTTGCTTTATTTGATTTTATTTTATTTTATTTTATTTTTTCGCAAGCGTGCAATATATCGAGCAAAAATTAGATATGTATATGTATGTATGTATGTGTATATGTAATTAAGAAATAGAGAAATAAAGAGAGAAAAAGAGAGAGAGAGAGAGAGATAGATAAAAAGTAAGCATAGACGAGGGTTGTTACTGGTGGTGTTGGCGGTTTAAAGTTGCCGATATTAGAGCCAGAAAAGCGTGTTAGAGAAAATTTCTTTGAAGAGAGAAAAAGAAAAAGAGAGAGAGAGAGAGAGAGAGAGAGAAAGAGAGAGAGTGTGATAGTGACAGGAAAAGAGAGAACGAGCCTTGATTAAAACTCCTGCTGGTTTACTCTTGCAACGCAATGCGAAAGTATGCCGACGTTGCTTAACGTGAAAAATATTGGCACTCGCGTTAGTCGAGAAAGCTTCTTGAAAACGAATGAAAAAGAAGACCAAAAAAAAAGAAAAAGAAAAATAAACCATGAGGAAAAAGCTGCTGGTTAAGGATATGAGCTTATTTTTTTGTTTTTTGAAGAAAAAGTAAAGCTTTTTGACAAACCATCATCGGGCTACGATAGCACACCCTTTTTCTCTCTCTCGAATCGTCTAATTGAAAGAGAGAATAAGTGGAAATGTGTTTGCTTAGAAGCCAGAGTAGTGCAACTTGATGAATGAAATGAATTCTTTTTGTTTATTTTTTATTTTTTTTTTGTTATCTCCATTTTCCTATTTCCTTTCTCTTTATGCATCGATGAACTTAGGCAAATTCGCGTATTATCATCGTGCACACGCACTCAGCTAGCAAGTTAGCTGTTTATTGCGTGTAAATATGTATATATATATATATGTAAACATATAATAAATATAAATAATTAAAATTCGCTTACCTTAGATGATGTCACTGATAAATCCTCATACTTTGATTGGATTCGCTAGGTAAACCAAGTCCAAGAAGACCTAGCGGTTTGATCTTTTCACACACCAGCAGGCAGGGATTAGCAAAAAGGTGTCGGTGGTCGTGGTGGATTATTTTGCTCGTCGAGGGAATAAATTTCCTTGGTTAGAGCATTCCAGGTTGACAAGACCGATACGGTAATTACCTATGCACTGGGATTACCGTATCGGTTTTCCAAGAGAAGTCATGCACAAAAAATCAAACAACAAATCCGGGGGGAACCAGGGTGGTGTTAACAGGCAGCGCGTGTATCATAATCCATGGAATACACCGTGGATATTGTTACACATCAATGAACAACGATGATGACGAAAACGACGATGAGAAGACGACGACGACGATGAAGTAGACGACGATGATGATGATGACGACGACGACGACGTTGATGATGTTAACGATGAAAGTAATGATGACAATGATGATGATACTTATCCATCGTTGATATTCCTGCATTCCAACTGGTAGTCTTTATTCTTGATTCATGATCTCTTACAGTATGTATATATGAGATCAGGATAAAAGGTGAAATGACAGAAATGAGAGAGGATCCAACGAGAATAGTCAAGCTACTCTCAAATCGTAAAACGGGAAATAAGCGAGCTAGCGATAAGTGATGATTATTTCAAGTTATCTCTTTGTTTTATTAGTAGGCCGATCATTGACTTGTTAACACACACGCATCATTAGTAACACATGACGTTTATTATAACAAGCAAAGATTATTATTATTCTCGATCGATCATGATAATTCGGTCAGGTTCACTTGTTATAATATCATCCTTCATTTTCAATCTTAAATACTTAACCAATCGCACAAAGCTACAATCAATTATTATTGTATGCTGTACAACCGTCCATTTTGTTTTTCACATTACGCGGGGAGACTAGTATTATTCATTTACTTGAAAGATAAAAATGAACATAACAATACGGTAAATTAATTCAACCGATTTGGAAAAAAAGACCGATTCTCGATACTTTGTGAATAAGTTCCTAATACTGTATTGTTTTTAATTAATTTTGTTTCCTTTAATATTAATCTTTTTATTATTATTATTATTATTATTATTATTATTATTATTATTGAATCGAACCTTTATTCATTTTAATTCATTGTATGGGGATTTCCCGCTACTCAGATTTTTGTAAAAATTATAAACGCAGACAATAAATTATTACTGATTCATCAAATCTATTATTATTATTATTTTATTATTATTATTTTATTATTATTATTATTACTATTATTATTATTAATATTAATTTTATTGTTAATATTATTGTTGTTGTTGTTGTCATCGATGCACGCGATAGAGATAAATAATATCATAAATAAAGAATATTTACTTAGAGACAAGATTCGCGTCGTATTTACGATTGATTTTATTCATTTTGATTATTTCATTAATAATCGGGCACGCGAAACTCTCTTTTTAAGAATGAGAAGGAGAAATGTGTGATTACAATTTGTCGTATGAGTTTTTTGTTTTTTTTTCTATTACCGCCATTGAACAACGCGATATTCGATAATTATCGGTTTATTCAAAATCTTATGTCGTAAGAACGATCCTTATCTTTTTTATTCTTTTTATTTATTTATTTATTATTATTATCATTATCATTATTATTATTATTATTGTTAAAAATAGCTACCTCCTGTTTCTCGTATCAGGGAAGAAAGCAATCGGCTGAAAATCGAATTTGATTATTCGATTCACATCGGTCCGTTCAAACTTGCATTGCATTGCATTAAACAAAATCAATGAATAAAAAAACGAGATCTTTTTTTTTTTTTTTTAATTTAAACTTTCATTTACTTGTTCAACACGTTGAACATTACGCAAATTCTTATGGAAATCTTCGTCAAGCCACATGTGGCAAAATGAAAGGTTGAACGTCAGACACCGATGCTTGACATGGCTTGAACGGAAAGTTTGGTGTCAGTCATTTATGACTGACGTGACACTCAACAAGTTCAATCCTAATGTTGTAAATTCTGCTGTTCTTCCCTCATCGATGGCACTCTAATATTTTATTTAACTAAACTCATTTTTTTTTTTTTTTTTTTATTTTAAAACACGACCGCAAAGAGTTCCTTTTCAATGTAACCAAAAAAATAAAAATAAAAATAAAAATAAAAAAATAAAATAGAAATAATTATCTTGACAACTATTTTGAAGGATATTTAAACATTCTTTGGAACCTTTACATTTTGTATCAAAATCTAATAATAAATGTATATATTATTTATTTATTTATGTATGTATGTATGTGTGTGTATCTAATTTATCGTTTTATATAAGACTGAATGGACACTTGAAATGTATATAAAACATGATATTAATTACTACTAAATTTTACAATGATTAATCAGTTCGATATGACATCTGATTATAATAAAAATAACGAAAAAGAAAAAATGGTTTTTGTTTTAAATAGTTAAAAATTGCATAGACAATTTAATGAAAAAAAAAATAGAAAAAAAAAATAAGAATAATAAATTAATAATAGCGAAAGGAAGAATGTATAAAACAATAATAATTGGCCGAATAAATTAATTTGATGAAATAAACCATCGTCGGTCGTTAATTATTTTGTGTTGTTTTTTTTTTTTTTTTTTTTTTAAACACACACAAATTTTTCTATTTTTCATTTTCTTCTATTCTATTTCTTTTTTCTTTCTTTCTTTTTTCTTTTTTTTTTTGTTACTTTTAATCAAACGAATCTAAAAAAAAAAAAAAAACACAAATAATATTTTTCAATAAATCGCAAAAGAGAAAACAATAAAACAAAACAAAACAAAAGAACATATTTAAAAAATATGGAATAGTAATTCTGTAAAATTGTTTTCTAGTAATATTAAATTAGATGAATAATTATATTCGAATAGCACGATTTTTGATTGGTTATAGAAAATCGAGCCTACGCATACCAAGAGAAAGAGAGAAAGGGGAACAAACAAACAAACAAAAAATCAATACACAAAATCCACGTAAAATGAAATGCAAAAAAGGAACAGGACGAAAAAGAAATAATGATCGGTGGCAGTTTAAAAAGATCTTAAAAAGATGTCCGATGTTCGTTTGAATAAAACGACACCGTTGATTTATCGGCCATGCTAATTAACTTGGCTGTTCGATCGCATCTCCGTAATTACATAATTATCCTACGTGTATGTGTAAAATGTAGATGAGTGTAGAGGTGATGCTGGGGTGATTCTTTTTTTTTGATGTTTTTTTGTTTCTCTTCGTCTTTCATTATCTTTTTCGTCCTCGTGTGTTCGTACGCTCGCATTTTAAACTCGCCTCCTCTTTCTCTCTTTCTCTCTTTCTCCAACCACACCTAATTAAGTTAAATTATGCCCATACCAAAGTATTACGCCTTAACCATTAACATAATTAATTAATATATATATATATATTACACTATATAAGTTGTCCACCGCGATTGATGATGGGCTTTAATTGATTCAAATCCGGGAACCATATCTAACGCAACTTTTAATGTTTTGTATATATATTATTATTATTATTATTATTATTATTATTATCGCGTTGAACGATTTAATTCCACGTTATTTTTATTTTGTCTATTTCTTTTTCATTGAATTATCTATTTTTGTGAATATTTTGTATTATTTGTACGGGCCGCACAAACGAACCACCCACTCTTTTCTCATAAAACCACATCGTCAGTCTTGTTGCGTTTGCAAATGTATATATATGGAAAAAGTGGATTCGTAGAGCATTTATTCGTGCACTTTTTTATCAGCTCTACTAATCAGCTGTGTATGATGTATTTGATGTATTTATTCATATATGTATATATATATATAAAAAAAAAACCCCGAGATTTTGTTGAGATGACTAAAGAACAGTCAGAGGCGCATTGAAAGCCCACACGAATTATTAGAAAACGGTTATCAATCAATCGTTCTCAATTTTTCATCGCGCATTTATATTGTGTATGAATATGTGGGTGTGTATATGTTTTTGTGAATTATCGTATGTGTGGTGCATGTAAAATCTGGACCGGTGTAAGCTTTAACTTCCCTCTTTTAAATGACTCTATCGATTTAAATGTTTCTAATTGAATAACTCTAGTTTTTTTTTTTTGTACATAGTAAACGTTATTATTAGGAACGATTCAAGCTAACGATCGAGTCATTTTGGATTATAAAAAAGCTCACAACCGGTCCAGCAGATTTGAGAACGATGATGAGAGAGACATGGACCACTCAAGCTGACCTCGAACAAATTAACAATGTTTATTTAATCGCTAATTTATTATGTATACACAGAGAGAGACATACGCACGTACGATGACGACGACGACGATGACGACGACGACGACGACGACGATAGACAACGACGATAATCAATGACACAACTTGATGGGGTCCACATCGCACACATAGATGATATACACACAGTTACAGCGTAACGTGTTTTCTTTTTTCTTTTCTTTTCTTTTCTTTTTTTCTTTGTTTTGTTTGTTTTTGTATTTAAAGAATTAATATATAGAAATTATGAACATAAAATAAAAAAAAGTACGTACACGTTTGTAGATATAATCGAGTTATTTAAATTAATAATTAAGTGCAAGGTGTTACGAACTATGTCCTGCTGTGCCTTGTCGCATCTTTTCGTTTTATAAAAGGGATGTTATTAATACCGTACTACACAAACATTTACTTCGTATACTTCAAAAGGTATCTACATATAATACGTATGAATCACTAGAATGGGATGCATCGATACAAACTAATATATATATATATATCTTCATTTTTGACGATCTCTTAAATCTACAGATCTATTCGAATTGGCAAGGCAATAAATTTATAAAAACGCGATTTATGGAAATAAACTAAAAACAAATGCTATATATTGTTTACATTATTACTTTGCAGATCTTATGAAATAAGGTTGCAAAATAATTAAGGTTTGATCTTGTTCTAAAACTGATAGACACAGCAGGATTATTAATATTGTTAATTTTTGATTACCAGGGATTTGTGAGATACTAATAGGATATTTTCTCTGTAAGGGTTGCATGCACTATATCCCAATAAGAAGGAAGACACGTGGCAATGTATGGGAAATATTAATAAAGGTTTTTCCATTAATCCAAACTCCATGCAAAATTACTCTCTTGACATTTCAGCAATTTATCAGACAGCTCCCGTTTTGACCTCTTCATTGAAGCAGATACTCTTGATGCTAAAGAATTCATTAAACACAGAATTTGATAATAAGCAGACAATCAAAAAAGAAAGCAGAGAATAATAATAATAATAAATAATTAGCGTGCTCGTTTAAAGTTTAAAATCAAAGGAACGTACGTGTGTGTGTGTGTGTATGTGCAAAAATTTACCATGTGCGTGCAAGTAAGGTCAACAATTTACTTGAAATTATTATTTCGCTTAATAAAATTCTTTTTTCTTTTTTCTTTTTTTTTTTTCAATCAATTTTATAGTTCCATTGATGTTCTTTAATTCGTTAGATTTAATAAGATATATATATATATATATTACTTTATTGAGAAAAGTTCATTGATGTATGAACATCGATGGAATTTCTTAGAATAAATCAGTACAAGTGCAATTAATAATGTGCCACAAATTTAAAAAGTTGAGGAGTTACCGGACGAAAAATGATACTGGAATGTGTACATATCACTAATTAAAATGCATGCGTGCAAAAAAAACAATGGGAAGGTTTCGGCTAGACCTGATAAGAAATAACACCTACGTGTATTTTCTCTCGGACAAAAACAAGTTAACATTTAAAGGCACTCGTAAAAAATAATTTAATAATAATAATAATTAATTCTTTGATTACGGCAAAGATGTGAGTCTCTTAATCACTCGAGCGGCCACTTAAAAGCCCACGTGATCATGGGACATATTCAAAAGGTACGGTCTGTGTATGTGTATATATATGTGATGCGGACTGGTGAGCCTTGGGCGACGTATCTTTTTCTGTTATTTTTTTTTTTGTTTTTTTTTGTTTCTTTTTTTTTGTTTTTTTTTTGTTTAATGGTTGTACTAACACCATGCACAACAGTCAAACTCGTTAAAATCTCACTTAAACGCACTTTGTTAATAACTTATCTTGACCTTCCCGCACCTTGGAGGGAAGAACTTTAGTTAAATGCATTTGCAAGTCCAAGAACTCAGTTATAAATGCTTTCCATAGGAAAAACATTGTTCGCTACACTAATCTTTGTTCACGGATGTTCTATATGGGACAAATATGCAATAGTCCAAAGAACACAGCCCACATTAGAACGATCCAATGCACGGTGTAAAATGGATTCTCACCATCTGTGATCTTTCTGGCAATAAACTTCAGGGTTTCGTCTAGAAGTACCACTGGAATGGAAAACTTCATAACGGTAACCCATTCTTCACCCGTTAAGGGAGTCACTTGGAATACGGACTGAAATAAGTGTAACACGTAATTAGCACGATAGATAAGTGATCGATAAATCGTTAATTATTTATATCATAAATTATTATTACCGAAAGGACGTCGACGTAAAGAATGACAAAGTGGAGTGTGAAGGAAAGAGCCATGGAGGCGATGAGCCACATGTTGGACCAAGGCGGCATCGAGATGAGTGATTGATTCTCCGATAAGCTAAGAGAGATTATCAACAAATTCGTATATCACGTAATTACTTGAAATTGATTAACACGTTAAGCGCCAGCTAACAGTAAACTGTCTATTCGGTTATCAGTAATTAACGTGACGTGAACGAAATGTTAAACAAAAGGCTAGGCGCTTAAAGTGTTAAACAAACAACAACAAAATATTATTCTAACAGAATCTCAAATTTACCTATTCATAGCGTTCAACATTTCAATAGTTACAAGTACTGAAAGAGCCATGGTCATTGGATGAGGATCAGAAAAGATTTTGCAATTAACGCCTTTGAACTCGTCTCCACCACCAATGCAAGCCAAGTGATGAGTCTAAATTTGATTGGAACAATTTTTTTTGTTAAACAACACAGATTAGAAATGTTATTTAATTTATTGATAGTTATTTACCAATTGATAATAATTCATTTGTGGTCCATTCGGACTATACAAGAACCACCACGCAGCAGATCCTACAGTAGCAGCACCTACATATCCACCAATGGCCAAGTATCGGAAAAATAGCCAACCGGAAATAAGAGATTCATCGGCTTTGCGAGGAGGCTATACGTAAACAAAATGATAATTAATTAAATGTTATACTACAGTTGTTAATATCTATGCAACTTTGTATTTCATCGTTTCTATTTTTACCTTGTCCATGATATCCAAGTCAGGTGGATTAAAACCAAGGGCAGTGGCTGGAAGACCGTCAGTGACCAAGTTAACCCAGAGAAGTTGTACTGGAATTAAAGCTTCGGGAAGACCAAGAGCGGCCGTCAAGAATATACTAGAAAATAAATATTTTCATGTTTAATGAAAAATAAGATTTTACTTTATAAAAAAAGTTCTTTTGTAATTAATTTACCTTACGACTTCACCAATATTAGATGAGATAAGATAACGAATGAATTGTTTCATGTTATTATAAATAGCACGACCTTCTTCAACAGCAGCGACAATAGAAGAGAAATTATCATCTGCCAATACCATCTCTGAGGCCGATTTTGCTACAGCCGTTCCAGAACCCATAGCAATACCAATTTCAGCTTTCTTTAAGGCAGGGGCATCATTCACACCATCACCGGTCTAGAAACGAGAATACAGAATACAATTAAAATACATATTATTATTTAGAAGACTATTTATTATATGAATCTAAATTTGATATTACCATAGCTGAGATCTCGTTCATACTTTGTAAGTACTCAACGATCTTCGATTTGTGAGCTGGTTCTACACGAGAGAACAGCCTAGCTCTCGCACAAGCTGATTTCTGTTCAGCTGGTGAGAGATCATCGAATTCACGTCCTGAGTAAGATTTTCCAGTCGTATCTTCCTCTTCAGTGAAAACACCAATTCGTCGGCAAATAGCTTCAGCGGTGGCTTTGTTATCACCAGTAATAACAATAACACGAATACCAGCAGCACGACACCTGACAATAGAATCGAAGACTTCTTTTCGTGGTGGATCCAACATACCAACGACACCAACGAACGTGAGATCTTTTTCGTAAGTATAGAATTTAGTGGAGTCACCCAAATCCATGTCATCGGGTTTCATCGGATGATCAGCGGTTGCTAAAGCAAGACAACGCAAAGTGTCTCGTCCAGTACCGTATTGTCTCGTCAAATCCAAGATACGATTTTTCAAAGTCGATGTAAGAGGAACCTTCTGGCTACCAACACGCGCATGCGTGCACCTGTCCAATACGCCTTCGGGTGCACCCTTAACGAAAAGTTTCGGTCCAGTTCCTAATTTGCTAGGTTTCAGAGGTACACAATATGAAGACATGGATTTACGATCTCGAGAGAACTCCAATGTGAATTCCTTCTTCCATTTCGTTTCAATATCTTGCCTAACAACGATAGCTGAAGTACGACGATCTAGTCCACTCTTCGTCACACCATAAGGATTCACCTTTTCAGCCAAAACGATCAGAGCCGTTTCCGTGGCTTCGCCAACCTTCTCGAAAGCTTGTTTGAACTCGTTAAAGTCAATAGCCGAATCGTTACACATAATACAGATCGTACCAATCTCGTGAAGAGTCTCATAATCCTGTCCTTTGATCTTTTGTCCTCTCAAGAAGATTTCACCGATCGGTTCGTAAGTTGATCCAGTAATTTCAAACTCGTGGAATGAGCTATCGTTACCTTCGATTTTATCAAAAATAAACATTCTGGAAAAAAAAAAAAAGAAAAAACATTGTGCCCATTAATTAATCAACCTAAATACAATGAATATTATTTAAAAACATTATGAAAAGCAAATTATACCGGCTAACAGACATCTGATTCGTAGTCAACGTTCCAGTCTTGTCAGAGCAAATAACAGAAGTACAACCAAGAGTTTCGACAGATGGCAAGGATCGTACAATAGCATTCTTCTTAGCCATACGTCTAGTACCCAAAGCTAAACAAGTCGTGATAACAGCTGGTAAACCTTCGGGAATGGCAGCGACGGCAAGAGCGACAGCAATCTTGAAGTAGTAGATAGCACCCTTGATCCAGGATCCACCGTGAGCGGGATCGTTAAAGTGACCGATGTTGATGGCCCATACAGCAACACAGATGACGGAGATAACCTTGGATAATTGTTCACCAAATTCGTCGAGTTTTTGTTGAAGGGGTGTCTTGATCTCTTCAGTCTCGGACATTTCGGTACGGATTTTACCAATAGCGGTATTTAAACCAGTTCCAATAACAACGCCACGTGCCTTACCAGCTGCTACATTGGTACCAGAGAACAAGATATTTTTCTTATCCTATACAAAAAAAAAAAAAGGGAAGGTAATAAGAAAATAGGTGAAAATAATTGTTAATCTTGCGATAGATTATATTTAAATGAAATTGTACGAACCTGATTGACGGCACGTGGATCGGGAACAGGATCCGTGTGTTTAATAACCGAAACAGATTCACCGGTAAGGATAGATTGATCGATCCTGAGAGTAGTAGAGAAGATTTTACAAAGACGAATATCGGCTGGAATCTTATCACCGACAGACACCTCAACAATATCACCGGGAACGATTTCTTTCGCTCGAATCCTTTGTACACCAGCCTTGTCACCTCGTACAACTTTACCCATTTCGGGTTCATATTCTTTCAACGCTTCGATCGCCGATTCGGCGTTACGTTCTTGCCAAACACCTACCACGGCATTGGCGATAAGGATGAGCAAAATGACGAAAGGTTCGACGAAGGCCGTGAACGCATCCTCATGCTCCTCAAATAAAGCTAATACCTGATTGAAAAGATAACGATTAACTATATACAATATAAAGGCTCCATGCTCTCGCATGAAAATAACAAAGTTTCATGGCTACGTAAAATCGATCATGTATATTTTTAATAGCACCGATATTAGATATATTTATAGCAATCTATACTACAGAGTTATACCATAGACGGGTATACTAAACGACAGTTGACTACGTTCATACATACATACATACATACATACATACATACGATGATCATCATCGTAATGCATGATTCAAATTCTATATCTTCTTCTTTCAGTTTCATATATATATACTTTAACACGTTAATCGAAGTATAAAAATAAAACATTAATAAATATTATATAACATTAACCCTTTACGAACGCGTGTCCACTTTCAGTCACCACACAATAAACCATGCTAATCTTATATATATTTTATATGTATCTTTACACATATAATATATATTTTACATAATAAATATATTATATATATATATGTAATAAAAATTATATATATATATATATAAAATAATTCCAACCACTATGATACCCATGTCCAAATTGAATACGTCCGAAAAAGGGTTAATTATAAGTAACGTTTACACCGATAATAACTACGACAAACAATTCCTTGCTATTTTTTTCCAGTAACTTTTCTAAATAACTAACTATGACTATTTCAAAACATATTATTATTATTATACGTACAAAAGAGATAATAGCGGCTAATAATAGAATCTTAACTAGGAGGTCGTCGAATTGTTCCAATACAAGTTGCCAGATGGATTTACCTGAAAATTTGAAGAAGAAAAATAATAATAATAATAATAATAATAATTAACGTGACGATTATAATTGAAGGAAGAAAAAAACGATAGTTTCGGCATTAAAAATTGACAAAATTAAGTGATTATTAAAACTCGAATCAAGTAACAGTTTTGTGCACTGTGCGTCGTAATGTCAATGTAATTATATGTGTGTGGATTTGAGTGAAATATGCCGTGTGCACTCGCATAATGTTAAACAGAGTACCTGTGCATGACGATGATATATATATATACATATCACATATATCTATAACAACAACGTGCATGCTTGCAATATGTGTGAACGTATATACATCTTCGTATGTAACAGATAAACAGACAGAGTGTGAGAGTGAAGGAGTGAGAGTGAGAGAGAGAGAGAGAAGGGAAAACACATATGGATGAACACATTCATTAGGTCGAGCATACGCATACGTCGTCAGCTCGTAATGCATTCGAAGCTTATGAACGTGCAGGAGGAGGAGGAGGAGGAGGAGGAGGAGAACCGTATATGGTTAAAGGCTGTTCCAGTTCGATAACGATGTGCTCCATCACTCACATGTTTCTCTAAATACACCCCCAACAACCCTCACCCCCCCACCTTTTTGACAAACGTTTCAAACCACGTGCTGCAATATTACGAGACGCATCAACCGTAGTAAAAAGAAAACTCCTTGATCTTTGCGAATTTGTTGACCTTGACATTTTAAAAGAACCTTGTTACCAATGTCAGATGAATTCAACTGGGTTTCATTGCATTTTTTTTTTATTTCTGTTGATAATTATAATATATATATATAATTAAATACATATATTTAATTATATTAAATTATATATATAATTAACTATATAATTATACTATATGTATTATAATTATGTATTATATAATATATAATTATATATATTAATAATTATATATAACTATACTATATAACTATATATTAACTATATTTAATAAATATAATATATATAATATATATTATAAAAAAAAAAATGTAATAATAATTTTTAAAATAGAAAAATAATAAATTAAAACTAAAACTGTTTTATTTTTTTTTTACCCGACGAGTATATTTGTAGAAGTAACAAGAATTGTTATTTCTACCAAACGAATATATTTCTTATATATATATATATAGTTTACGGATCAATAAATAACATTAGACACACAAAGTTACTAATAAAGTTTCTATGAAATTTTCCTTCTTTATTTCGAGATGTTTAGAAAAAAAGAAAAAAAAGAAAAAAAAAAGAAAGAAATCGGAAATACATACGGAATCGTTGAAGCCTCAAGAATTTCGCGCATACCGCGTAATATTGAAGAGAACCTATGACTGCCCGGATCCGGCATTACGAGTTTCCTCTTCGTGTATACTACTTACTTACTATGTGCGTCATAATTGGCCAACAGCAAAATAGGAACTTCGACGACGTCAGTAAATTGCGTCAACAAAGAAAAGGATCGACAGAGTTTCTTTTTATTTCTTTTTATTTCTATTTCTTTTCTCTCTACTCGTGCAAAATATACGCGAACGGTGATATGTATTCTACAATGACTTCTTTCTTTAAAAGAGAAACACAATCGCTCGTATCAGTTTTGCAGCGTTAGCTTTTAATAACTAGCTTGTCGTCTCCATGAGTTTTAATACTTTGATGTTTTCTCAATTGATTTTTCATTCGTAATATTATTTTATTTAAAAAAAAATTATAAATATATAATAATATATATATAAAATAATAATTATATTATAATATAATATTTTAAATATTTTAAAATTTATAAATTTATATATTTTATAATAAATAATAAACATAATAATATATAATTAATTATTAATTTTAATACATATATATATATATATATATATATATATATATATATAAAATATAAATAAATAAATAATATATATTATTAATCAATTAATATATTAAATTATTAAATGTAATTAATTATAAAATATTTTATAATTTATAAATTATAATTTATATATAATGTAAATAACATATATTATTATAATATAATATAAAATATATATAATATTAATATATTATATAAATTATAATATAATATTTTATAATAAATAATAATAAAAATAATAATATATATATATAATTAATTATTAATTTTAATATATATATACGTAAAATATAAGTAAATAAATAATATATATTATTAATTAATTTATATAATAAATTATTAAATATAATTAATTAATATATCTATATATATATATGTACTTATAAACTTAAAGGGGATGAAAAATTGAATCACATCCCACATCTTTCTTAATTCGTTCATTTGATTAACTCCTAAGTAAACATATTACTTTTTATATAACAAATGTATTAATTATAAAAAAAAAAAACAAACGAATGCATTCATTTCTAATGAATTTGTTTTTCCATGAATATTTGATTAAACCAAAAGAAATATGTAAATTTTCAAGATGCCGATTCGATATCGTTTAATTCTTACACTACCTTTCACAAATATTTGAATTTTATTGGTGACTTACCCTCCTCGGCTGGCAATTCTGAAACAGAAATATTTTTTGTTTATTAATAATAATCATTTGATTAAAAACGTAAAAAGATTTGAAGTTAAATTTGGCGAGTAACATCAGTGTTTCTATTTATGCAATCACAAACCACTAATCTTTCATTTCCACCCATTACCAGCAGCAAACAACCAACAACCCAGAGAACAGACAGTGAATCTAAAACTTCCCCTTTAAGATGGCCCACTTGCCACAGGAGATTGCCCGGGAGCCAAAGCAAAAATTCCAAATGGTGTAATCCCTGCTACTGCTGCTGCTGCTGCTGCTGTTGCAGTTGCAGTACCAACAGCAGCACGGAAATATATACGAAGAAAAGGATTGAAAAAACGTTTCGCGTATTCAACGATGTCGAGAATTCGCGAAACGAACAAGGAAAAAAAGAAAAATGAAAAGGAAGACAACAAAAAGAAACATTACTCTTTGGGTTTTTTCTTTTTTTTTTTTTTTACACTTTTTTGCACTTTTTTACAGTCTAATACAACCAACCATACCATGAATCAGGAACTAGAAAGTAGTCTGCCTTTCTTTGCAATTTGTCTTCAATGTTTATGCTTTTCTCTCCATATTGTTTTTTTTTTTTTTTTTTTTAATCAAGAATTTAAGAAACAAAAAGACAAAACAGTTTTTATTCATCAATAACGAAAGAATGAATATTATTGAGAAATTTAGTTGTATGTTCAAACACATCAAGGACAAATCGTTTATCGTTACATACCACTTCGCAGTATGATTTATTATTTTTCAAGAATATTCAAGAGTTATATTTTGCGAGATGAATTATTTTGTAAGAAACAAATTTTTCTTTTTTTTTTTTTTTATCATACAATTCATATCTTGTTGATCAAACGTTAGAATATATTTTTCAAATAAATTCTACGTATATATATATATATAGGTGTATACATGGAGTATCATTGAAGAGAAAGAGAGAGAAAAAATATAAGAAAATTTCAAATTGAACTCGAGGATCAATTTTGTAAGAAACAAATTTTTCTGTTTTTTTTTTTTTTTTTTTATCATACATACAATTCATATCTTGTTGATCAAACGTTAGAATATATTTTTCAAATAAATTCTACGTATCTATGTAGATGTATACATAAAGTATCTACGAAGAGAAATAAAAAAAAAAAAAAATAAAAGGGAAAAAAAGTAGAAAAAAATTTGCAAATTCAACTGGAGACTAAAAATATGTTAAAAATACATCTAATATTAGAAAAATTCAATCCCAAATTTTATTTGCTTAAACCTTTATAAAAGAAATAATATTTTAATTATAATAGAAACGAATTTATATATATATATATAAATAAAAATAAAAATAAAAATAAACCACAAAGAATGAAACATAATAAAAAAAAAAAATAAATTCAATAAACGTAGAGACATTTAATAAAATGCATTACGTAAGTAAAATATATGTCTAATAATAATGTATAATAGTGTGTATAAGTGTGATTAAAATCTTTTATAAATACATACTCATATATATATATACAGTAGAGATTATGTACAAAGAAAAATGTATATATAAAAAATTTCAAATTCAACTTTAAAATAAAATACGTTAAAAATACATCTAACATTAACAAAATTCAATCCCAAATTTGATTTATCTAATTTCTAGAAGAAAAATAATATTTAATTATAAAATAAACGAACTTATAAAAAGAATGAAACCATGAAAGTGCGAGAAAGAAAGAAAAAAGAAAAAAGAAAAAAAAGCACAAAGAAAGAAAGAAAGAAACATAATAATAAAAAAAAAAAAAATAAATAAATTCGATATACGTAAAGAGACATTTAATAAAATGCAGTAATCATCAATACGTAAGTAAAATATATGTTTAATAATGTATAATAGTGTGTGTGTGTGTGTGTAGAGAGAAGTGGTTAAAATCAATTATAATATACATACTTATATGTACATAGTAGAGACACATATACACAAAGAGACAAATAGAAACGTGTAGAAAGGACATAGGTTTTCCTTGAATGGTTGAAGAGTGACGTGCATGATAGACTATACCGTGTTTATAACGTGCTTATTGTTACTTTAGAAAGACTCTACCTTAAAGGAAAATATGTTGCACGCTTTTCCTTCAGCTTATTAAGCTCGAAGGATAACGAGATTATTGGAACGCGTCGGAAAAGAAAGAACAGAATCGTTTTATCGATATTTCTCTTTTTTATATATATATATATACATAATATACATAAGAAAATTATAAATGTTATTAATAAATATATTTAGTGATAATGTAAAAACATATATTTCTAACAATAAAGAACAATTCAACTTTGTTCTTACGTTCTGAAAGATAAAATAAAGTACTCATACATAAAATATATATATATACACACATAAATATATGTATATACATACGAAAATTATAATTATATTATATATTATATTATTATAATTATATTATAATTATAATTATATTATAATTATAATTATATAATGACACAATAATTAAATCACACATTTGATATTAAAATTATAATAAATAATCACACATTTAAAATTAAAATTATAGTAAATAATTACACGTAAAACAGTATATATATATAAACTTTAATATGCTAGAAGAAATTAAAAAAAAAAAAAAAATTAAAAAGAAAAGTTTTCCATTTAGAAACTAAAATTAAAATTTCAAATTGTCTACGTAATGGAGTAAAAAGTAACGAAGGTTATTAAATTATATCCCATGAATAAAACCACACTAAAAATTATAAGAAATAATAATAATAATAATAATAATAATAATAATAATAATAATAAAAATTCTATTAGAAAAAGTATAGGTAATTGAAAATTGTAACAGTACTAACACAATTTCATATAAATTAGAAAATTAGATACTTCATTTAATAGATATAGTTCAGTGATAACGCGAAAAAATTCATTTTTGTTCTTACGTTCGGAAAGATAAAATAAAATACTCACACATAGAAAAAAAAAAAAAAAAAAGGCAAAGCGATCATCCATTCGAGATACGAAGGTAATAATGACAGTATTAACCGTAGATATTTTTATCGGCTACCCTACCTACCAACCAACAGTTTCTTTACTTCTATAAAGCTTCTACTACGTGGGCAGATTATAAAAACTTCATAGCCATCGTTTACATATATATATTATGTATATATATATATGTGTATAAAACTCGAGTATGTACACATAGTATATGATATAAGTATGTGTATTTGTGTGTATATATACGTCCTTGCACGTTTAGTTACGAAAAATATTTATCATTTTTTTTAATAAAATTATATATATATATATATATATATATTAAATATAATATAAATATTATTATAATATATAATTATAATATTTTTATATTATATATAATATAAATATTATTTATATAATTTAACTAATTAATTTATGTAATTTAATTAATTTATTTATATAATATTTAATTATATTATTTATTTAATTTATATTTAATAAATATTTAATTTATATATATATATATATTTTATATTATAAAATATTAAAAAATTAAATTATAAAATTGTTATAGACTTTACCATGCTGTAAGAAATATAAAAAAAAAAATTAAAAAAAAAAAAAGAAAAAAATAGTACAAAGAAAAGTTTTCCATTTAGAAACTACAATTAAAATTTAAAATAGTCTACGTAATGGTATAAAAGTAACGAAGGTTATTAAATTATATTTCATGAATAAAATCACGCTAAAAATTATTAAAAAAAAAAAAATAATAATAATAATAAAAAAATGTAGTAGTTGAAACTTGTAAGTAAAGAGTACTAACACAACACACAATTTCATGTATAAAGTAAATTGGTTTGAACAAAAGATTAAACTAATAATTAAATTGAATTAATCTTTTTTTCTTTTCTTTCTTTCTTAATTAAGTTTGTTTTTAATTTACACAATATTCCAAGAAATTGATCATACGTGTAAATATAAAGATAGAGGTATACATATGCATATGTAAATAAGTAGAAGAATAAGAATTAATCAGGATTGTGGATTGATTCGTAATGGAAAAAATCGATCGGTTGTCGCACATACTGTGACGATACATAAAACGTTATGCTACCTATAAGAAAACAATAAATGTTTGTATATTTGTGTGGTGTGGTGTGTGTGTAATGCGTGGGTTAAAAAAAAAAGAAAAAATAAATAAATGCGAGCTTTGTCACAAATAAAATTCATGCAAGAATTTTCCCTAGTACTTCTATACATTCAGTCAGTCATCGTATGATACGATTGGTAAAAAGTTTGTTTGTTTGTTCGTGTGTTATTTTAACAACCTTCGAAGGAAAGCTCTTTTACCCTACTTCCTTTTCCATTTACATTTTACAAGAAACTTATGATGACAACTTTCTATACGTTCGATAGTACGCATCATCTTTAGGTACGTAGGTATAACTTATGTACTTTTATATATATATATAATTCTTTCAACAATTTCCGCGTTAACTCAAGCAACATCAAAAAGCTTCTTAGTACTATTCTTTTAAAGTATTAAAAAGCTTGATATTCGATCGTAAGTAAGTGTACGACGACGTGGAGAACGTTGACTTTTCTTTTTCTTTTTATAATTTTTTTTTGTAAAAAGGTTTACTTTTATGGAAGAATTATTTGTAGGAAATTTAAAGGAGATTTAATTTGGTAAAATAAAAATAAAATAAAATAAATAAAATAAATATAATATATTATAATACATAATATATAATCTATATCTAATAAAATTATTAATATATGTAATATAATTGATATCTAATTTTATTATCAAAAATATTATTAATATAATATTATATAATTAATATTTTATTAATTTTATTAATTATATAATATTATTGTGTAATTTAATATATAATATTATTTAATATATAAAATTATTTAATATTAATTAATTAATAAATTAACTATATTATATTATATATAATATTAATATAATTTAAACTATGATATTGTGGATCTGTAATAAAAATAAAAATAAAATAAATTAAATATAATCTAATCTATATCTAATAAAATTATTATTATATGCAATATAGTTGATATCTAATTTTATTATTAAAAATATTATTAATATAATATTATATAATTAATATTTTATTGATTATATAATATTATTATGTAATTTATATATATAAAATTATTTAATATATAATATAATAATATTAAAAATAATTAATAAATTAATTATATTATATATAATATTAATATAATTTAAATTACGAGATTGTGAATCCGTAATAAAAATAAAAATAAAATAAATTAAATATATATATAATCTAATCTATATCTAATAACATTATTAATATATGTAATATAATTGATATCGAATTATATTATTAAAAATATTATATTAATTTATTATATATTAACAAAAAAAATGATTAAACAAACAGCATTGCACCTTGCAATCTTAGAGTGACCTTAAATCGAGTTAACCTCGTTCAGCGCGTTAACTCTTAACGCAATTCCAGCATCAACGCGTTGCTAGGATTGATTAGTACGTAAATACATACATACATACATACACACGCAATATATATATATATATATATATATATATATATATATATACTTTTGTCATTTACTTTTACATTAGTATGTAACATGAATGTGAATTAATATAACGGAACTCATACGACTATGTATTAATAATTAGCTCATTTTGAAACACCGTTACTTTAACAAAAATAAAAATTCAGATATATTTGCGCAATATATATATATATATATATATATATATATATATATATATATTAGATGATATAAAAAAATAATAATATTATAACAAGTTATTTATTTATTGATCGTAAATCATAAAAAAAATAAAAAAAAATTGTCAATCAAACATTTTCAACGAGGATGAGAATTAAAATGATAATTTTCATTTAAATTTTCTAAAAAATAAAATGTTAATGAATTATGGAAACAGAGAATATTCATATATGGAAAATTGGTAAATTTAACACTGAATTTAATACTAAAGTCAAATTGAACTTTAAATTTACATACTATTTTCTACAAACATTGTTATCACGTTACTTTCAAAAATTTCAAAGTCATAGCATGTAAGAGAATGAGTGGTATTTTTTTCTATTTTTTTTTTTTTTTTTAAATTCTTATAATCGGTTAAAGAAAAAGATTATTTTAAATGTCGGGATGACCGACTGAAAATGGAATGAACAATTTTATTACATTGAAAGGAGACTTTGTTTTTCATTGCAAAAAAATGTAAGCAGATCATCAAATTTAGTGTCACGGTTGATTTATTCGTTGATTAAGCATTCCTTCGAAGTTCGTAAGATTCATAAATTGACCTACATTTTAAATATTTTTTATTTCTAAATAATTACATTGCAAGTAATCCAATTATATATAATATAATATATATATTATACATTCTATATATAAAATAATATTTTTTCTAATAAATATATATAATTTATATAATAAATTTTTATATTATTTTATAATATTATATAATAATTATAATATATACATATATATATATATATATATATATATATATATATATATATATATATATATATTATAATTTATATTATATTAACGTATATATATTATATTATTATATATAACGTATATATAATATATATTATAATATTATAATATTATAATAATTATATATATTTGAATTACTATTTATATATTATTATTATTATAATTATTATATTATAAATTATTATATATTATTATTATAAATATTATATTATATATTATTATATATTATTATTATAATTATATATATTACAATATTATAATAATTATATATATTATATATACGTTATATATAATATATATTATTATTATAATTATATATATTATAATATTATTATAATTATATATATTATAATATTATAATAATTATATATATTATATATACGTTATATATAATATATAATAATATAATATATATACGTTAATATAATATAAATTGTAATATATATATATATATATATATATATATATATATATAATATATATATATATATATATATATAAATTATATTATATTAATATTAATGTAAAGTAAGTAACTTATAATATTTATATTAATTAATGAAATTATATATTTAGAAAGAAAAACTTTAATTAATAAATATAATTTATTATTAAAATTTGATGAATAATAAATTATTTCGTTTCTATAAAATATTTTAGTTAAAAGTATTCAACACTCCAAAGGTTAATACACTGAAAATATATATATATATATATGTTAATAACAAATTGAAAATATTTCTATTAAAATATCGATGCATTATACAAAATGCAGTATGTAACAATGCGCATAAGTTTGTTTTAATTGTTAATATTAACAATAATTAATAATTACAATGTAATGGTTGATTTTGTTCAAGCAAAATTAAATGACCTGAATAATGACTAGTCAGGTAAAAAAAGGACTTGACACGTTACGTGTTTTAATAATTCACATAAGTTTAATGTCAACTCATTTTCGATAGATTACATTTACGAATTATAGTCATTTTCTCTATCATAAAGTTGAACAATATAAAAGACTTAAAACACGTCAAAGTATATTTCTACTTGAGTTCTTATCGATACTTATTATATATATATATATATATATATATATATATATATATATATATATCGATTGACGATTTTCAAATAAGAATCTTAAGAATCTTGAATATATTCTCAAGAGTTTTCTCAAAGAAATATCAAAGGTAAAGAGTTACTTAATTAACTTTCTCGTTTCGTTCACAACTTGTGCTACTTTAATAAGTTCGATCAATATATCGCAAATTTTAGATGATTACATTGAAACGTTCAATTTCTTTGAAAAAAAAAAAAAAAAAAAAATATTTGCTTCTTGAATGAAAAAAAAAAAAGAAAAAAAAAAACCAGATGTGTGCAGATCACACACAGGTAGAAGAAGTAAAACCTTCAAAGAAAACCAAGTTTCGCTACGAGAATATATCGAAAGTATTGAATTGTAATACAGGGCCATCTATTGAAAGAACTTTACAGAACCTAGATAATCTCTAAAAAATTGTACTATGTGCTAAGTTGGAAAAAATCACGTGAAATATAATTAAGTTCATTAAGATCAGTTGAGTAGTTTCGAAATTATTAGTGGACAAACATATTGTGACACACTGTGAATTTTTATCTTATAGAATTTTATTAATTAATTAATTATTCTTCTTCCATTTCACGATTTTCAAATCACCCTGATACTAAAGAAATTTTCACTTCAAAAACAAAACAAAAAATAATAATAATGGAAAAATGAAAGTATAGTTTTTATTGGAATATAAACGAAATCAATGTTCTCGTACAATATTTCTTTGCTATTTACTTTTGCAATGTATTTGTAAGAAGAAAAAGTACGAAAGAGAGTAGGTAGTTTTGTATCAAAGAAATATAAATTATTACATAAACTTCTTATTTTTTCTTTTTTCTTTTTTTTCTTTTTTGTTGTTGTTCTTGCTATTCATATTTGAAATGTTTTCCTTTGCTAAATGAAATGAAATACGAAAATAAAAACATTGTGTATTTAACAGCGCACAACGCTTACGTACTTAACATCGAAAGGTGTTGTTCTCTAACGTGTTTCAGGGTCAAATTTCTACATCGTTAGATCTATCGAACGTAAATAGAACTAGTAATCGCTAAAACTTTGCTCGGGTCCTATAAAACAGTTTTGATAAGAAACGATCTAAGCTTTCAAAATGAACGAACGAACAAACAGCGAACTTTTTATTTCGAATGAGAAAAGAAAAAAAATATTCCCTTTCAAAATAATAAATCATCATGAGCTAATCTTAGACGTGTGATTGAAAACGTCGAATCTTTTTTATTATTCTTCTTCTTTTTTTTTTATTTTCATTTCGTTTAAACAATAGATTCATAGCTTGTAGACATTTCATTTTGGAATAATTGTAAACTTGGCACTGTTTCAATCGAATATCATAGATCTGTAATGATTGAAGATGAATAAACTTTCTTTGTATCTCAATATTATATATATATAATATAATATAATAAAAAAAATTTAATTAGTGTATATAACATAATATAATATAGTATAGTTATAATAATGCAATATAGTATAGTTATTATTTATATTATAAATATAATATATAAATATATAATAATAATAATAATAATAATAATAATAATAATAATAAATAATTCGGAAATAATAAAAATATAAAATAATATATATATATATATATATATATATATATATTTTAATTTTAATATATTAATTTATTTTAATATAAAATTTAATTTACTATTATATATATATAATAGTATATTAATAGTATATAATTATAATATTAATTTTGATATTAAATTAATATTATTAATATTATATATAATATTATAAATTTAGAAATAATATTAAGATGTTTATACTATTTATTTCATTAATAAAAAAAAAATGACCCAAATGGAAAATAAACAATAACACAAATAAACTAATATTATAATTGTATTGTTCTTCTCGTGAAAAACACGAGACGCGAAAATTCAATCATCTCGTCACCTTCGATCATGACCATGATGATCCATCATCAACATTACTATCGCAAAGATCTAATGTGACCGGACTATTCTGAATGCGTCAATCATCGACCGCCGTTAATTACGTTCCTAACCGCGACCGCAATCATGCGATGCGGACCATCTATATTTACCTTTTCGCAAACGGATTTCATCTGACCGTAGTGCCGAACATTCGTATAAGCTTCCTATCATACATTTCATAATCCACAACAATTAATGATAAACTATCTAATATTGTGTCATTAAAGTGATTGCAACGATGAAGAAAAAAAGAATGATAGAAAAAAAAAACAAAATGGAGTAAGAAGAGTATTAACACTTTAATGGCCGCATGTACGTGTTGTATGCAGTCAAAAGTCGTCAGGGACTTGGTAATATTTTTCTAGAATTAATGTTTATACCAAATTTTATTGTCATTTATGAAAGAATTAACATAAAACAAAAAACAGTATAAATTACATTTTATATAAAATTTTAAATCTGAAAGAAATAGAATTTGAAGACCGCGAATGGAAGGATTGCGTTCAGGGACGAGAACAATGGCGGAATTTGATATTTGCGGAATGTGAACTTTCGAGTTCCTTATGCCAACTAATAATAAAATAATAAAATAATAAGAATAATAATAATATAATTTTAAATATCTATATAAAGTTATAAATAAAATAACGGCCAATATTCCAATTACCACACACGTGTTGCGTGAACGGTCATTAAAGTGTTAATTTATTATTGAAACAAACGGAAAAAAACAAAAGGTATAAATAATCATGATTATTCGTTTTGGAATGACAATATATAAACACTCGAAAGGATACCAAAAAAAAAAATAAAATAAAATAAAATAAATATAAAACAACAGGAAGAATTTCGTCAATTTATTGATAACTTATTATGATAAGTATCAAACTTCTTATGATAAAGTTTAATTAATTAATCGCTACACGCGATATATACGAATATAATGTATAGATTAATCGAGTGTATGGTTATCATGATTGATTGAAAATGATAAACAATGTGAATATGTTTTTGATAATATAATATAATAAAATAAAATAAAATAAAATAAAATAAAATAAAATAAAATAAAATAAAATAAAATAAAGTAGAGACAAGAAAAATACTAAAATTAGTCGTAGATACATATATTTACGACGATTTTGTAAATAATCGTGTAAATTAAAGTTGCAAACTAATCGCAAATAATTTATGCCTTAATTAGTCGAGAGTTAATTAATATATTTATTTTATACTACTATGTTGGAAATAATTTGTTCAAAAAAGCAAGTGTTAAAAAAAAAAAAAAAAAAAAAAATGATAAAAGAATGAAATATTATAAATGTGTTTTTTTTTCTTTGGTTTTTTCTTTTTCTTTTTTTCAAAAATAATTCCGTCCATTGCTTTATTCATTTCTTTTTTTTTTTTGATTCAAATAAGATACATATATAAATATATATATATATATATCTTATTTAAAATTGAAGTATCGTTGAAATTTATACGCATACTATGTTCTGAATTACATGCATAGAATTTAAGTAATACGATTCGATCGAATATTCATGCATGAAAAATAAGAAGGTTCGAAATTTATGAGTGGAAGCTTACCATCGCACAGATTACGCCACTTCAAATTTCAACGTATATATATTTTTATAAATATATATATATATTTTTTTTTTTTCATATCGAAGATAAAAAATCTCAAGAAAAGAAAAAAAGAAAAACATTTTTCAGATATTTTTATAAACATCCGTTAAACAAAAAGAAAAGAATTGTACGTAAGGTCTGTCTTTCATTTTGAACGAAACGATCGATTCAGTCAGAAAGAATCTTTCATCGTACGATTTAAATCTCAAATACAAGAGATACGACAGAGAGAGAGAGAGAGAGAGAGAGAGAGAGAGAGAGAAAGAGAAAGAAAGAGAAAGAAGACGAAGAAATAGAAATAGAGATCTAGAGAGAGAGAGAGAGAGAGAGAGAGAAAACCAAGAATATTCGAATTCGTATTTTCTTTTAAAACCACCACTGTATTTTTCTTTTTTAAATACCAAAGTCAAAATCGTCTATCCGAAGACAGTGAAGAATATCACTCGTTAAAACAAAACAAAACAAAAAAAAAATAGAAAAAAAGAGAGAGAAAAGAGAGAGAGAGAGAGATAGATAGAGAGAAAAAAAAAAAGATGATTTTCTCCACTCATCGAGAAAACGATTTTAAAATCAGAGTTTGTGCTTCTTCTTCTTCTTCTTCTTCTTCTTCATCTTCTTCCACCACCATGCGTCGCGACCATAAATCCTACTGATTATTTATCATAGCTTCCTGAACTAAGATCGAGAAGAACGTGCGATATTCGAAGTTGACTAAGCAGCAGTGGTTAAATGGTATTATGCAAAAATAAACCGTATGGAGAGCCACGTGCGGAAGTAGAAACCATCATCTTGAATGAATTTCGTTCCAAGTTGCGAATCTTCCTAGAACTATGTTTAAAAAAAAAAAAAAAAATATATATATATATGTAAGACCGAGAAAATATATTGGCACAGAATAGATTTTTCGTGTTGTTTTTTTTTTTGTAAATCTATAAAAAGTACGAGTAGTCTTCGTTTGAATCTTTTTGTAAAGTATTCCACTGAAGTTTCAATTTTACATGTTGTACATTTCAAACTATAGAGATTAAAAATGCAAAAGAAAAAAAAAGATAAAATAAAATAAAATAAAATATAAAAAAAAGATAATGAAAAGCGCATAAAAGTTCGTTGCACATTGAAAATGTGTATTACAATTTTTAAATGTAATTATTTGAAAAACTCAAATTATTTTAATGTATTATTTAAAGAAAAAAAAAAAAAAGAAGAGAAAAATTTTAATGTAACTATATTTAAAAAAAAAAAAAAAAAAAATTGTCAGTGTAATTTATTTTAAAACTTTTAAAATATATGTAATATATTACATGTATATAAAATAACTATATATATATATATATATATTTATACGTGTATTAAAATATTTAAAGTATATTTAAAACTTTTTAAATATATTGTGATACATGTATAATTTCGTCAAAAATTAAATTAAAAAAAAAAAAAAAAAAAAAAAAAGTCATAACTAATAGAATATTTACATAAAACAACACGTATGTAATATATAATATATAAGACTTTCATCATATTTCAATATATAACACAATACTTTTGAAAATATCGATATCAACAATCCTGCTGTGGGCTTATTTTGGTCAAAGAATCTTTCCCCTAACAATTTCTTCACCCCTCTCTTCATTTCTATCTCAATCTCTATTTCTATTTCTATCTCTCTCTCTCTCTCTCTCTATCATATTAAAACCATCGAATAAGAACTTTATACGTGAAACAGCCACGTCACTATATAGACCATTTTCAACAGACGTCTGGGAAAGCTCAGTCAGTGACATCACAAAGAAGTAAATAGTAGGGATAAACGTAAGTGCGTGATGTAAATGCTGACGTTATTTCATCGTCACATTAATGTTTCGATAAAGTAACATTTTACCGCGCTCTTCGACCCCTTTCAACCAAATACATTCGCGATATTCGATTGAGTCATAAGATTATTGCATATAAAGAGAGAAAAAGAAGTAAAAGAACGAAAGAGAAGGGAGGGAGGTGGGTGAGTGGGTGGTTTGGAGAGAATGGCATGACGACATCCGATTGAAAATTTATAAACGCATATTATCGTCGTATGAAAATATTACGACTGTAATATATGTATATATGACGAAAAATTACGACGATTATATTTTCTTTTCTTTTTTTCGCGACATTTGTTATTAAAATTGATATTCAAATGATGATTTTCTTAGAAGTTTGTGCAGTATATTGAAAAGGTTTTTAAAGTCTATAATAATATAAGTGGAAGTTTAATATAATTATAATATAATTATATTTAATTTAAATTAATTTATAATTAATATATTTAATAATAAGCGCATTAAATTTGTAAATTAATATATTTAATAATAGACACTAAAATAATATATATAAATTATAAGTATTTTAAAAGGCTATATATATATAAGTGGAATTTTAATATATTTATATAATTAAATTAATATATATAAATTATAAGTGTTTTAAAAGATTATATATATAAAAGTGGAATTGACGAGATAAAATTTATTGAAATTCGTTTAATTTACTGATGTCAATATGTCAATATATTATAAGAGTTAAAATATTTACATAAGAAACATTTTATTTCTAAAAAAAAAAATTGAGGATATTTATCTATATTTTATTTTTAATTTTTTAAACAAAATGTTGACAAATAAAAATCTTTTCGGAATATATTGTAAAAACTTTCGTTAAAATATTCGAACCGTATTTTAATGTCCACGAAACTACTACTGGATTTGACAGATTTTGAAAATGAAAACGCGATACGCCTGATTTAATCTGTCAATCATTTGGAAAAAAAAAAGGAAAATCAATTATTACGTGGGGGATTATATTTTCCTGTGAAATATATTGCACACGCCATTCGAGATTTATATCAATGTTTGACGCCTATAGAAATCCGTATTTCAAAAGAATAATATATAATCTAATTTAGGAAATAGCCATTATTAATGGTTAAAAAGAGACCAGAGATTTTACATTAAATATCAATCTAGAGAAATGAATCTAATTAATGAAGATAATTATTTCGGATTTTAATATGATTTAAAATTGAAATGAATTATATTTTGAAAAGGTTGATATTTATTTACTTGAATAAATGATTAATTTATTTTTCAAAACAAATGTTTCACTTTTCAATTGCATATAGAAAAAACTGGATGTTACTCTCTAGCATACATTTCATATAACGATATAATTCAAATTGATATCATTAAAATAACTTACCGTTGAGACCATACTTCTCCTGATTCCTCTTTACTTGGTCTAGAGACAATCCTTTTTCTGCGTCCACATTGAAATAATTTAATACCTCCTCAACGGTCTTCGCATGGCCGTCCTCCATGATTGCTTCTTTATTTTAACACTGCTTATAGTATCCTCACAATGTTTATACCGTTCATTCAAGCAAACAAATTCTGAAATTGACAAGAAAAAACAAAATATATGTAACATTAAGCGATTCATCGTTTAACTTTGTTACACAGTATAAACTTATTATTATTATTATTATTATTATTAAAACAATAATGCATTCAGCAAGTATCTATAAAAAGCGAGTAAAAAGAACAAGAGTAATTATCAATGACAAGAGATAATGTTAGAAGTTAGAAATTTAAACAAAGATTTAATTTTATAAAAATTAAAAAAAGTAAAACAAATATTAATTCAAATGCATATATATATATATATATATATATATATATATATATATATATATATATATATATATATAGTGTGTTGTTATTAAATTAGTAAGGACTTTGTAACTAATTTACATATTGCAATAACTTATAAAAGTAAAAGTGAAAAAGGATAAAAAGAGAAAGACAAGCAAGGAAGAGGGGTAAAACTTACCGAGCTATAATACATAGTGATAATGCAAAATGAGAAAGAAAAAAAAGTAACTGAAGAAAATGATAAGGTATATAAACGCGAGCACACACCTTACAAACTGTGCCTAGACGCCTTCAGTCCAGGTTAGAAAGACCTCGGGAGAAGGAAGTCTTCGATTACGAAGCAGTTTAAATGGCTTAATTTTCTCTCTTTTATTTTCTTCCCCGTTTCGAGTGGATTTTCGGTATACGAGGGAACAACAAAAAAATGATAATCACAAATTAGTTCAGGTATTCGTTGACGACGTGTCACGACGACAAAATCACGTTACGGTTTCACGAGTATTTAGGTTAGTAAAGAACAGGAGGAAAAAAAGACAGAACTTGATTACGAGAAGAAAGATAGAGAAAGAAAGGGACAGATAGAGAGAGAGAGAGAGAGAGAGAGAAAGAGGAAAAGAGGGAGCGACACAAACGATTCACAGTTCACTCGAAGGCACGAGAGAAAAATATGAAAGAATATGTTTATCTCGTTGAAAATCAAATAATACCACGAATTATGAAACTTAGTTCTTTGATTAAACCAGTCTCGTATCACGAGGCACAGCCACTAAAATCCGAAGTGCACGTCATTTTCTTCTTGACAAGTACGGACACGAATTGCTAACCAAACCTCCGCTTCCGTCTGACTAAAAGCGACGAGAACGGCGAATCATCGCGCGCGCTAATAGCGCCATCTGCCGGAATGCGTCGATTATAAATCGACGCGCGCATCTAATGTAAGGCGGATTTTACGGATGAGAGTTTCTTTATTTCAATTAAATCTTATCGATATCTTTGTCGATATCTTAAAATTTATCGAAATTCATTAAAATAAGATACAAGTGGTTTGTTAAAACCTTTGGAATACGAATTTTGTTCTGAATTAAATTAATAGGTACTCGTAATCGTGATATCGCGACGCAGGAAAACAGATACGAAATGAAAAGTAAAGAGCATGTGGAGCGACGCCATTGGCTAAAACGGCGTGATGGAGTATGACGCATTCGGCTATTTTCAGGCTTCTGCTAGGCTATTTCCTTGGCGCGTATTTTAAGACGCTCACAGGACATTGCTGTATTGTAGTTATGTAATCATTATACAGCGAGAACTTCAAATTTCTCCTTTCTTTATCAGATTGTCGTTAACATAAATTAATATAGAATATATTACAAATATTTGTTCATATTTTGGGTTAATATTTTATTATTTTTTAAAGACAAGAAAGGCACGCGTACGGTTAGTTACGATATGTAAAATAGCAAAGCATAAATATGACGCCTGCGATTATGTAACATATGATCGAGTTAAATCATTTTGCCGTTTAACCTACATCTTTAAATTATCAAGACTTTTTTCTCATGTAAATTCAAATAATTGCTAAAGTAATTAAGAATAGTTATTAATTTTATCTTTTCTTAAGTCGTAGGTATATACCTATATCAGAACTGATAAGATTTATCGAAATAGTTAGTGTGATCTAAATCTTACAATCAGTTATCACGTGAAGTAATATATTTAGTTGAAAATAATCATTTACAATTTATTGAATTTATTATTAAAACACAGAGGCCACATTCATAATCATATTTCTTTTCCTGAAGAATCTTATTGTAGAAAAAATATCGAGTTTTTTTATCGATGTTAACGAAGGTCCTAGTGTCATTAAATCGTCGCAAGTTCAAGGACGATACAGATCGAATTTAAAATTCGAATCAAGTTCAGAGGTCTCGTCTAGCGAGCCAAGGTTAGCTCTAAACTTAAGCATCAATAGGAAAGCAATGCAATGAGGTTAATCAGGGTTACGGTCATTGAATCAGTGACACAAATCTATTCGTCGTATATCTAAGCACTGCCTAATCAATCTGGAATCTCTCATTTCTCAGTTTTCATCATATCATCATTCAACATATCGAAAGTTTTTTTCAACTTTTCGTTACCATCAATTCCCGACTCTAATCAACTGTATAATTAATCAAAAATTGATACGAGATTGATTTGATGTGCTTATAATAGATTCAAATTACAATAGTTACAAATTAATGTCAAGAGAATTAAAATTCAAAATATCATTCGACAGTTTCTCAAGAAAAATGAAAAAAAGAAACAAATTAGAATATATAACAGTGAGACAAAAGAAAAAAATAAGTTCCGTGGACTGACCCTTGCAACACTATTGTTCTGGGCTATCCTGTTTAACGAGAAAAATGACGCGCAGTAGTACATATCAGGATATAAACCGGCCCAATGAACTTGCCTTCCTGAGAACTCCTATGTAAAATGCACGCTAAGGATGATCGCGAAGAGACCGTTTGCGCAAAACTGGGAGATACTTTGGAAACAGTCTGAAAAGGACCGTTTAGACAAGTGGCTCTCCCTCGTACGCCCGGGAAGCGACTAGTCGGCCAAATCGCGCGTGCCCGAGCGAACGCTTTTAGCACTCGTCTCCGACGACTTCCTAATTATTTTGGCAGAGATGCTCGTCAGTTTCTCTCTCTTACTCTTTGATACATACGCACGCACACGCACACGCACATATACGCATATTTATGATCTCTCTTCCTTTTCCTCACACACATACACCTACATTTTCTCTCACTCTCTTCTCTCTCTCTCTCTCTCTCTCTCATGAACTCATCCTCTCTTTGTTTTATCTTACAGCTGTTCAGTGATTATTAAACGCATCACAATTTCAAGATTGTTCGTCTTTGTTTTACAGGTTCCAGTCTCTTTGTGTATATATGTCTGTCTCTCTCTTTCTAAGCTTATATCATACCTCGTGATAGAACGATAGAATTAACCTAGATTAATATTAGCTTATTTTCAAAGTTCTTTGAAAATTTCACTAAACGTCTAACAGATGTGATATAATTTTGTTAGTATATAGTTATTAAAATAATGTAATATTATAATCTATTTATATATACGTAAATAGATATATATATATATGTATATACATATATTTATAAAATTATGTAGAAATATCGTTTCGATCTTTTCGAATAACCCAATAGTAATGGTTCTATTTGAAGACGAGATGCAACATGGTCGACGAGCTATAAAGATAGGAAGAACGGCGGTGTTTGTTGGCAAACAAGCAGAGGTCGTGTTTATATGTAACATGCACATAACACGCAGACGCTTCTAATGAGGTAATTCAAAGTGATCAAATCACTGATATATCGTATGGATTCTCAGAGAGAGGAAAAATCTTTCGTTTGAAGAAACAGCTATAATAATAAGAAAGGAAAAGAAAGAGAGTATGTAAAAGACAAGAGTAAAAAACCCAAATAGAAAGGCGAATGAGCAAAATCTTTCAATCTCTTAGCCCCGATTCAAGTTCCAAATATATTTAGAACCTACATATTTTATATAAAGTCCTGGTTCGAAAACTTCGAACTTAATGATGCGTGTCCGATATTTTCACTTTTCTTAATCCCGCGGATGTCCTGATAAATTTGTCGGAATTCTTGGCTCCCGTACGCTTTGCCACAGGTTATTCAACGACTCTTTCGAAAATCACTCGAATGCATTCGACCACGCAACAGAACAGGATATATCAATCATTTTTCATTATCTACAAATAAATGTCTTCTACCTAGCAAGTAAATATTATTCAATTTCGTATTTTCTTCGAATTTTTAACCGAAATGATTCCTACTGAAGCGACTAATGTCTCACACATTTTTTCGTAGCCTTGTTAAGGGAGAAACTGTTACATAATTAAAGCAGAGATAAAAAGGATAGTTGAAATTTAGACACGTGAGAATTGATTCACGAATTATTATATATATATAAAGATCGAAATCATTCAACTTTTTTTAAATACAGATCCTGTTTAAAAAGGATCAACTTTGTAATCACATCACTGCTAATCTTTTCTTGGTAAGATTGAAAGAGAATATGAAATAAACAAAGTAGCATAACTAATGAGAAAATGAATTAGTTCAAATCATTGACGATGATTCGTCGTTTATATTGGGTTTGTTGTTAATTGACATTTAGGATTCTCACGCTCTTATTTTGTAAATCCACAAAAAGCACGGTCCACGGTTGAGGCCAGTCCTGGTTTAGCTTTGTCTCTTTCATCGTCACAGCACTACTTTTCATCGATATTTTCCGACTTTTTTTTTTGTTTTTTTTTTTTTTTGTTAAATCTTTCCTTTCGTACATCTCATTCTCTCTCTCTCTCTCTCTCTCTCTCTCTCTCTCTCTCTCTTTCTCTCTCTTTCTACCTCTCTTTTGTCACTTCGCGAATAATCACAAAAGCACTGTTATACGTATGTCGTGTCACCAAATTGACTTACCAATGTTTTTTCTTTCGTTCGATCCGTTATCTTTACGACTTAATCACCAGCACAGAGCGGACTCCAGTTAATTACACACTTGTGCCCAACACCGATAATAATCTTCTTGATATTCTTCCTTCTATGTAATTTTCCAAATAAAAATCGATGAAAATGAAATAACGTTTCACGACAATCGCAAAAATATTTCAGGTACAACGTAATGACAGGAATTACTCCTCCCTGTGCATGGTTGTTTACGCGGCTTTCACTCGAAATTTTTACATTTAAGGACAACGAAGAAACATTCAAAAGGCTACGCCTGCGTTGCTAAACGAAACGAAGCGCCGAGAGTCTACGAAAATCGTTTAAATAGTCCGTCAACGTCGCTACCTGGCGGCCAGACGTGGAACAAGGAAAAGTCTGGCCGGAAGCCAGTGGTCCCGGATGTCGCAAAAGGGAGGTAGGTTCTTTCCCTCTTCCTCTCTCTCTCTCTCTCTCTTTCTTTCTACCACTACTTTGCACTTTTTCTATTTAACCTTGCAACTCGGCAAACCACCAAACTAAGTAAACATTCTTTTTCAAGACATTTCTTTACCCCTTTTAAGTTTGGTTAGCTTGAACAGACAATTAAAAAAAAAAGCCATTTTCGTCGCCATTTTTGTTCCTTCATTTCAGGTACCGGAAGTATACCTCTATCAAAGCTCTCGTATGAAATTTACAAAGTCTATCAATGATAAAACATTGCAATATAAAAATGTTACTTTTTTTTATTGCAAAAGTCTAATACAATTAGAAATAATTAAAAATTGAAAATACAATTCGGAGATTTAAAGAAAGGATAGAAAAATGTCGATTATAGTATAATGTACCTTATACATTAATACGCTTTTCTTGTACCAATGATAATACAGCGAACAATGCAAAATACCATTTAAAAAAATGTATTTTATTATAAATATTATATATATATATATATTTTTTTTTGGTCGTGTACTTTTATCGATAAAGTATTCAAATGAATGTTTACGATGTGACAGGTATCTACACATTTAACCTAGTCACGATGTATACAATTTAAGCTGACATACGCGCACATGCGAGTAAGCAGAAAGTTACGCTCGCCTACGCTCGAGGCGCCTGCTGTTCCAAGTATAAGCGTGGCAAGGTAGAGCAAAAGAAGAGACGGGAAGAGAAGGGAAGACGTAAAACGCACGCCGGTCAACGGCCTGTTCTTTGCGGGAATTCTAAATACATTTAACGTACAAGCCAATGCGTTACCGTTACGGTTGCACTGTCATTAGAAAAGTTCACTGGTCCTTTCTTTTTCTCTACTTATCTTTGATAAACTTAAATGTGCTCAACCGAATTTACATTTTTTATTTTCGGTGGTTGTTTTAAACTGTACAATTCTATTTTCTTCATAATTAAATTACGTTACAATATATGAATGATTATTAATATTTTCATAATAGCATGTATTAATGAAACTCTTGTTACGCTTTTATACATTAAAAACTGACAGCAAGGTGGTCCATTATATATCATAAAGAAATATTCTTCATTGATTGTTATATAATGTTTAATGAATAACTCTTTTCATGGTAATTTATCAAACACACAACACGCTTTTAAAAACCTTCAAACTCTTTGCAAACGTGAACTTCAGGAGTAGAAGGGAGTTAAAAATAAAATTTAGAAGCATTATAGCTTTTGCCGTGTGCTGATGTTGGCGGAAGAATATCCCATGTATTTATGGACGCGTTTTATGTTTTTATAAATGAACTGTTAAACAGCTTTGATGAGACTAACTGTCAAGCGGATTATCTTCGCCATCTTTTTTTTATAATAGATTTCTAATTCATCACTAACTGTTGTTCGTAAAAATAAATAATATTAGAATAGAAATGTGCAAACATAAAATGTATAACAAAAGTAATAATACAATTTAACTAATATTTGTATTTGAAAATAATAGAAATGTTTAATTTCATATTCTCTTTCTAAAAGAAAAATATGTAGAAGCTTCTTGTCAGTGTTGATGGACATATGACATCGATGATGGTGTCACGAATGTGGTTCGACCCAGCCACAACCCTCGAACTCACCAGAATCGAGAACATAAAATCGTTCGTATAGATCTATGTATATTTTCACCGTATATTGCACATATTTTTAGGTAAGCAGCTAAATAATACGAAATTAGAACGCTCGCGGCCTTTGTACGAGCCGACGTCGTCATTAGTCGTTTGAAGGCTCACGATGTACGGTTACGTTACGTATGTTTCAATCTACCATCGTTCTATCCCTGGGAGGCATTATTATCGCCAGTATCCAGAATAGCAATTTAAGTGTGTGTGGCCTCTTCGACTAATCTCAGCTTGCTTTCATCGGTTATTAAAATTCGAATGTTCAATGGTAACCAGATGCATTTAGTAATTAATCTAACCGATATTCGTAACGCAATTTACTTATCCTCTTATTCTTATCTTATGCTTGATATAAATATATAAGTAAATGCAGTAGAAAAAGATATTTAACAATTGTTACAAACAAATTTGTTAAGACATGTATTATTCGTAAAAACCAAATAGAAAATATTATCGAATCAAAACAGTAAGTTTACTTTTCTCTCGAAAATCCTTGGAAAGTCCTCTAAATTATTTATCAGCGAAGAGAACGTGCCGAAATATGTATCTCTCTTTCTCTCTTTCTCTCTCTCTTTCTATTCATAATATATTTTATACATTTAGAAACTGAAGGGAAAGCCGAAAGGTATTTATATTCTTCTCGTGAGACTTTGAACCGTGTGCGAAACGGGAGGAACGAAAAAATGAGGCAACGTCATAGTCATGAATAAGTGACTGTTGTGACAGAACGGAATAGGAACTTGAAATCGTCGTTCAAAGTCTTATGTTAGCTAACAAGAGATGGAGTGCACAAGTCTTGTCCTAAGCTCGTACAAACTCTTGAAGGAGTCGAACACATATGACAGCGAGTTTAGTCGTACGTTGACAGCTGTTGTATGTGCTCTTTGTGCCATCGCCAGCCGGTTGATCTCAAACGGGTTGCTGTCTCGAGACAAGGATAATATTAGATATGCGGCATGTAATTCATGTTATTCCTGTTAGAGATTTGAATTTACGATTATGATTTTTCTTTCCATCGATATTTTGTCGTTCATCGATTATCATTCGATGAACCATATCATTTACAAAGAGTCTCGTAAATGTTAGCACATACTCTACCAACGATAAACAAATTATTCATACCACTAGACTTAGATCTTTGCTTTTACGGTTTATGCCATGGTATATCGTCGTTGAACAGGAGAAGGCCACCGATGCACCTGGCTCAGTTTAAAGATCGAAATCGATTGCAATCCGGCTAAAGTGGTCTGATTTTGAATGCTTCAAAAGCCCCTACTTTACTCCTACTTTTCTTCAAAGTTAATACGAATCGGTATCTATTACTTATGTAAACTATGTATCTTACGTAGAGAATTAACACACACATACACATTTATATATATCTATATAAACATCAAGCTAATTATAAATCCAGCGAGTGGGGTTCGTACGTAGATACGTACGTTCATTACCTACGCATAAGCAGTCAAGTAATTTGCGATGCAGTTGGTCTTAGAAGACCTATGCTACGACGACCTACCTAAAAATATACTTAGGGGGTCCGATCAACGGCCAACTGGGCCAGTGAAGTAACCTTAGCTCAACGTCCCAAATATAGTCCGACATCTCTACATAGCGACTACCGATAGTTGGCATCACGCGTTTATATCCCGATCTACAGATGTAACTGTAAGAAGTATAATAACGTCTGTCAGCACAATTCTCTTTAATGATATGCCCGTTTCACGGTGAAATTTGTTCAGGCATGCCTCGATACCTGCTATTATCTTATATTCGATAGGATATACCTAACGTATGAACTATCTATTTGAAAATTTATTAACATCATTCAAATAAACTATTTGCGATGATATTTGGAACAAATGTTCATTCAAACTTAGATCTCAAGTGAATACTTCTACTGTATTTCAAAAAAAAAAAAAAACACTCTCTTCGTACCTATAATTATAACTCGAGTATAATTCTCGTAGCCCCGACAAAAAAAAAAAAAGAAAGATTTTTTTGTTGAAACATACAAAGAAGAAAGATAGAAGCTTGGTACAAATTTCTTTGGCAAAGTTTAGCAAACCACAATCCGGATAAGCCAAAGCTTGCCATCAGTTCCCACTCGGGATGATGTTCTTCGGCAAGAGAACGGCACACGACAGGTATTGTCCGCGGTCTTAAATTATTCAACGTTCTCTAACACTGGCGAGAATCTTTGGCAGGTTTCGAGCGAGTGCGACGTCGAGGAAACGCAGAAAACTCTCATCTATCATGTCGAAACGCGTTACGCGAAAATAGTCGCAAGGATATCGCGAGGTCGGGCTTGGTTTTGGCTCTCTGTGGAAGAGTAGAGAGAGAGAGAGAGAGAGAGAGAGAAAGAAAGAGAGAAATAGAGAGAAATAGAGAAAGAGAGAGAGAGAGAGCAGACTTTAAGTTTCTTGCGTACTATTCCTCACAACTTTCCAATCATTTCACGTCATCGAATCTTGTAACGTTACGAACAAATGAACACAAATTTTTCTAGAAAATATAGAAGAACAAATTGCAACCTTTTTTTGTTCATTGTTTAAACGTTCGATTATTAACGTTATTTCTTTTGTAAGTTTTTTTTTCTTTTCTTATAAAAAGTACGATTCTAAGTTAGTTATAATCAAACTCCAGAATTCGAAATAACCAAGTTCATCGAGAAGCGTTCTGTTTCCATTAGACTATAATTCACCGTGTCACACGTGTTAAAGCACGTGAGTTATGACGTAATGGCACAATGACGCGGTCATCGTAAATTCACTCGCCGAACACTCCTCGCACTCTGTACTTTATTGCTCTTGCTCTTTATAACACACTTTTTTTTTTTCGTTGAAATGTTCTCGTTTAAAGTGTAGAAAGAAGAAGAAGAAAAAAAGAAAAAAGAAAAAAGAAAAGAAAAAAGAATTTAAGTAAAAGTCGATTTACTGGTTGAATTAAAAAAAAAGATAATAATAAATTTGAATATTTATAATATTATAAAAATAATGTGTTCTTAGTAATTATCATGAATTATTATATTATTTTATTATTATCATTATTATTTTATATAATATTTAACGATACGTGTGTGTGTGTGTGTGTGTATGTGATCTAAGCAATGCCATTAGTTTCTGTTCAGCTTGGAAAAGGGTGTCCTATGAGTATGAGAGACTTACAAAGCGACTCTCACGAGTAATCTAGCGGCTACCTAACGAGATAATTTGATATTACTCGATGTTCTCTCTCGCGAATATACGAGCTGAGTGATGAGTGTTCAAGATGAAGGACCTTCTATAGGTTATTGATACTTTTAAATGGCACGTAATGATTTCAAGGCAAAATATTATCGAAGGAATATCATTGGGTCAACATAACGTTTCTAGGGATGTGATTATAATTGAATGTTGAACGATAATATAAAGAATGATGATATAACTCTTCGTTCCTCTTTATTTTCGGACTCAATTAGAAACTAGTATTTCCTTTCTTCTGGCTTTAACAGATCACCCCGGTGTCACGAGGGATCCTTGAAACAGGAGCTATTATGGCCGGTCAAGCCTACGCTCTCTAGGCCAGGGACTAGGCTAGGCTATTTCCGCTGTTTAGCTTATGGACAAAAATAGTTGTTGAGAAGCGAGTAAATTCTAAGTCAAATTTTACTGGGACTATTAAGTAAGATGACTATTTTCTCATTGATTTTTATCATTTATTGAATATCAATATTACTCTCAGTATTATTTTGTATGTTTAAAGATAATGTTTAAATAGATTTGGAGAAGAATATTATCCTTCGAACGGAATGAATTGAAGGGAATTATTTAAAACACCTAGATACCATGTTTTTATTAAAAATACCCTCAACGAGAAAGATTTTTTTACTTTTTAAACTATTCCGTTTATTTGACTAACAGTGCCTTGACCAGTCTTCGAACGTGTCTTATATATATATATACGTTGTCTATATGAACGTGACTGTAAGTAAGTTTGTTTGTATTTGTTACTGGAGCAACACAGGGAGAGTATTTTTTTGGCCAATGAATCGCGGAAGTGGCTCGTTAGATAATTTATTTGTTCGCTTCTCCATGTGGGATCGTTGTACGTGCTTGTAAATAACGTCGAATGATATTATCTCTTTTTTTCTCTATTTTTCTTCTCTTTTTATCGAGAGAGAGGGAAAGACACTAAAAAGTCACAGATTCTTAATAAAAAGTACAAAAACAAAAAAAATAATCTCACTTTAACAAAAGTACAGTTTAAAAGTAATATTTGTTTTTCAACTTGGAACGGAGGAACACATTTGGATCTTAAGACAAAATCTGGGACATTATCGTGTCACGACCTGAGATTGCCATTATTTTGATAATTGGTACAAGTAATTAATCTATTTTCACCCACGCATTCACGTTATTCTCTGTCAACCGAGTTGGTTGCAATGTACCAACACGATAGTTTGTAGAAACGCAGTTATTTCCACTGTCGCCAACGTGCGACAGGTGCTCTAACTGGTTTTACTACTGATTTCCCGCCAGAATTAATTTTCTTATTCTTTTGTTCTTTTTTTTATTTGTAATATTCATTAATTCGATTCCTAACACTACACACCATAATCTTCTTTTTTTTTTTTTTTTTACATTTACAACACATTTGTATATTTAATTGATTATCTGATAATTTTGTTTAATTGAAATGCATTATTTGTTCATGTGCGTGAACTGAAAATGAAGAAGAAGAAGAAGAAAAAAAAAGGTAAAGACAATGGTATAGAAAATCATAAAATTTGGCAAGACATCGTTAACGCAAAATTTTGCAAAGAGAATTTCGAAACAATCCGAAGCCCGAGATATTTTGAATCGTCCACTTGTTGGCAATAGTTACGTTGCCACATTGAAACCGTTCGTCTTGAGCTATCCGATGGATAGATAGATTTGCGGTATAATTTTGGCAAGCTCCTAACGGCACTTATAGCTGATTGTCCACTCAACAGAGTGACGAGTTTTTGCAATGCTAAAACGGAAAAAAGAAAGAACAAGAAAAACGTGAATAAATGTCGAGAGAATAAATGATCAAACTAATTAATTTATATAATATTATTATATCATTTTAAACGATTTTAGATAATATTAATAAAAATTAGAATATTTAGAAAATTAGAAAATTTATTTAAAAGAAGAAGAAAAAAAGTGTAATATGATATACATATGTATTTTAATAAAAGGAAGACAAAAACAAACAAAAATAAGATTTAAATACATTTGTTCGATCTTACAAATCTACGATCTATGGGAAAACATGTTCTTTGACGTTGGAAAAAAAGTGAAAGACAAAAATGAAAAAGAAGAAGAAGAAGAAGAAGAAGAAGAAGAAACAAGGAGGAGATACACCTCAAAAGCTACACTACCTGCCATCGGACACTAGTGTGACCAGGCTGACCGTCCGACAAGACGCCCACACAAATTGCTCTACCACGTTATTTCGAGTGCTTTGGCCTTGGGTGGCGGCCAGAGAAAACTTTTGAAATATCAGGGAACGCGTTGAGGTTCTTTCTCAGCTATCGGGACTCCTAGGTATCTCTTCTATCGAGTGAGAGCTTGCTAAAGTAATGCAACAATTAATAATTATTATCTAGTAATAAAAGTCTAGTGAGTAAACTATTGATCTTTCTTTCTTCCTCTTTCATTTCAAATCAATTCTAATTCTCGTGAATAATGATAATCAGTATAAACAGAATGTATATGTATATATATATATATGTGTGTGCTTCAACACATTTGACCCACATTTTTGTGCAGAGACCAATAATAGTAAATTATGTGAATAATTTATAGGTCGAAGAAACTGAACGTTCTTATATTAAAAGACGTTTATTACTTTGCACTTTTGGCATTAATCTGTTTGTTCCTAGTCGTCTATAAGTAAAACTAGCAATAAGTAGACTTTGGGTTTTCTATTTAGAGTTGAAAAATGTAGTTAATAAGATATCATCACTTGGATGTGTGTTTAACACATTACCTATCTGTCTTTTTATTTTATTATTAATTAACAGAAAAAATCGATCTATTTTGTATTCATACTATCGAATAATATAAGTATTCTTTAACGTGCCAAAATATTCAACAAAGTTATGATATATATCATTACGTGTCGACTGAATGTTAAGAATCAACACTGTTAGGGAAAAACATATTGGAAGATTATGCGCAACAGGAGGATTAGTTTGAGATGTCATCAAATAATATTTCTTGTTTTTTCTTCTTTTTTTTTTCTTTTCTTGCTTTAAGATTCACGAATAAATGTAGAACGATAAAGAGATTAATTAAAATAAAGAAAAAAATAAAGAAACCCTGAAAATGTTTCATTTTCAATGTTATTCTACGAGAGTTGATGTTAATAGTTAGAAATCTTGAGGAAAATTTCCAAAGGAATTTTCGTCTTCGACCGTGACGTCACGAACGTATTATTATTTGGCACGGTTAAAACGTGACGTCGCAGTTTGACGAAAGGCCGAATGTCTTTAGGGGGAAAAAAAAAAAAAAAAGAAAAAAGAGAAGAAAGATAGAAAAAGAAAAAAAGTATGTGATAGATGGACGTGCGTGGCGATCGACTCGTGTCAGAGTAGAAGGGATAATTGGATTTTTCAAATGAACGTCTCCTTGGCAAGCCGAGACCACTTCCTCAGCTCGGGACGAGCTTTGGCCGAGTTTGAGGAGCGTCGAGCTCGAGAACGAGTCATAATAATAACGTCTCATGCAAGGATTCTGCTGCTCGTGATCTCTATCTTAAATTTAAATAGAATAGTGCGAATATTGGAGGTAGTTCTGCTGCTGCTGCTGCTGGTTGTGTGTTGGTGGTAGTAGTAGTGGTGGTAGTAGTAGTCGTAATACATTTATTAGTAAAAGTTCTAGTAATACTACTTGCAGTAGTATTAGCAGAAATTACAGTAGACTACTAGTAGAAGTAATAGTTGTTGTTGTTATTCTACTAGAATAACTAATAATAGTAGCATTTTTAATAGTACTATTAGTAGTAATGGTAGTGGTGAGTCACCGAGCGAAAGGTTAATCGCAAAATAAGATTACAAACTTACGACTGGAGTTAAGCCGAGCATAGATACCAACATAAGTGCTCAATATCTAATTTATTTTTCTTTTTTTTTTTTTTCTTTTCTTCTTATCTTCTTTTATTACTTCAACAAAGTCCTATCTTGCTCTTAACATTTTTTTTTTTTTTTACAAAGTTCAAATATTATTACTCGACCAAATTTGTACTTTGTTAAATAATAATCCTCGATAATATTAACTTCGTAACAATTGGCAAGTTAACCAAAACACACTTTTAGACACCACCAACTAAGGAATCATTAATTTATTTGATGTTATAGAAATAGTTTATGAGATACGATCCAACTAACCACGATTCGAATTAGATTTGTTACATTTACAGATAATTTTAAGAAGTATTGTATTTAAAATGATATTATTGTATAATAAATAATTATAATAATATATAGTACTCGATATTTTTGTTTAAATTGAGTTTCTTTCCTCTCTCTCTCTCTCTCTCTCTTTCTCTCTCTCTTTTTTTTTTGTATTATTTTAATTACAAATTCAAAAAACAACGTGTATTTTAAAATAAACATCGGAAAAATGTTCTTTACGATTTCCTCGAACAAATACATATATCTATGTACTATTATATATATATACATACTTTCATTTATAACCAATTCAACATACACTCCGTTTTTTTAGATAATTCGAGATGACTTTGCAAAAGTTACAGAGATGGGAACGATACAGTGCTTGGAGTATTGCCAATAACAACGAAAATCTGACGCTTCTAACGTAGGATTTTTTTTGTTACGACGCTCGTGGCGAATGCTCGACCAATGTATGATGTTGAAATATTTAAAAAAGAATGCATTATATTCTTAAAAATAGATTAATTTTTTTTTTTCTTTTTTTTTTTACAAAAGAATAAATAATGATTGAATAATTTTCAATCTGTTATATAATGCTGTTTAAACATTTTCATAGAAAGTATTTCTCTCACTTTTTTTATTTCTTGTGTTTTACTCCGGTTAGTACAAGATTACAAAATTAATATACAATGTAATTTCTTATCTTAATGGATTTACCGAATTAACAAGAATAGAATATCGATATTGATCATTGAAGATCACTGAATCAATAAAGATCTAAACTGATCTAAAGATGTTGTGATTAGGTACATCTAGTTTGGATTTGTAAAGTATTCAAACGATATTCCGACACTATATATATATATACTAGGGGTGCCCCGGCACGCGTGGCTGTGGCTCACAATCAGTCTGATACACACGTCTTTAAGTCAACGAATTACCTTTTTCCGCCATCTGTTAGAATCTTATCGAACTAACTAACGAGATAATCATGACTCTTTGTTAATAAACAAATAATTCGCAATAAAATAATATTGCGATTATAAATTGAGATATTAACTATCCTATCTTTCAAGTTGGATGAAACTGTACACAGTGTGCAAAATTTGATTCAAATCGGTTCAGTAGTTTAAAAATCCATTGCGGACAAACAACGTGTGACACGTAATTTATATATATTATATATAATATTATATTATATTTATATATTATATTTATTACTATTATACTAATAGTATATTAATTATACTATTATATTTATATATATTATATAAATATTTTATTATATATTTATGTATAAATATTTATATAATAAAATAATAATAATAAATATAATATATATAAATACTAATATAATATATACAAATTACATTTAACTTTTTATGAGTTCCATGGCATAGGAAAAACTGTTTTAAATAATATTTGAAATATAATTTTGTTTAATAAAAATCTTAACAAAATAGATAAAAGCAAATTCTGACATTTTCTTTTTTTTTTACAGAAATAAGCACTGGGTACATTCAATCATTGTAACAGTTAAATGTACAGATAAGACTGATTTATTTATAATTAATTAATAGAAGATAATATTAAACAAATGAATATTGAAAGAATTTTGAAATGTGTGCATGTGCACATGCGTACGAACACGCATGTGTGATGATGACAAATATACAGTCAAATACACATATAAATACAGCCGAACACATTATACTTTTCTACCTTTTGCCGATGCCACTTTTACAGCTGTTTCTTTTAACTTTCTTTTATATTTATTACCGATCAAACGATAATCGTTTAATCGTAAACGAGTTTGGGGGTGTCATAAATTTCTTTTTAAATTCCAGGTCACTGTAGTTAAAATGTACAAAGAAGAAATCACGTGTTACAAAGTTAACAATTTGTAAATGCAACGACGAGTAGACATGAGTGTCCTTGGAGAGAACCCAAAATACGTCTGACACCTTGCGCTTCAGAACAGTTTCATACTAAAATATCAATTGCGTATTTAATACCTAATTATGTTTCTATTCGATCTATAAGACAGGATAAAATTCATTCGTACGTAATACGTACTACGTGATCAAATTGAAACATTTTTATGTATATATATATATATTATGTATATACACAAAAAATTTAATTATTAAAAATACATTTATAAATTTTCTTATCATTTTAATTAATCGATGATATAAATCTAATTTTTACCGAAATATTTAAACTACAATTTGAATATTTACCTAATCAATGACATAAATTTATATTTAAAATTTAAAAGATATAAAAATTATTAAAATTGTGTAGATTAAAATAAAATGTACTCCTAAAATTTGTCAAAATAATTATAATTTTAATTTTGAAGTATTAGAAATAATTTCATATTTTCAGGTTTTTTATAAACCCGCGTAATTTATTATCGATGCGTCGCCATCTAGCGGTTTAGTTTCAATACTAACTTTGTTTAAAGATCTTATACTGATGTATGATATGAAGAAATGTGAATAACATAATATAAACTTCTATTACCATTTATGGATAATTTTATTATACAAAATTATCTACATAACGTTAATTTTTTATGATTTGCCTGTGTCCTTATTTAATTTATTAATAAATTTATTATTAAATTAATTAATTGTATAATTTCATAATCAATAATAAACGATATTTTGTTCACGTTTCAATATTCATTTTAATTATGTCTATAATTTGAATAATTTTATTTAATACACACATATAATAATTTATATTTATAGCGTGTACTACGTCCATTTTGAAAACTGCAGCATACCTACAATTTCAAGACGTAAGCAAAAAACACTGCTGAATTGATCAACAAAAAATTGTCCTCCGATGTAAATCTAATTAATTGGAACGGTCAACGTGTAATCCATATTCTCTCTTGTTTAAAATAACTTTTTACATCACATTATGTATTTTCATTATTGGCAGGAAAGATTACGATCACTAAATAACAAAAAAAAAAAAAGACAAAGTAACGTATCAAAACAAAGTAGGACAAAGTAATAAAACATTGACATAACCGTAGAAATATTTTCACAAATTACGGTTGTTGACGATCGTAATATATAAATGTGTCTAATTATAAACTTAAAAATCATACGTTTGTGTCATGATTCATATTAAATATTAAATAATGAAAATAAAATTAAAAAAAAAACAAAATAAAATAAAATAAAATAAAATAGTTTATATTACGAAAGTTTTGGTGATATAGAACGACGAATTATCCAAGCCAATATTCCACTAGATACGATTACACTACCTCTGTAACAAATATTTATATATAAATATATTATACATATTACATTTTATAATATATAGAAAAAATAGATATAAATTTGTATATCTTTATAAAAAAAAAAAAAAACTATGTATATTTGAAATATTTCTCTTTATAATTAATGGCTGATATGAAAAAAAAAATACTTACAAAAGAAGATACTTCACAGATGGGGCATGTTTTATTGGATTATAACGAACGATACTTAATTCTTTGTTGTTATGAAAATGATTTAAAATATCATACGCGCTATAAAGAAAATTTTGGAAAAGAAAAAAAAAAAAGAATAATAAATAAAATTATAATATTATATTATATTATATTATATTTCATTTGATATAATAAAAGTTGAACACGTTAAATTTAATGTTACCACAAACCTCGCATGATTCGCCACAGCTACCAAAGCACGTCCACGATTGTAAGGTTTTATATCGAAAGTTCCAAATTGCGATAATTCTTTGGAAATCTACAAAATTAATATTACAAATAATTTAATAAAATTATCTTACGATAGACAATATCATCGATTATTTCATCGACAAAATAACTTGATGTACCTTACTTATATCTAAATAAGTTGATTCTCGTGTTTTTACAAACAACCATGGTGGTCTTCCCGATTTTGGATCTTTACCATCAAGTTTCTAAAAAATTTATAATATTCAATATAAATAATAATATTATTAAATATAATTTCAACAAATAAATATAATATTTTTGTTCAATTTCAATCCAAAAAAAAAAATTTGTATTCTTACCAAATAAAGTGCACTAGCATTTGATAAATTTATACAATTTGCATACTCTTCTATTAAACTCATTAATTCTTCTTGGCTTACGATGTAATTTGAAGACCTAAGAATTGTAACAAAAAAAAAAAAGTTATTAATTATAAATTACAAAATATATCAAAATCATTATATATATATATAAAAAAAAAAAAAAAACACTTACAATGGATATTTATCATTAGCAAACATATATGCCATTTTTAAAAATATGTATCCAGTACAATACGAATCCCATCCTGCATTATGAAAATTCTCTGTATGTGAAATAAATAATTAGAATGATAAATAATACATTTGGAAATAAATAAAATAGATGATGAAATATTGATTGAAACAATCTTATAACTTTATAAATTACTTGATGTGTTGTTTGTGTCATCTGCTATATGTGGAAAACTTTTTGCCAAGTTATTAAAATAACAATAAATAGAACCAAGTGAACTTAAAACCTGTATTTCTGAAAAATAACAAACATTATTATTATTATTATTATTATTATTATTATTAAAGCTAATAATTGTGTAATATAAATTTCAAATTATTACCGTATTTTTCTTTCACTTGGTGAAATATATATTTAGTATCGTAAATAATAGGAAACAAATGATTTACTTCAGTCTTGAAGTCACAATATCTTTCTAGAATATAAAATATCACACACAAAGTACTATTATATTATAAACTATAAATTTGTGAAATTATTGAAATAAAAATAAATATATATATATTTACTTGGTAAAGGTTTGTAAAATAATTTATACATAAACATTAAATCAAGTAAAATATTATGTCCAATGATAGGTTTCTTTAATTCTACCAAGAGTTTAAATACGTTTGAAAATCCTACATACGAATTTAACAAAGCATGTTCTAAACTTTGTTCTTTTTCATTTTCTAACATTTTTCTAACATCCGATGATATTTTAATTACTTGTACCTACGATGAAAAGATAAACAACAAATATGAATAATTAATACAATCATATTTATATGGAATAATAAATTACAATTGTTTAAATATACCGTTTGCTTATTACATATGGTCCAAATATTTTGAAAACGTTCTCTCAAAGTTTTCTGTAAAAAGTATTGAAATTTATGAGAAAATGCGGGAATAGTGTAAATTTCTTTTTCATTCAAATCTTTTAACCATTCAGCTATTAAAGAACAGTAAAGATTAACATCATCTTTTTCTTGATATGACATACTATCTTCAACATTTTTGTAAAACGTATCATTTTTCCACTGTTCATTTAGCATAGCTTCTTCAATTTGATTTAGGTATGAGATACCATGATTAACTACCTATTATTATTAAAAATATCATTAATAATTAATTAATAGAATATAATATGTGAGATAAGAAATCTTATATTACAAACCTTATTAAAATTAAAAGAGTGATAAGATAAAAATTCTATTACTGAAATTTGCCATGAGATTATTTTATTCTTCGTAAATACAGATGTAGGTAGAAGATAAAATTCGTAAGATTTTGAAATATATTCATTTTTATCTTGGATTCTTTTTAAAACAGTAATACCAAATTGTATAATTATAAATGGTTTAAGGGTATTTCGTAAATATTTGTATCGTTCTTCTGTAGTATCAAACAGACTGTAAAAGATAATAACAATGTATCATGTAAAATGATTTTTTTATATCAATATAATTATTGATTTAAATAGATATTAAAAAGAAAAAAACAACTAAAATAATGACAATTATTAACAATAAAATATTTCATAATAATACATAATAAATAAATGTAATAAAAATGATATGATGTAAAATGACTGTAAAGATAACCATTGACTTACAATTTGATATGAATTCATAAAATATGCAATAATAATAATAATAACAAATGTCATTAAATTCAATATATAATTAATAAATGTGCATTATTTGAATAATTATTTGAATACAATTGAATAATTTCACATGCCTGATGGGGCTAACCTTATTTTTGAAATTTCATCACAATCCAAGCCAGTAAATTCTGTATCAATGGCAATCACATCTGCATTTTCTAAATCATCTTTTAATTGTGGATATATTTCTGCGAAATTTTCTTTCGTAACTTCAATCATAATAATGATTTATTTACAATAATTATATGATCATTATATATTAAAATTAAGTTTATAAAACTAGAGTTTTTTCAAAAATGTTGTCTTTTAACACTTTGACTACGAAAGACGTCCAGAAGCGCCCTCTACATTTTTCTTTCGGTAATATCTTGACTGTATAGTAATCATTGTTGTAACCTTATAGTCTATTATTACCATCCGCGAGTAAAAAAAGATTATCATTTAATTACCAATTTTATTTGAGTAAAAAAGAAACTAGACGAGTGTCTGCCATTTATCGCGGGAATTTTAAAATGCAAGTTTATACTTTGCTGCAGTGATGTACTTTTGTTTAACGTTAGTATTGTATAAATTATTTAAGAAACAGAGAAAGACTCTAATAATCATTTCAATATATTTTCTATTAATATTACGATGAAAATAATCCTATCGATTATGGGAAATCTTAAAAATGCCACAACCCTGTTTACGAGATACACACAAAGTAAATCAAAAGAAACCGGACACCTAAATATCTGTGTGAGATTTAAAGATACAAAGTATCTAACAGAATTAGAATGGCTTCACAAATTACTTACACAATGATTATAATATTATATTTTTTGTGTTTTCAAGGTCACAAACATCTTTTTAAATGGAATTGCATATTTCTTTTCTATACATAATTACAGTCAACATTTAACAAGTTCAATAATATCAAATATTGATTTGCTTTATTTTTGTTATGCTAAATGTTCAGAATATAATTCTAATATAGAGTTTACAGTTTAGAAAATTAATATAATTTGTTAAATAAAGAAAATTATCAGTTCCATGCAACGATCATTAAATTTTCATTTGCCATTTTATATTTTACATTGAAATAAATGTTTGGACCTTTTAATTTAATAAGCATTTATTCACGCATTCATAGAACATACATACATTTTAACATGACTTTCCATACATTGATACACATAACGCACACATGCTTGATTACATGATTTATATTCATCTAATTATGCCTTTACTTCTAGACCATAGTCTTGCATTAAAAGCGATATCTATTGCAATAATAAGTACATGATTTTGCATTAAGAACACTTTTGTCTTATTATCAGTATTTTACAAGAAATTAATGAGTAAGAAAAAGGATAAAGCTGTAGGAATGTATCTTGATATAAAATAATGTTATTATTTTGGGCCAATCTATAAAAACAGACTTCAAACATTATCTAAGTTTGATGAAACATCTTGAATTTTGCTTTTAATACTTGATTTAGCTTATTTTTTACCTTTACAGTATGTTTTTTCTTAATGCAATCCAATTACATTTATACAATACTGAAAGTTTAAAAATACGTGTCATCATTATATTGACTAGGCAGTACCAATATAAGTTACAGTCCCAATTAATTAGCAATAGCTAAAAATGAATGATATTTTCGGGACACTTATTTTTTCTTTCACATTCAAGGGATTACATGGCAATGCAGACTTCCGCCTATTTTTTTTTTTTTTATAACTATCACTTATCTCTATTATTTAATCTTATAATAATGCTTAATGCGTATCCTTAAATTCATTTTTTTCCCCATGGTCTGACTAGATTTTACTAATTTTCTCATTCTTGTTTCTGTCGATTTGTAGTATTACCATTTATATTTGACAAATCACCATTCGATTGACGATTTTTTGCTTGCTGTCTCAATTGTGCTCTTTTTAGATTTGTCATCAATTGACTGGATTGATATAACCAACTGGCCTAAAACATTGAAAACAATTGATAAGAATCAACATATAAAATTGTTTTATTTAACAATTAATACAAATTAGTTATACTTACCACCATGATCATGCAATTCATCAAGATAGGTGCAGAAAAAACTATCGATATAAATAATCCTTGAGAATCGAAGTACTGTTGTCTCGAGAAAACCCTATAAGAAGAAATAGCATAAGAAATAAATAATGAAACATAGATTGAATAAACTTATGAATTCGAATGCTTACATCCAATTTGTTGCAGCAACTTCATTGATGGTTTCCGTGAAGTAAACAAGAAGTACTGAAAATACAATCAATAGTATTAACATTGATAATGATATATGAATCACTTATTTGCCAAATCAATTAACTCCATAAATCAAAAAGTAAAAGTCAAATAGATAGAAGTATAGAAGAATAGATGATAAAGTAATATACATTGTTGTAAATAATTTATTATTGCATGATTATAAAATATCAAACATTATTATGACAATAAAATTGAGTGAGTGAAATTTTTGAAAAGGAGTTAATCGTTCTGTTCATTTCATTATTATTACGTAGTATAATATTAATACTAAGATTTTACTATTTACTCACGAAGTACAAGGAATAAAATTATTTGAAAATTAGCATGATTTCGTGTCATTAGTGCTGTCATTGTAACAGCAACATGAAAAGTTAATAATAAAGCTAGCCATGGATCTCTCCAATCAATCTGTAAAAAGGAAAATTATCAATAACAAGAGAAATTGATAGGGTTAATCATTATTTATAAAGTGCATTTTGTTATTCGATAGATTTAATCAAATGAAACCCACAAAAAAAAAAAAAAAAACAAGAAACATAGAATAAGACAAAAGTTAAAGAGATCATTATTAAAAATATAATAATGAAAACATTAAAATATTATAAAATCATTGTCATATAATTGTATCATCATATTTTTCATCAATATTTCAATCTTTAATATTATCTACAAATCAAAAAGTTAATATAAATGACAAGAAACATATCAAATGAAAGTATATACTTGAAATGAAAAAATATGAAGTAACAGAGCCTGATTTTTTTTTTTTTGTAATGAATCGAGGTCTTATTATCGTCGAGACATATCTTAATGACAGTGGCATAATGATAAATCATGATGACGAGCAAATTACGACGTATCAATAATAATCAATGCATGTGCATAATGAAATTATCGTTAAGTATTATTTGAACTGCTTATGGTGATGGTACAATAACGATTAGAAAATAAAAATGTTAAATAATAATCATAATGATAAAAAACTATGATGATGATGATGATGATGATGATGATGATGAAAATAATTAAAATAATTAAATGTAAGAGTTTAAGAGATTAGAAAATAGTGAAGTAACTTTAGCACTATCACCTTTCGCTTTCGAGAATGACGAACGTGATAAAGAAAGACATAGAGAGAGAGAGAGAGAGAGAGAGAGAGAAAAAGAGAAAGAGAGGGAGAGAGTGAGAGAGAGAGAGAGAGAGGTAGAAAGAGAAATAACAAGTGAAAGTGGATACAAATAAACTTACACTCTTTAAAAATGGCCAGATGCCGTCGATCATGTCCGTGGCTATGGGATCCGACATCGTTTTTCGCGAATTATTTGGACCGCGAAGAAGAGAAAGGCGCACATTCGCAAAATTGCACGTTTATCCTCCTCTACCTCCTTCTCCTTCGCCACCACTACCACCTCCTCCTCTTCCTCTTCCTCTTCTACTGCTTCTTATATTCTCCTACTTATTTTTCTTGTTTACTCTTTAGCCTCTAAACGAATACACTACGCACGAAAAATACAAAAAATACCTGTATATGTACATATATATATATATAAAAACTAATGTATTATCTCTTAAACAAATCACAGAGATGCAGTAGATAATAAGCACGAATGATCTAAGGCAAATAAATAATAATGCATAAATATATTTTTTTAATGAACGATGGAAATAAGAACGTTTATTTCTTTTTTACATATATCGGTATAACCGGTATGAATTGCAAAGAATGAGGGTAAAATGACGTTTACATTACCGACGTTGACTATATTGACACCAGTCTATGCCGATGTTACACGATGAAAGGATTCTCCTCTTTTAACAATATGTCGGAACACTTCGGTTATCTTCGAGAAATTTCGTTGATCTTTCATGATATTCATTGAATCTCGCGCCACGATACTATTGCTCTCTTGTGGTTATTATGTGAATTTGATTTTACATTAGTCGGTATTACAGTCATCGTTGTTATCAATTGCGATTAATTACCATCAATATGTTGACGAGTAGACATGGAGTTCTAGCGCGTATCTCATTTTTCGGTGGAAAAATCAAATGAGAAAGATTTAAAAAGAATATATTTGGAAAGATATGATTTATCTTATATAAATAATGATATTTCTAATACAAGTTTTTTATTCGTATTAACACATTTCTTCGTATTTGTTCATAAATGAAATAAATAATTATAAATTAGTTTCTTTAAATGCAACAAATAAAAGTATTAATTTTTTACGAAACTACAATTTAAATGTAATTAAAAAGAAATATTACGATTTTATTTTTGAATATTAAAACTTGACTTTAACCTTTATACAATTATCTGTCATCATAAAACGATAAGAATTTATTGTTACAATTTGTTGTACTTTGTATTCATTAGTCCGTTACTTTTTGTTATCATATTACTCATTTCATTCGCATTTGATGAAACATTAATAAACAAAAATATAAAATGAATTGTAAAAAAAAGAGAAAAAGTGATCGTTAAAAACAATGTATGTAATTTATTTATGTTATAGAAATTTAAAAAAAGGCAAATATATCTAAAGAAATTCACGGCCATATTTGAAATATACTATTATTTAACTAATGCGTCTGGGTTTGTTTCAACTCGTTTCTTTATTAGTTAATTTTATGAAATAACATATGCATTCATATTTAAAAATAAATTCAACGATGGCTAAACAAACATTGCTTAGCAGTCGACATGTTATGTAGTCTCTTTCAAATATTATTTTCATTCATTCGATTACTGTATATAATAAGTTAATATAAAACATTGCTTGTGTTCTTTCATTAAAAATCCATTTATATAAAAGAAAAGTGTATTTTAATCAATTGGTTAATGAAAGCGTTTGATTATTCTTTTTACATGGAAGAATATCGACAGTTTTTAATTTTTTTTTTTTTTTTTTTTTTTACATCATATCTTCAATGTCTTACAAGAAGAAGGCTGATCGAAAAAAAAAAAAAGGAAAACAAAAAAGCGATAAAGAGAGAAGAGAATGAAACATCAAAAGAAACATGTCTACTAAGAAAGAAGCATAAAGTTCAAATCGATGAGTATTAAATATTTGTTTATCAAAAGTGTAATTACAAAGACAATACTAATAATAATAATAATAATCATAATTATAATATCATTATTTACAAGTGTTAAAAAAAGATTAAAAGAACATAATTGTTTGATTGTTGTCCAAAGAACATTTACCATAATCGCTAGAAGCAATGTTGTCATATCGAAATATTGTAACTTTGTCGTTTGGACTTTGATTGGTCAAAGATTATATTATAATGGCGGAAGCAAGAAGAAGCTTTCTCGGTTTTACAGAACGATTTGTCAACTCAGATACAGTTCGATCTTTCTTCTGTAAGGGTGTATACTTCTCATTGCTTCTTCGATTTATCATAAAGTATTAACCATAGTGAAAGTTTTAGTTGGAGAAAAGAACAAATATAAGTTTAATTGTTAATTTTTTTTTATTAAAAAAAAAAAAATATATTATTATTATTATTATTTTGAAAAATGTCTTTCGAATTGGATGAATCCCCCATCGATGAGGAGACTAAGGCTATTGCCGTCAAAGAACTCAGGGAAACTGAGGAAAATGTACAAAAGGGTATCGAGACACTGAGAAAGTACATTGAAGGTAAATAAAATATTTATTTTATAAAACAATTAAAATTAATTAATAATAATTGAATAATCAATTATTCAAATGTCAGATAATTTGATTGAAAAAGATAAAGAAGACCTGTGTTATACTTTCGAATGTTGTATGAAATTCGTTGAGATACATACAAATGTTCACTTTAACTATAATTTTAATAATCATATCATTGATTTAATTTAAAATTTTAGTAAATATCTTTTTTTTTTTTTTTATACGGTTTATATCTCAAAGATTAACACATCAACACTCAATATTTTCGGAATTTAGGGGTCACGAATATCTCAGATAAGAACGTTATTATCAAGTTTTCTTCTTTTCTCTGTAAATAACACTTGTACACTTGTAAAATTTTGTCTTTATAATAAAGAAATTATTCAATTTTTATTTTTTGTTTTAAATAAATAAATAAAATTTAGTTATTTTTATCACAAAATGAATAAAAAAAAAAAAAAAAAAATAATGACGATTGTATGTCTGTAAAAAAACATATTCTAACAACCAATACTTTGTAACATTAACAAAGTATTAATGTATTATCTTGCATTGTGATAAGACATTTGCAATTAATCTATAATTGAAGATGATCATTAAAAAAATTGATAAAGTTTAATTAGTTAACTTTGTATTAATAAACAATATAAAAGCATTCCATATATTCGATACTTAAAAGATAAAATTATTATTATCAGATAATTAAATGTAATTTATTGAAAAAGTTAGATTTAAGTTTTATTTCATTTAAATTTAAGTATTATGTAATTGAACTTCATTTTCTTCTTTTGGTTGTTTTTTTTTCTTCTTCTTCTTTTTTGTATTCATATTGCATACGAAAGAACGTATAAATATTTTTTTATTTTTTTTTTGTAAATTTCCCCTAATTTTCCTAATTAAGGATAATTTTCGAAGAAGAGTCCAGGAAACATTTTCAAACACGCAATGATTATTTTACATCCGCTTAAAATCCGAATATCATTTCTGTCGTTGTTTATTTCATTTCAATTTCATTCATTTCAATTTCATTCATTTCAATTTCAGATTAATTCAATATTTCTATTTTTATTTCTTTTCTTTTTTTTTTCAGATGATGAAACGTTACATTTCAAAACGGACGATGAATTTCTTATAATATTTCTACGAGTATGTAAATATTATCCTAAGAGTACATACGAATTGATAAAGAGAATCGCTGATTTTAAATTAAAAAATGCTTCTCTTATAAACAATTTAATGCCGGCCGATGAAAAAGTAACATTACTTGAGCACAATGTCGTAAATGTACTTAAAGGTAGAGATGATAAAAGACGAAGAGTTTTAATACTTAATGTTGGAAAATCATGGGATCCATCGAAAGTCAGTGCCGATCAAATATTTCGAGTACTTTATCTCATTCATATAGCTGCCATTTATGAACCTGAAACTCAAGTATGATTATGATCATTTATATTCTTTTTTACTATTGTTTTTTTTTTTCTTTCTTTCTTTCTTTAATTAATTTCAACTGTAAACTTTGTATTTTGTTTATTAGGTACGTGGTTCAGTTGTAATAATGGATTTTGATGGTCTCTCGATGAAACAAGTGATGGGATTGACACCGTCATTTAGCATGAGACTTTTAACTTTTATTCAAGATGCTGTACCAATGCGATTAAAAGAGGTTAGATGCATAATTCAATTGAATATATATATATATATATATATATATATATATATATATATAACAATATTATTTAATTTACTGTAAATTATGAACAAAGTTTAATAATAATAATAATAATAGTAATACATATATTATTGATGTGTCTTAGGTTCATATTGTAAAACAACCATTCATCTTCAAAATGGTCTGGAAAATGTTTAGTCCATTCGTTCGTGAAAAACTGAACAAGCGTTTGTATTTCCACGGTACGAATATGTCTGAATTGCATAAATGCATAAGTCCTAGTCATCTACCAAAAAATTATGGTGGCCTATTACCAGAAATTGATTACAAAAGCGCTGATTGGTATCCAACTATTATTAAATACGAAGATAGAATAAGAGGTAATTGTTTTCAATCAAATTCATTTCAATATATTAATAATTTATTAATATTATTTATAATAATAATAATAATAATAATATTAATATTAATATCATTATATTATTATATATAATTATTTTCTTAATATAATACAATATACTTAATATATATTATAAATAATATTATTCTATATATATAATATTAAAATAATAGTTTCAAATAAATTCATTTCAATATTAATAATTTATTAATATTATTTATAATAATAATAATAATATTAATATCATTATATTATTATATATAATTATTTTCTCAATATAATACAATATACTTAATATATATTCTAAATAATATTATTCTATATATTAATAATATTAAAATAATAGTTTCAAATAAATTAATTTCAATATTAATAATTGATTAATATTAATCATTTATTTGACTTAAATTTATAATTATATATTAATATTAATACAAATAATTTTAATACAATAATTTATTAATACAAGCTAATATTATTATCTCTTGAATTTTGTATTTTCTTTAATAATATATTTTGTGTTTTATTTTTACAGAGTGGAACACGTTTGGATATCGCAAAACTGTATAATTTCAGTCTCGTAGAATATTTTTCTTTTTTTTTTTTTCTTTTTTCGAACACATACACATACACATTCAAGACTGGAATGTTTTCTTTTTAATTGTAGTTAAATTAGAAAATTAAACGATTAAGATTATAGATCTTGTTCAAAGTTTTACTCGAATTTTATATTATGTATTATAATTCATGATATATTGTTGTTGTTTTTTTTTTTTTTTTTTTTTTTTAATAAAATTTGTCTATCATAAAAATAGTTTTGTTAAATGTCATTCACACATTCGTAAATGCAAATCTATATATCGTAGAAATATTTAATTAAATAAATAAATATAGAATTGAGAGTAATGAAACATAATTTTGTAATTGTGGTAAATTTATATGCTGAATAACATATAATGTATAATACATTATGATTAATGCAAAATACGTGTTTTTATTTGTTTAGACAATTAACAATTTTATGAGAACAAGACTGCGAATATTTATACACGATAAATTTGCAAAAGAACATATATAATATTTATATACAATAAAAATAATCAAAAGTGCATAATAATTATACACACGTATATGAGTATGTAATATTAAACATTAATAAATGATTTATAATTATTGTATTATTGTTATTAGAATTACACGATATTACAATTATTTTGTTCAAAATTGAGTAGCGTTAATTGATAACATTAATTGGTAAAAATTAATTTGTAAATCGAATATAATTACATCATATGATATTATGTTATCAGTGCATATGTGAATTTATATAAGCAATGTTTTTACAAATGAAAATTATGAGATATATATATATATATATATATTTATATAAAATTGATATTATTCAATAATATATAAGAGAACTAAAACATTATTAAATATTTAGTAAAAATTAAAAAATTATAAGTATTTTTAATTTACTAATATTCATTATTTACAATTTATTAAAAGTTACAGACTACTTTTCACTTATACTGAATATGTTTTTTTTTTCAAAATTTTATTACAATATTAACCTTTTGCACTGTCCAATGATAATCTATAACTTCATTGTCATCGTTGTAATCAAATCTTAAAAGTAACTCTTTATATTTTTATACGTTTCAAAATGAATCTATTAAAATATCAGAAAGTGATGATGAACTAGAAGTTATGTTATACGGTAATAATTTGACTGAAATTAATGATTGACAGTAACGACAACGATATAATAGTTTATCAAAGTGATGCAGATTGAATTTAACACCAGTTAGTTGACACCATAAAACTCTTCTATGAAAAAACAAAACAAAAATGATCTTCTATAAATGTACGCTAGTTAACGTAAAATTAGTATTTAGTAGATTATATTAAAAATTATTCGTAGTACGAAGGATTAATAATTATTAAAATATATATTAATATTTTATTCTTCAACGTAGCAATGAATATCAAATGAAATTTTCAGAAATGTTTTCACATTATGATTACAATTCACATTGTACAATTTTTTTTTCTTTCCTTTCTTTTCATACTTATTATTTCATTTTTATATCAATATTTTTCAATATAAATACATTAGACACACAACTGATGACGCTTATCGGCGGCTTATCGATGCTCATTTTTGAGATTGTGGGACCAAAGTATCACTGCTGCAGCACATTTATATTCTTGACAAGTTATATATCTTTTATTACTTTTATAGTTAAATAAAAAGTAGATACTACGACTACTTTTTTTATATTATAATAAAATATTGAATATATTGAAAATAACAAATATTAACTTTTAACTGGTAGTAAAAATTATTATTATTATTATTATTAGTTTGTTACATCAATTCGTGACGAATAATTGTTAAGTAACATTTAGACTATGACTTGACAGTAACGACTAAGAATTAATTAATTTACGTACATGTATGCGTAGTCTGAAAACAAAATTTAAATGGTGATTGAATTTCAAATGTTTATATTCAACTGATATATATATATATATATATATTATCTATATCTATATATGTTTCAATAATTCATCAAATCTAATGAATGTACTTTGATATACAAATATATACAGAATAATAAGACAAAAGATTCGTAATTAACAGGTCTTATATTACTCAATACAAAGATTAATAATAGCTTATTAAAATAAATTTTACAACTAATTATTACTAATTGAAATTAATTATAAAAAAAATTTTACTAATGTTTCAATTAATCACAATTTCACTTGAAATAACCTGTATACCACTCAAATCGCTGATACTATCACAAAATATCTTAGTAATCTTATCTCATCATCTAATCCATATTTACACATATACAGGGTGGGACAATATCTATGTCCAGTTTATTATTTAATTATATTTAATTACTTTAATTACTTAATTATAGAGTTAATAATTATTAGCTTTGCTAATAGTATACTTAACTTTCCAAATCGTTGACAACGGGTTCTACACAACTACTAATGATTATCCTTAAAGGACAGTAACAGGTGGAAACATGTAACATCTTTTGTATCGGTTGTGAATAAATAGTTGGCACTATTTAAGTTTAAACCTACGTATAAGGAGAATGTAACAAAATGTATTGTTCCAATATCAATTCAAATCAATTACAAAAATATAATGAAAAATGTATAAAAAAAAAGCGCAATAAAATGTGCGCATCTAATTGTTTAGAATAAAATGGAGAAACATTTCGATGACCTTCATTTAATATTAATAGTGTAAAAAAAAAAATATATATAAGGTTTCATTGAAAAAAATGCAGGTAACCTTGAAATCTTCTCAATGCCTCCATCCACGGAAAAAACGTTCAAGCCAAAAAATGCCCCTCCTCATTGTGACGTGTAACTTGCGTATATAACATTTTTCATATTGTTATAAACAACGACAATATTCTAATTGGACAGAGATATTGTGGCCCACATCATGTATATATTAAATATAAGTATACAATTTATACGATGCATTATTAAATACTAAAAGTTAATTTAACAAAGAAACGGTTCATTTTTCATTGTATGTTAATACAAGATACTTTTTGCTTTGTTCAATGAATACTAAATAAACAATTTAATTTATAAACTCTTTTTTATATATAACTCTATATGTAAGATTTAACTTACATTACATTGTACCTTTTGTTGACTCATCTAACTCATCTTAAATGTATTTTTTGCTGATATATATATATATATATATATCATCATATATATATATATTTATCGGTTATTAGAGAGCATGGCTTACATAAAGCATTAAACGTGCGCAGTATATACGACGTTTGCGAGTCGTTTTATTTTTCTATTAATAATTAGATGAATTAATTATCATACATTAAAAATTTGACATTTTGACCACAATTTAAATAATATTGCTCAATGTATCATTAAAATACGACAAAGACGCATTCTTATAAAGGAAAAGTTTTTAGTAGAACAAAAGTGGGGAATGTCTTCCAATATAAATATACCACGAGTTTGAATATTAATGATTTTAATAAACGAGTTTCCAAATAGTCTTACTTTAGTGTTGAACTCGAAGAGTTGACTTTTCCTTTCTAAAGAGCAAAGTGATTAGAAAGTCTCTGAAATATTTGTTCAATAGGAAAGCAGTTAGTCGTTTGATTTTTCTCATTTATTATTGATAAGTGTCATGTTAACTTAATTGATTTAATTATAACGTTTTTTTGAGTTAATTTACAGATTTAAAAAAGATCATCTTGTAAGTAGATATATTGAATTTACGATACGATACGATACGATACGATAAATTAATGTAATAATTGAAATCTTTAATTAAAAACGAATTGTCGAATAATAAAAGACAAAAGTTGGATAAAATATTGATTATATATATATATATATATAGAATTTTCGCGGAAATTTTCATTTGTCTATAAATCAGATATAAATTAGTATCATTTAAATGTAACAGATGTGTAAAATATAAATAAATATATGTTTATATTATTGTATCGTTAGGAAATTCGTATAGAAAAGAATAATAGAAATATAAAATGTCGTGTTCAATGGAAAAAGAAAATGATCAAAGTAAAGAGTTACGAGATGAATATCATTCGCAAACTAAAAGTGACGACGACTCGAAAGATGATTTGTCCAATAATTTAGTGAAAAATACGAAATTAGAATTAAATGCACTGATAAAAAAAGCGGAAACCTTACCAAAATTAATAGCCTATGGGGAGGAAACGCAACTGATACTTAGTTGCAATGACGAATATAAAAAAAAAGCCGAGACTGAACTTCGCGAGACACCAGAAGTAGTGGCTGAAAGTTTGAAAATTATTCGAGAATTGGTAAAAGGTAATATAACGTTTTGATGATTTATTTCTTTAGAAAGAAAGACAAACATTTTCTCTACAAAATATTATTTATAATCATTTTAAAGTGAATTAACAATAAGTCGACAAGAACAAAAACAACAAATGAACAAATTTATTTTATGAATTATCGTAACTGAGGAGTGATTAGATTGATTATCGTGAAAAAATGAACGATAATTAAAAATAAAGATTATCTTCGATTAATCGAAGATAACGAAGACACAGTAAACAATTGAATGTTAAATAAAAAAAAGATAAAAAAAATAAAAAAAGAAGATCATTGAATAATCAGTGTAAAAGTGCTTTTATACAATTTTTTATCTTCCATTAATTAAATCACATTTTTAACTGTACCATTTTATTATTATCATGTGCCATTTTCGATCTCTCTTTATTATCTTCGTTTATTACATACATAAAGTGCTTAAAATGGTAATGTATTTTTATATTTATAAAGATCTTATTTTTCGTAATACAACAAGTATAAAGTTTTTATATATATATATATTAGGGGTAGCAAAAAGTAATCAAAATTTTGTCGATGAGTACACTCACATTTAGTTTGTGTCAATGAAATAATCGAAGAACTTTGTAAAAAGGAAATAGAAAAAGCAAAAAGTGTTTCTTCATGATTAGCATGGTTAATTTGTTTTAATAAATAAATGTTTGTTCGTCAAGAAAGAAAAATTTTCATTACATTTTGATTAATCAAAATAATGAATTCAATTTAATAGAAGAAATAGTCTCATAGAAATATTTCTAATAAAATTTGATTTATCTAGGTGAGAGCGATTTGTTTGTACCAGATTTGGATGAATTTTTCGCAAGATTTTTACGACCATGCAAATGGTATCCGAAAAGTGCGTTTCGTTTGGTAAGTTAACTTTCTTTCTATAATATGTTGATCACTTTTTCTGACAATTTAAATTTCTAAATTTTTATTCCTCATTCATTTTCTTTTTTTTTTTTTTTTTTATCATTCAATATAGATGCAAAGATATTATCGGTTCCGTATAAATTATCCATACATAATGGAAAATATGGCGATAACGAGTTTAAAGAAAACTTTTGACTCGGAATTATTTATGCCTTGTCCAATACGTAGCGTCAAAGGTTGCAGAATTTTTATTATACACGCTGGATCAAAATGGAAACCAAAAGAACATTATATCTACGATATTTTTAAATGTCTTATAATACTTTTAGAAGGAGCTATTACAGAACCTCACACACAGGTAAATGGCTAATTCTAAAAGATTACAGACAGATGTTGTATAAAACATCTATCTGTAAGTTTTGAATTGCCTATTTTTCTACAGATTGCTGGAATAGAAATAATATTTGACATGAATGGATTACCATTCAGTCATGTGCCTCATATAACACCAAGATTTGCTGCTATGTTAGCGGAGTTTACTCAAAGATGTTTACCCATTCGTTTGAAGAACGTTCATATCGTCAATCAACCTTTCATATTCAATATGGTTTATGCTGTGTTTAAACCATTCCTTTCGGTAATGAAACAACAATAATATACGTGTTGAGAAAAATTCGAATATTTTCTACAATTTTCATTATTTCACGTTCGTCGATATTTTGTCTTTTTGTATTTAGGAAAAATTACGTAACAGGATTCACTTTCACGGTACCAATATGACAAAATTAATAAGTATGGTAGGTGAGAAAGCGTTACCTAAAGAATATGGTGGTTCAGATTTAGTTTTTACTCCTATAGGAGAAACTCTCTGGCAGTATTTCTATTCTTGGAATGATGAATATGAAGGTAACTTATTTGTTTTGATTATTTTTATTATAAATGATAACGATTAAATGTGTCATTTTCTTTTTAAATCGCTTGAATTATATCATATTTCAAGGTTTATTTTTGATTACATTGAAAAATAATTATGCTATTAAAATAACATATATATATATATATATATATTTTCATTCGCAATTAAATCATATGTCTGTTTCTTAAACTAGAGGTTAAGTACTAATTAGGATATTTATTATTTTCATAAAAATGACTTACTATGATTTTTTTTCTTATTTTTTAGAATTATTTCAATACGGATATCGTAAGAAAAATGAGAATAAATAATAATCGATGCAAAACTTGCTAAGGTTATATCGTTCGAATTAATTAACATTTCGATTATTTGATCATCATTATTGTTCAATATTAAACAGTTTTTTGATGATTAACGTTGATAAAAATGATTCAACATGCAATTTATTGGATTTAAAATAATACAAAAAATTGTGTTTATTATTAAAAACAAGTTTCAAATTGTTTAGGAATGATGATAAATTTGTCAGTTAAAGATAAATTAAATCTGTTATTTTAATTCTATTTTGTAATGTTCAAATTTTGTTTAGTTATCTACAATTTATCTAGATAATGCACTACGACACTACACGATACACTATTATGCTGTATATGAGATAAATATTGATACAAGTATTGAAACACAGTATATGAAACAAAATATTCCTATAAATACAAATTATCCTAGTGAGTGATCTAATAGAAATGAATAAAACGGTAATAGAGAGAATACAAAAAAATCATTAAAATTACAAATAATACATGGATTCCTTACTTTTTTTTTTTTCGCATTTTCATTTTCAGCTCCTGGCTTCAGGTGAAAATCATGATACTTCCTTTGTTTTTTGTTTTTTTTGTTGTTTTTTTTTTTTTTTTATAATTGCCATTGTTGGTGGCAAGGTATCTTTAACAACGATTTTTTTTTAAATTTAATACATATTTTTTTTTTGTTTTTTCTTTGAAATTTTATTAATAACGCTACTTCTTATATCCATATGAATTTATAGCTGCAAACATACAAAAATAGAAACATTCATTATTATTATTATTAATTTATTTTAATTTATTAATTTAATTGGTATAATTTTGTAGAATTAATAGACATACATTAGATAATTAAAAAAAAAATAATAATAAAATAAAGAAAACAGAAAAGAGAAACAACATGAAATTAGGGGTTTACGTAATAAAATTGAAATTAGATTGAAATTATATTTGTCTTGTGTAATATTCATCTTTGTTAAATTCTCCTCTTCTTTTTTTTCTTCTTTTTTAACGAATAAAATTACGTCACATTAGTTTGAACAATAGTTTTCTATTTATAAACTCATCTTGTAATAACGTAAAGTAAGTATTAGATTGTCAAGCATGAAATTTGTAATGAGTCATATTGTCAACTTTGTTTTTCTATAAATTTTCTATCTAATGACGTAATATATTTGTGATTATCGGTTTCATGAGAAACCTTTGATATTTATATATCAATTCATATGAAGCAACAATACCAAATTAATCAATTATCATCATTATTATTGAATTATTTAGTCAAATAATATTTCGTCAAACTTCAATACGAATGATTTATCTTGTTATTTAACGAAACACATTAAATTACTATTAATTTGTAATTGTAAAATAATGAAAAATCATAATTGTACTCACCTTCGAACTCTTTGTCACACATCAATAAAAGTTGTAACCATTCACTTCCCTTAACTACAGGAATCTGTAGAGTGCCACCATAACATTCAGGTAAACATTTTGGTGTTACATATTGATGTAGAGATTTACGATCACTGCCATGAAAGATTATCTAAAATACAAAAAAAAAAATAAAAAAATAAAAAATTACAAAAATAAGAACAATTTTATTAGCAATAAATTTCATTTTGACCATTGGCAAATAAATAATTGAAATAATAATAAAATATTAATGATTCAACGTAAGTTGAATAATAAAGGAAAGTGAATATTTTCAAATAATCGTTACGCCATTAATACGGTAATGAAGTTGAATATAGTATATATTACGAGTTATAATATATTTTTTGAAGTAAGTATCAAATAAATTTTATATATACGTGAATTCTTATCATTTGTCAGAGACTTCACGATTATTTTCTTTTTTTTTTTCACGTAACGTGAAATTCCTCGAACAACGTGTTAAATAATAAAATAATAATAAAATGCAAGAATTTAAGAATTCAATTTACTTTGATGGGTCATTAAATTGTTGTCTTAATTGCTATCGATTTCTTCTTTAGCAGAATTGTTTTTTTTTTTTTTTTTTTTTTTTTTCAATTTTTACGACTGTGTTATCAAGAATAATTTGTAGAAGAAAAAATTTTCTCAATATTTACAAATATTGCACATATCCTTACGATTTTTTTTATTTATTTGTAAATTATTTAGCAGAAATTACAAAAACAAAAAAAAAAAACAATAAAGACACATATTATAGGAAAAAAATCGTTGTCAGTAGATTAACACTTTAATGGCCGTTCACACAACATGTGTGTGATAGCTGGAACAACCGTTATTTACATATAACTTTTGATATATTTAAAATTAAATTTGTTGTTGTTGGTTTCTTTTGATCTATGTCAGTTTATTCGTGAATTGAATGAAGTTTTTGAAAAAAAATAAACAGATTTTTCAAAAATATTACCGGTCCTCTAGCAGCTACGTTTGACCGGGTACACGTGCGGCCATTAAAATGTTAATAACACTCCATTTTGTAACAATATATAAATATATTACTTACTCTGCTTTTTAATTTTTCTCTGAGGAAAGGCTTAAAGAGTGCAAATACCATATTGAAAATATATGGTTGATTAATAATATGCAAATTTTTAATTCTCAATGGTACAGCGTCTTGGAGTAAATCGACTAATCTTTTTGCAAATGGTGGAGTAAATTGCCACGTCTGTGGAAGTGAAAGACCGTCCATATCGAAAATAACAATTGCACCGGCAACTTGTGTTGTTGGTTCTAACATGGCCGCTTCTAAATATAGTACACAACCCTTATAGATCTCGTCGAGACTGCACTGATTGTGTTTCCATTTCTTTCCAAGTTGGATGATTAATATTCGTCTGTTGTGTTGATCTCGAGTTGGTAATACTGTCAATATGTTTTGTTGAAAAATATTCGTTTCTTTGCTGGGTTTTAAATCATCGTATATAGAACTGTGTTTTATTTTAAATTTGTAATAATTTTTCACCAGTTCAGCAGCAGATTCAGGATAATATTTACAAGGCCTAAGGAATCTAATTAACCAGGCGTCATTTTCCAAAGGACACTTTAAATCAGTTTCAGCTGGAAAAAAACAAGAAAAGATCGTAAATATATAAATTTATATTTTTATTATTTTTTATTAAGAAAACGAATGTTAAAGAACACCACTGGTATGTATGACCATCTGATAGAAAAGGTCATTTTTGCGAAGTTTTTTGTAAAGAAAACTACTTCATGAAATGTGTTAATTATTTAAACCAATTAACTGTAGAACTTCGTTTTAAAAGTGTGCATCCTTGTGCGTCGTTCAAATCGACCAATGACGATTATGTTCGTTAAACAAAGACTAAATATCGCTGGGGTGTCTTATACAAGAAAATACTTCAAACAATCATTCAAATCGATTTATATACCTTTCAATAATTCTCTTAATCGTTCCATGGATTCCTTCTGAAGTTCTGGTGTCTCTCTAAGTTCCTTTTTAGCGACTTCTTGCATTTCGGGACTTAGTGGTCCTAATTCAAATTCTAAAGTAAAATCTCCCAGTTTAATGAACGGGAGTTCCTTCACAGTTGTAAGCATCATGTCGTCTAAAAAAAAAAAAAAGAAAAAAAAAGAAATAATTCAAAATCTTAAAGAAACTTTAGTCAAGAATTATTGTACTTAAGATAAGTAACATATATTATATATATATATATTAATTTTTTTTTATTTTATAATCGGATAAACTACTTAAAAACTTAACTAACAGTATTAAGGATGCAAAAATTACAATACGAATAAATTTCATTATATTATCAAGAAATTATCCTCTGATTCATGACTCCGAGGGAAATGAAATAACAATGATAACAGGGATACTCAGAAAATGCAAAACATTTCTTTGATTATTTATATATTTATATTCTAAATATAAACATAATTCTATCTCAGGTTAAATGTCGTTACATTACCACAAATAATAAATCAAGAAAATGGAAAATTTCGTCAGATAATATAAGTGTAAATAAGTGTAAAGTTGTTGATGAATAAAAAAAAAAACAACTCTTAAAAGCAATTAAATGGAAAATATAATCGAAGTAGATGTTAAGAAAAAAAACACACAGACACACACACACACACACTATATAAGATTAACATAATAACAAATGAAATATTAGTATTGAAGAATCAAGGTTGCTAACTTTATACGACTAATAGTTACAGTAATCAAACTTTTTTTGCTTAGTCACTGTTATTTAAGACAAAAAAAAAAAAAAGAAAAAAAAAAAGTCTGGCGGAAAACGTAATATGTTAATCATTATTTTATTTCTATTGAACGAAGAAATACAATGTCAAAAGATAAGACCATTTTAATTTTAGCAAATTCTAAAAGCCTTATATAATTGAAGGCCAAAGACTAGTACTTTTTTAAAGATGTAAAATATGACAAAGTAAAGAAAGAAGAAAGACAAATTGTAGGCTTAAAAGTTGAACAAATATATATATATATTATATATACGTCATTAAATTGCAAATAAATATTTAATGAATTTAAATATAGTTGATGAATATAGTTCTTCTTCCATATATATATTATACAATTAATAATATATTATGTATTATACAATTATATATTGTTATATATTGTAATATTGTTATATTATGTATTATACAATTAATAATATATTATGTATTATACAATTAATAATATATATGTATTATACAATTAATAATATATTATATATTATAATATTATAAAATAGTATATATATTATTATATAATTAATAATATATTATATATAATATTATAAAATAGTATATATATTATTATATAATTAATAATATATTATATATTATATATTATATATTATATATTAAATATAATTTATATTTAAATTATATGTATTAACTTTACTATTAACTATTATATAATATATTAATTATATATATATATATATATAAAGAAAACCATATTTCTTATATAGTGTTTTTTTTTCAATTTAGTATTTATATATAACACTAGATTTCACAGTTAATGACATCGATAGAACAATAGGAAATAGGAAAAATGAAAAGTTTAATAACGAAATATAGGTTTATCTGAGAGAAATGAAGAAAAAATTCTAAAAAATGACTATAAATGTTGTTTCTTGTTTTGTTACAGATGAATGAATCATTAATAAAAGATCTCATTTTGTTCTATAGAAACTGTAAGTTAAATTGAGTTAAATTAAGAACAGTTTTGTCTTTATTTCGAAAGTTAACTCATTAAAGGTTCAAGAATTATTATTATTATTATTATTATTAGTTGGCGTTAGGAAATAGAAAGTTCATTGCCGCAAATACCAAATCCCGTCATTGTTTTCGTCCCAAAGCGCTATTCAAGGTTATTACGAAACTAAAAAATATTTAAATATATAGATATATACGTCAGAACGTTAATTAATCAAAGAAGATACTAAAATTTTGTATTTATTAGTTCATTAAAAAGAAAAAAAAGAAAAAAAAGAAAGCCATTACGAAAGTTAACTTTGTCATAATCAGATGAATAAGATACCGAATACATTTGAATAAATTACATCTCTTTTTTTCTTTTTTTTTCTACGCTGTATTCAAGGTTAACTTCTTTTAAGCACATTTTTGGACAAGTCTTTGCTTTCTACAGTAATGTTAAGCAAGGCCTATGAAAGTAAGCAAAACTGTGCGTGAATTGCATGAAAATATACATTTAAGTAGTGAAAGGGAAATGTCGGTCAAGAAGACATTATCATTGTTTTCTTTTGTTAACCCCTTTGACCTACGTGATATCTAAGAATTTCGTGTGCCATAAGAAAGAAGAAAATCGGTTAGGCGCCCTGTGTCATTCAAGTGTTTCTATCTGCTTGTTTAAAACACCATATCCTTTACTACGAGTCTGACTCGTGGTGTTCGCTTATTGCACAAATTTTTTACCACGAGTCAGACACGTGGTAATAGATCAAGGAGTTAACGGATATGAACGATAAAAATAAAAAAATTATGCCTGTAAAATTAATACAAAAAAAAAGAAACTTTTGGAATTACCTAATATTTATTTATATATATATAATTTAATTATATATAATTTATATATATATATATATATATATATATATATATATATATATATAATTATAATTATAATTTAAATTATATAAATTAAAAATATATATATATATAATATATTATTATAAAATATATGTATATAATATTATATATATTTTTTTTATTTAGATTTATATAATATTTTTATATTATTTAATAGATTATTATATTCAATAGATTTATATATATATTATTTATATTTATATTTATATATAAATATAAATAATTATATTTTTAATAAATAATATATATTTATATTTATATATATATTATTTTTGTTGATTTTTTCAAATTTGAATAACATTAAAAATAAATTTACTTTGAACGAAAGACTTTTATAATTGATCAATCGATTTCATAATAATAATTTATAAAATGATGTGTTGAAATTATTAAAAAAATATTACATTCAAATTTGAAATATAGAAATAAAAGAAAGAAAAAAGAGTTTAATGTAATTTTTACTTACACAAATAGTTTACATTCTGATATTAAAGAGATCAAGAGAAAATTGACTGATACCATGCTCGTGCAATTCTCACGTGGCATATAACGGTTATTGTATATGTATTGGTGTGCACAAACATTGACAGGAAAGGAAAAAGAGGAGGAGTTAAAACAACGATAATAATACTACCAAGTAAGCGTTATAACCAACCAGTTTATGTTTGTTAGTGCTCGATTATTTTAGTAGTTTCATTATATTCAATAATTCTATTCAATTGAATCTACGAAATCATGATTATTAATGTTAATGTTGCATTAAATTGACAAAAATTAATTTAAATAATATAAATATTTCAGAACACACACACACACACACACACACACACACACACAAAGGTAATATTAAATGAAAAATTTTAAAATGAAATTTTATAATATATTTCGAAATAAAAAACTATATGGAAAATAAATATGAACAAAATTTAATTGCAATATTTTTTTTTTTATCATTGTAATAAAAGTTATAATAATGTATATGTATATATTAATATTATTATATCTGAAATAAAAATTAGTTGCTTATTTGACTAAATATTATATATGTACAACAACTAACTCTTTAATTATATTATAACTTTTATTATATACATTATATATTTAATTAAAATATATATATATATATATATTAATATTATTTTATCTAAAAAATAAAAATTAGAATATAATTAAAATTAGTTGTTTATTTGACTAAATATTATATGTTTACTTACTTCCTTCTATTACAGCCATATTGTTGAATAAAACACTTGAATAATTTATAATATGAAATTCTGAATTTTTTTTTTTTTATATATATATATATAAATATTATATACAAAATTAAAATGAAACACTTAGTTTACCGACGAAGAGTTAACGTCCTTATTCTTTCAAAAAGTTAACAGAAATGAAGAGGATACTGGTTAGCAGTTCCACTCTTATATGTACGAAGATTGCCGAACATGTCCGATTCTTTTCCGACCGAACCTGTATAAGCGGACATTCCAGGAAAGTTTTCTTTTAATCATTATGATTTTGCAGACAACCAATGTGTGTATATATATATATATATATATATATATATATATATATATATATATGTGTGTGTGTCTGTGTGTGTATATATATAATAATTAAGTAAAACAAAATGTCATGATTATAAATATAACCTTTTTGACATTTGTAATTTTTTTCACCAACTAATGAACTAATAATAAAAAAGGTAACTTGAAATAGATAGAAAAAGAAAAAAAAAGAAAATAAAAAAAAACAAAGAGAAAGACAAAGTTTGAAATTAAAACATTATATTCTAAATAAACGAACAAATTTTATATTATAATGTCCTATTATAGAATAATTATACATTAAGGTATAGTTCATTAATGTAACGTAACGTTTTAATCGATCGAATGATTATATTCTGACGATTTTTGAAAGTTTTACGTAAAAGAATATCTTTATTTAGAAATATATTCTCCCTACCGTTAAATATTAACGTAATAGTACGTATACACTGTTTAAACAATTGATAAGTATAATTATCCCAGTAATATCAATTTTTTCCGAAATATTAAAACATAATTTGATGGAAACAATATTCAAATGACACTTCATTTTGATATAATTATTATTTTTTTTAAGTAATACTTTCACACTCACCGGTTGCTCAATCTTGTTCTGTTTATAATATGATAAATCAGCTAAATGTTAATTCGATGATAAACAAATTATTCAATCGAATAACATAATATCGACGATTTATGAACAATATTAAATATCACGTACTAATAAATGATTAAGAAACATTTCAATCGGTTCTTTTATATAAACTGAGATCAGTCATCGTTTTATGCTTGGACTCTGAGCTCCCAACTTTTTTTCATTCGATATAATCGTACAATAAATAATTTTTTGTTTATTTCTACCTACATATGTGAATAAGTTAATAATGTCAAGTGCATTGATAATTATATAGCTTTCATTAAAAAGAAAACAAATATATATATATATATATATATATATATTATAAAATAATAATATAAATATAATATATTATAAAATAATAATAAAAATATAATATATTATAAAATAATAATAAAAATATAATATATTATTTATTATATATATTAATATATAATATATTATTATATTAATATATTATACTTTATAATTATATATAATAATAATATATTAATATATTATAGTATATATTATAATATTATATATTATAATAATATAATAATTATATATATTATATATACGTTATATATAATATATTATATATTATAATATATATTAATATATAATATTATATATTAATATATTATAGTATATATTATAATATTATATATTATAATAATATAATAATTATATATATTATATATACGTTATATATAATATATTATATATTATAATATATATTAATATATAATATTATATATTATAATAATATAATAATATTATAATATTATAATATATATATATAATTAATATTATATTATATATTATATATTAAATATATATATATATATATTAGTATTATTATATGTATAATTATAGGTTGATTTTTTTAATTTATTTATTTTATAAACAATTAAATATATATATTATCTTTTCATTTAATTTCATTTCTTTTTTATGTTGGATTTTTTTCTCTTGTTTATTCAATTATGCAAACAAAAGTATAAATATCAAGGATATTTTAACAGATAACAAGAATTTATTTTAATATACTAGTTGACATTCTTCGAATGAATTTATTTGCTTCGAATAATCTGATGTATCGTAATAAGTTCTCAGGAAAAACCGCTTGATCGTGTCACAATCGTACAGGTAAAAATAAAAGATTTAAAAGTGTTGAAAAACGACTATGGTAGCAATCATAGCACAGGAAAAAAAGAAAAAAAACAATCAAATCCATTTGTATGTTTTGTTAGTAGCATTTAAACTAGGTACTTTAAACTTCTTACTAATTTGGCAAACAATATTGTATGAACGTGCGTTTACTTTTGATGTATCCTTAACATCAAAATTTCATATCATTTTGTACGACAATATTTTTGAACAAAAAAAAAAAATAGAAAAGAAAGAGTAGTACACGTATGAAAAAAATAATTAACATATGTTTATATAAAAAGATAATTATATCATTTTATTTTATAGTATATTTAACTAGAGGTATATTCATTTTCTGGTATTGAGAAATCTTTTGTCCTTTTTGCAAAGCTAATCAAAAATGTATTCATAAAGATACACAATATAATATTTAATAAATATAATATAAAATATATATATATATATATATATATATATATATATATATATAAAATAAATATAATATATATATATAGTATATAATAAATATAAAATAAAATATTATATAAAATAAAATATAATATAATATAATAAATATAATATAAAATAAAATATAATATAATATAATATAATATAATATAAAATATAAAATAAATATAATATATATATATAGTATATAATAAATATAAAATAAAATATTATATAAAATAAATATATAATATATGTTATATAATAAATATAATATAAAATAAAATATAATATAATATAAAATATAAAATATTATATATATGTATATAATATATAATAAATATAAAATAAATATATAATATATGTTATATAATAAATATAATATAAAATAAAATATAATATACAATAAAATATAATATAATATAAATAATATAATTTAATATAAAATATATATATATATATATATAGAAAAAATAATTGGGGTTTGAATAATGATTAGGATGAAAAGATTTTTTTTTCTTTAAATTATGTAATAGTAACAACAATTTACATTGAACGCGTTTATAGAATTTATTCACGTTGATAATTATGCTTGAATATCCAATGTATATAATTTATAAGAAGTAAGAATATATAAAAAAAAATATATATATATACGATAAAAGAATGCTTAATATTTTTAGACAAAAATAAAATTTTTTTCTTGACTAGAATATATAATTATTAGTTAGATTATATTCTTCGTTCAAAGTTATTAGATTACATTATAATTTGTACATAAAAAATATCATGATCAATAATTTGTAGTTACATGTATTATGTATACATATTTCAAATAGGATTTATTTTTTGTTGGAAATAAGAAAAAAAAATCCATGAAGAATCAAAACTTATCATTTACAAATGAATGTACATTGTATCATAAATTGACTTTGTTTTTTATTAACATAAAATAAAAAAGATTACTGACGTAAATTCAAATGCAATATTCTTTTATGGAAATAAAAAAAAAGCTTACTATAAAAAATGAACATCATTCTATCCGATAAAATTAATATTCTAATGACGACAATAATCTTCTAATCTTCTATTGGATAATCTCACAAGTTTTTTTTAATTCTTCTTCAATAAGTTTTACAGGGTAAACAATTGTTTTTTTTTTTTATATCATTTTATTGAATATAATAAATATGATTTATTCTATAGAATTATAGAATAGAATGTATAGCATATAATATAGTAAAATAATATTATAAATTATTATATATATATATATATATATATATATATATATATATATATATATATTATAGTATCTATAATTTAACATATTATAAATATAATATAATAATATATAATATACTATATATAATATATTATATAATAAATATAATATATAATATAATAAAATATACTCTATATATTATATATTATTTATAATATAATATAAATATAATATATATTTATATATAATATAATAATATATAATATACTATATATATAATATAATAATATATAATATACTATATATATAATATAATAATATATAATATATTATATATATATACATTATACTAAATATATATATTTTATATATATATATAAACATACTAATTGTAAGTAACATTAGGGACGATCTAATATACGTCAACTTTAAAAGAATACGTGATTAGAATAAACACAGCCTTTTTGATACCAACGATGATGCAAGATTGGACAATTCCATTAACGTTTGTCTTTGGTAAGAAAGTAAAAGTTGTTCTTCCTGTATTGCACTTAGAATTTGTCGTTAGTTCCTTAGTTACATGTACAAACACGAACGCACTTATTTTTTTTTTCTCCCCCTTTTTTTTCCTTTCTTTCTTTCTTCCACTAACGCAACACTTATTTACTCATTTACTTATGTGTGCATGCACGTGTCTTTATATACGGTAATAGTGTCGTGTTTATTTAAAGACCAGTCATACTTCCGAGTTTAGATAAATCGGGGCCAGGGAAGGGAGGGTGGGAGGTAGGGAGGAAGGGAGGGAGGGGATGGGGGAGAGAGTAACTCTAATATTGCTGAAAATTTCTCTTTCTATAACTTGATGATTTGTTATTTGATTTTATTTGATTTAATTTGATTTGATTTTATTTGATTTGATTTGATTTTTGTTTTCGTTTATGGCATAAACGAATTGTTTCGTTTATGGCACATTTAACGAGATTTCACTTAAAAAAAAATGCAATAACATTTTACAAAATTTTCGATTACCTTGAACCATTTATGTTTTATCTTAAGAAGAAAAAAAAAAAAGAAAAAAAAGGAAAAGAAAAAAAAAGAAAACATTTTATTTATTAGCCATGAACAAAGAAAGCAGAAAGAAATCTTCACATATACGAGAAACGAAATACATACGTATAAACGTGATCACCTTGAACTCATCGTTTTTACTATATCCTTTTATTATTCTCGTTTATTTATTTTTTTCTTTTTCGTACAAAATAATGAAAAAACACGTCCACTCAAAGACTTGATTATAATTAATCGTGAAATGATATTTGTTCTAACTGTTTTTGATGGGTTAACTTCGTTTTGACATTTTAATGAGATAATAATAAAAAAAAGTTTTTTTTTAACATGCTTATAATGCAAATGAACAAATTTGTTTTCGGCAAGAGCAATCATAGCATATATATAGTATATATATAAGTTATTATAAGTTATATATTATATATCACGTTATAATAATATATATAATATATTATTATATAATTATATATATATATATATATATATATATATATATATATATATCTTATATATATCTTATATAATTATATATATTATATAATATATATAATTATAATATATATTATAATATTATAATATAAAAATATATAATATAATATATATTAAAATATTATAATAATTATATATATTATATATACGTTATATATAATATATAATAATATAATATATATATATATATACGTTAATATAATATAAATTGTAATATAATATATATATATATATATATATATATATATATATATATATATATATATATATATATATATATATATATAAATTGTAATATATATATATGTATACGCGACGTGTTTAGAAAGTAAACTACTCGTAGAGGAAAGCTCACACATGTTATTGGCAACATAGCAACACCATAAAATTACAATCATTGATAACGAGTGAAGATTTACTTTTAGGTGTCTGGTTAACCGGTATTTATCTCTTTTCCCCTTTTTTTACTTTCTTTAACCTCCCCCCCCCCCCCCGCTCCCGCCCATTTTAATGAATTTTTTCTGTTTCACTTTCTTGATGATGGTAGAAAGCAAATTATTAGACTTAATGTTTGTAATTCTTAAAAGAAAAATATTGTCGAGTTTCCTCCTCCTATTTATGTTAGTGAACTCTCGAACTCGTGTTAGGTGAGGCAATTGTTCTAGACACACCGCATGCGGTCTTACAGCTTTCTCGTGTGCGGAATTACAAACGCGGAAGAAGGTTGAAAGTGCTGGTTACTTTAGGTACAGTGATATCAGGGATTTTATCGACAGTATTTCCAAGAACGTTGACACACGAGCTTCGAAGATTTTCTTTTCATCCAGATGAATATTTCTTGCGACATTTTAAACGGTGAGTGTATTTGTTTCATTGGAATTAAATTATTAAATCGAATAAATGCAAAATAAAATCGTCAAATCAAAACATTTTGACAAATGTAAACACGTGAAATATAATCACGATCAATCGTACTTTAATATAAATATTGAATATTATTATATTAAATAAAATTATGATTAAAATATCAATTGAAATATATCATTATATAAAATGATTTCCAATGTAATTCAATTCTTCCATTTTTTTCTCTCTACAGAGTCAATGTTAAAATAATTGAACAATATTTTATTATAAGTCATAATAAATAAGTTCTCTTTTATATATATACTGACAGAAAATATATCGAATGTTGAAATAACTCATAATTATCGATACCATCTTACTGGTTTCATCTCGAAGAATTCGATTTTGTTTACTACAAATCTTCGTAAACCGGTTGTATAAAAATAACTTCAAGTTGGGTGATAATTTTTTTTTTTTTGGCTGATGTTTCATTTTTGTAAAATCGAAAATATTATAATAGCAAATTTAATCAAAAGTTTCTTTTACTACATAAGTCCCAATATGTTTTTGATAACAACAACAACAACAAAAAAATGCGTTTTTATTTTTGTCAATTTCACCTTTACGTTAATCGTTGATTACATTTCTATATTTATTTATATAATAAATAATATAATAATATTCATTAATTAATATTTTATCAAAAAAAAATCTCTATTTTCTTTTTATCATTTGTTAATCATAATCTTTTGGTTAATTTTTTATTTCTTTTTTTAATTAATCGTTTATTAATTATTGTATCTGTTTCATCATGTAATTATATCAGATATATGCATTATGCATTATTAAAAATATGTTTATCACTAGATTTTTAATTTATATAAATAGTAAATATATTTAATATATTTATATTTAATTATATATTATAGTATATATATATATATATATATAATATAATTTTTTGTATTATATAATATAAAAACTTTTTATTTAACTTAAAAAAAAAAAGTTAAATAATTATTATATATATTTAATTTATCTAATATAATATATTATATTAATATTTTTTATTGTAATAATTTTTAATTAAAATTTTAATAATTATAATAATTAATATATAATTTTAATAATTAAATTTAAATATATATATAATATATAATTTTTTTTGATGATGTTTCATTTTTGTAAAATCGAAAATTATAATAACAAATTTAATCAGAAGTTTCTTTTACATAAGTCCCAATATGTTTTTGATAACAACAAAAATAAAACAATATAAATATATATATATATATATATATATATATATATATATATATATATATATATATATGGCATATGTATATATAATATATGATAAGTATAATATTATATTCTGTATTAATACGAATGCAATGAATCATGACCTTCGGATGACTTTATAATTATAATTATATTCACTGCTACCGAATGACTTTACAAAGAACTAACTTGGTGTTAATTGCCATAATTAAGCATAGACATGAGTTAGAAATAAATGTAATAGCCTATTTTTTATGTCTTTTGCGTAACGAATAGATTTAATATCATAGTTAACATATCAAATGAGATAAGGAAAAAAAGATGATGGTTTTTTTTATATCTACACTTCAATGCTTAAAAGAAGTAAAGGATACATATGAGTCCATAGTGCATTATTACGAATTTGATAAAAAAAACTTTAAAAAAAGAATATATATATATATATATATATACATATGAATCATACGTAAATCAGCATTAATATTTTTTCTTCGTTTATTTCTTTTTCTATCCTTGTCTGTTATTTTTTGTTTCATTAGCATTTACCATTGTCTTTCCTCGGTCTAAAGATCAATTCTTGGTTTAAATAAATCAAATGATGAAACTACTTTTTATTAAACGTCTCTTGCAATCTTATTGCATTGATTATAAATTCATAAACAACCATAAATTAGATACGTATTAATTTATTAATGCCTATTATAAATATAATTTCTTCCATTTTATTTAATGAAAGAAGAAGTAGAAGAAGAATAAGGAATATTTCGATTCTTATAAAAGTATATTTAAAAATATGAAAAAATATTTTCATCATACGTGCCATTTATAATTCTAATTAAATTCAATAAGAAATATAGTATCTTCATTTGATTACAGCGTGATGCAAGAACAGAATAGAAATAAAAAAAAAAAAGAAAAAAGGATAAAAACGTATAACACCGGAAGATGCAATTTTTTTTTTTTTCAAATGACCCACAAACGAATATAATTTCATGACTTCGCGAACAAATCTTGGCATATATCATTAACGATAATAACAGAGAGTAAAAAAGGAAAAAATAGAAGTAAAAGAAACAACAACAAAAGAATTGAGATGTGTTATCTCGAAAGTTATATTGTTCGTGATGTAATTAGAAAATTTCTAGTAACTTAGTTTTAACCGCTTTCGAAAAGAAATGTTGGGGAACGAATGCAGGATGTATTTTAAGGTAATCGAAGAAGCATGTCGGTTATATTCTGCAAGTATTACCGCACATTTTACCCACTATTACAGTTGTCAGTGAAAGCACAAAGCCATAGTAGATTCAACAGGATGACCCTGACCATATTTCGCAAGAGACACGCATAACCCCCCTCTCTTGTCTTGTCTTCTCTTTCTCTTTCTCTTTCTCTGTCTGTTCGTATTTTCCGTCAGTCAACATTACAGATCATCGTGTGTAAAGAAAATACTTATTTTCATCGTAATATTTTGTCGCCGTTGTGTTTGAATTCATATTGTTTAAATAATAAAAACAAATAGGGTGCGGTGTGAAGTTAGCTTAAACATTGCAAATATGTCGACATAGGAATAAAAGAGAAGGAGGTTAGTTGGTATCGTGCGAGAACACGATACACGAAGATAAACGTGAAACGTGAAGTATTATATCGACGGTGAATGTGTCAGCGTCACATAGTGCGGGTGCTTGCATTTAAGAATATAATATCTAACGTTTTAAACAATTATTGAATGCAAACGTTATTTTAAAAAGAAATCAATCAATCAATCAATCAATCAATTAAAAATGATGAACTCCCTTAACGATCAAAATTTCATTCCGGTACAGGATACAACTAAGAAAAATCTTAAAGAAGAAGAAAAAGAAGAAGAAGAAGAAGTTGAAGAAAATGGTGTTTATCATTTATGTAATCAACGTTTGAACGATAGGAAGGACGAAGAAAGATTGGTGTGCATTCATGAGAGAGAAGATTCTAAGGCTGCCAAAATGCCGGAACTCAAGGACGAGCTAATCGAGCTTAACGACGAGATCGTTAACCTCGATCTCGACGAACCACCCCCAGAAGTTATGGAGTATGCTAGAAGAGAAATTGGTGAAACGGATGAAGTCAAATGTCAAACATTGCAAGAATTACGCGACATGATTTATGGTAATTAATTTTCAATTTTAATATCATTTAATAATTTCATTGTTTAATCATTTTATTTGAAAGTGTATTATTTCATCATTTTTAATTCAATAAGTACATATCATTATTTTCCGTTTTCATTCGTAATATTATACATTTGAACAATCTTATGTATGATTCAACTATCATTTGAATAATATTAACAAGCAAGATACGTTTGACCTTCGTCGCACTGATAATTAATTCTCGGACGTTTTGAGATATTCATAAAAAGTGAATAAATAAAATTATTTAATGTGATATCTAAACGTGTATAATAAATGTGTATATTCTAAAACGATATTATTTATCTCTTGGTAACAATTTGACATTTGAAATTTGTATTATGACGTTTCATTCACGAAGATTACATATTTAATATTATAAATTTGAAAAGTGATGTTTAGAAGAGTTATTATAGATAACAGATATTAAATAAATGTGTCGGAAACGAATGAAACGATAATTTTATGAGAAAACTGTTGTTTAATAGCTCTTTAATGGGAATAAAGTTATTCAAATAAAATTTGAAATGAATCGAAATTACAGGCAAATTTTCTTCAAAAATTTTAATCGTTTAGTAAGAATAATAATGACAACTTTCGTTACTTGTTATCACTTTATCGATGACCGAAGATTCAATCAATTTTCATTATTCTCATTTGAATGAAATTCGAAACAGGTAAATTCTAAGATTTATTTTATTGTTTAAATTAATAAATCATTTTTCCTCGATCTTTGATTAGAACAAGGTGAATGCATACCGCTGAGAATGGATGATGAGTATCTGATAAGATTTCTTCGTGCGAGAAATTTCAACGTCAATAGTGCTCATCGACTGGTGAGTCGTTCAATATTTTTTTTTTTTTTTATATTTGTTTGGTATAATATTAATGATTTTTACTTGAATGACGAAAGACCGAATAAAGTAATTACGTCAAATTAATATTTGAATTATTTTATCTATCGATAAATCTAACATTTTATATTTCACTAATTTTCACGAATTTTTAGATAATAGATTTAAAAAAGAAATAAATTTTAATATATAAATATAAATCAATAAATAAATATTATAAATATTATATTTTTAAAATATATATAATATATATTATATAATATATAAATTATATAAAATAAATTAAAATAAATTAAATATAAATAACTGTTTTATCTATCGATAAATCTAACATTTTAATTTAATTAATTTTAATGAACTTTTAGATAATAAATATAAATAAAGAAATAAATATTATAAAAAAAAATTATATTTTTAAAATATATAAAATTATATATATATTATGTAATAAATTATATAATAAATTAAATAAATTAAATATATAATAAAATAAATTAAATATAAATAATTAAATACTAAAATAAATTAACTCTGCCCTTTTTTTTTCCATCTATCTTGTTCTTTCTCTTTCTCTTTCTCTTTCTCTTTCTCTTTCTCTTTCTCTTTCTCTTTCTCTTTCTCTTTCTCTTTCCCTTTTCTACGGAGTTTTCCAGATTAAATGTGGTAAAAGGAAACATTCACCAGTGATCGTAGTTGAGCAACGATGCCAAGGCAAACCTATTGCTAGAAAAGATCGATGGCCTAAAGTTACATGTTTTTTGTCGTTTTAATGCAAGAAAAAAAAAAAAAAAAAACCTAGTAATCTTAACGTTAGCCAAGAACGTTATAAACGAAATTTGCACTAAATCGATATTGCACGTTATTACGTGTTTATAGTTTCACAAAGAATTCTAGTTACATGTCAATCGATAACATCACGGGAAATAGAAAACGTGCATAAAAAATTAGTTAGAAAATGTTAGATTTTTGTATTAAAACAAACACGATCATCATTTTGAATACCTATAGTCTATAATATAATTATTTAGAACATTTCTAAAGATAATAACGTTTAACCTTGTTATTTGTTAATTACTGATTAAAACGTGATAAAATGCAAAATTTTTTTTTCTGTTTTACATAGGCACGAATGTGCGTAAAACTTTTTAAGGTCTTTTTCTTTGTCAATTAACACGATTTGTAATATCAAACAATTATCTCATATAATCTTTTTGATAGATAGTGAATTACTACAACTTTAAGGAAGAACATCCAGAGATACATCAGGATATTTGTCCCACCGAGATGTGCCATATCGGTGACGACGATGTAATAACTGTGCCGGCTTACAGAACTGAATGTGGTAGACGGATGCTGATTTATCGCATGGGTAATTGGGACCCTCGAAAGTACCCTGTCGAGGAGATTTTCAAGGCCACTGTTATTGTACTAGAGCTGGGCATTCTCGAGCCAAGAGCTCAGATTTTAGGTGGCATCGTAGTTTTCGATCTCAAGGGTATCACTATGTCCCACGTTTGGACAGTAACACCGCAGGTCTGACTTTTATTTCATCTCATTCATTATTTGTCGTTCTTTTTTACGTATTAAGTTGATTTTTACAGATTGCAAATATGATCATGGCTTTAATGGTAACGTCTTTTCCAATAAAAACTCATTCCATTCATATACTTCATCAATCTTGGATATTCGACGCAATATATGCAGTTTTCAAGCCACTATTGAATTCTCGCATGAAGGACAGAATTTTTTTTCACGGAGACGACATGCTAAGCTTTCATAAACACATTACACCTAATTATTTGCCCAAGATGTACGGTGGTACTCGTGAAGAATTGGCTTATTACAAATGGATTGAATCTTTGATCAAAGTACCGAAGATTGTTAAAGAGATGGAACAACTGGGATACGTAGTACCCGATGATTTTCAAATACCGAAAAGATGAAAATTTAATATTCAAATATTCTCTAACATTACTGTAGTATCATTATTCTCATTGAATTATTTTCTTTATTATCATATTATAATCATTGTACCATTATTCAATTTACGAATTAATTGTACAATAATATTTGTCATTAAAATAATTTTACATGAATTTTACACTACCATTGTGTATTCTTTTGAATATTTTTTATTTCATAATGAAAAGGTATGTGGGCCAATTCGTTGAATTATAAGTTTTATTCATATATATATATATATATATATATATTATTATGCATATCTTAATTAACGATATATCGATAAGGTTAGAAGAAAATTTGATAAATATTGTCGAACTTGTATATACCTGATTACTCAAACATACGTTCCCATTATCCATTATTTCCTTTTACCAAGGAAGAAAAGGGAATATAAAAACAAAGAATCTAGTGACCCGGTAGAAAAGAACCAAAGAAGAGAATTACACCGACTTGGAGAGAAAAAAAATATTTAGACAAAAGCGAGTATACATATGTAAGAACATAGGTATACACACGATCGAGAGAAAACGATAAGAGGATTTCGCAAGTGGAGGTAAATAGGTCATTTGGCAAGTACGCCAGATAACCGCTAAATTCGAGTTACCGATTAGCATCTAATCGCAATACACGTGTACATATATACGTGTACATATTTTTATTGTATATCAAAATTCATTCGATATATCTTGATATTCATTTATTTCTAATTCTGTTTAATAAAATGTAAATAAATAATCATCCGCTAGTTTATGACGGTTGAGTATCTCAACACTTATATCAATTATGAATCATTTGACAGCTAAGCAAAAATGACATGATTCAAATATTTGGTTTTAAGAATGCAACGAATTCATTTCTACACCTAATAATCAACACAAGTGATTTTCAAATAATCATTAACCTAGGACAATTTATTGATCTCTTTCTCTCTCTCTGTCTTTCTTTCTTTTTCTGTTTCTGATCCATAATCGGAAAAAACAAAAAAATAAAATTACAAATAAGAAAATAATTGTCGTATTATAAGATAAAAAAAAAACTAGATAATATTTTGTATAGATTTTCTGTATAAGATATAATTCAGTTGTCGTTTAAAATGTTGTTGTTTTTTTTTTTTTTTTTTTTTTCTTATAGTTAGGTTTGTAGGTAGAATAGGTAGGGCAGAAAGAGGTGCAGGTAGGACTCGACGTCGACTGCTGGGTTTTGTGGTGGTTGATATCGACCCGAATCGCGAGGGTCGGAGCTGTCAGGGGTTCGCATGGCGCACGCCTAGACTCGGTGCTTGGAAAGAGGTGGTGGTAAGAGAGGGTGCGCAGAATGATAAAGAAAGAGAAAGAGAGAGAGAGAGAGAGAGAGAGTGAGAGTGTTAGTGCGAGGGTGAGAGAAAGTTTGCACCCGTGGAGAGAAGAGAAGAGAAGAGAAGCGCCGAGGAGAAAAGACAGGAACGATAGTAGCAACCTGGACAGTCCCCCGCGCGCGCGGGTGCAGGTGCACGTCGAAAAGGAGGCCGGCCTGGTGCCGTATGTGTGTGTCTGTGGGTGCATGATAATTCAGCGTGTATGTTCCTTGATTTTTTCGTCAATCGGTGCGTGAGTAATTAATCATAAAGGATTCAAGAAAATAACTGTCAAGAAGATAGGGTTTTAAGGATTGTCAAGACAGAAAAGTTAGAAGATTCGAATCGAATGAACGAGTGAGAGAAATAGAAGGAGGAGCCAAAACCAGAAAGAGAGAGAGAGAGAGAGAGAGAGAGTAAGACTTGACCTCGCCCACCCTAAATCCAAGTGAGCTTGCGAAACGAGTTCCCAAGAAATACAGCTCGATGAGAAACAACGAGAAGAAATTTCTAACTTACAATAACAACGTATGACGATTACAGTAGTCGATGAGGTTATTTTGTTTGTGAAATTGTAAAGTAAAAAGGGTGGGAAATAAGAAAAAAAAAGAAAAAAAAAGAGAAAAAAATGCGGTGCGTGTGATAACGTATACGATTCTCGGCGCCATGTCCCAGAGATTGGAGACTACGAACGAGGAGTCTTACCTGAACTCCGGCAGGCCGTCGAATTTGTTAAGAACCAGCTTCAGTAACGTTAAACTTGAACGACTTTATCGTGCCTCTTCCCTTCAACAAAGACGCGGTGGCCTTCAGTGCTTCCTCTTATCAGCTGTCCTTTACGGGACTTATACGGTAGCCTCGCCTGAACCGGAACTACCAGCTCGAGGGCTCACCGCTGTCTTCATAGGTCTGAACCTGGGCTTATTGGCATGGGCGGAACACGGAACACGGGCCAGAGACGGCTTGTGGGCCGCCGTTCCCCACGTGGCATGGTGGCTTTCTACGGGACAGTTGCTCGCTCAGCTGTTTCTCAAATCGAGCGAGGTCACGCCCAGGGATGGACTAGGATGGCTCCTGCTCTTCCTTTATCTCCTATTCGCTACTCTACCCCTTAGATTATCCTTCTGCTTCTTATTAGCGATTGCTACGGCTGCAGCTTATATGGTCACCGTTTTTAGACTCTCCAAAGTGCCGATCCTATCGGCCATCGACGTTCTGGTAGGTCCCTTATTAATTGCACATTCAGAGATACTCAATTATTTTATTATATTTATCAACAATTCAAACGAAGATAGTGACAAAGTAAACAGAGCTATGACGTGCGTGTGTAAAACAACTGTTGCTGCTTTGACTTTGCTAATTTCTCGCCCTCCTAAACTAGATTAACGTCTTATCTTTCGATCGATCTCTTGTCCTCTTTGATAACGCCCCTTGTATGAAAATATTTGGGAAGATCACGTTTATGAGCTAGCTCGAATAAACGCTTGCTTTGTTTACGTGCTACTCTGATCGGTGCTTTTACTCGAACTAATTTATACGTGATTGTACTTCGTTCATCGATCTAATCGCGAGTAGGGAGCTACGCGTAAAGTTCGACGATGGAGAAATAAAAATGTTATTATCTTACAGAGAGTTTATTCTGTGGAAAAAAAAAAAGAAAAAAAAAAGAAAAAAAAAGAAAAAGAAAAGTTTTACAAATTATTTCAAGGACGATAATGAAACTTTAACTCACGTCGAGCAAAAGAGTTCAGTCAAAAGATAGAAAAATGATTGAGACAAAATTAGAGAACGTTCTTTTGAACGTTCTTCCAATCATATTTCATGCAACGAAATCAGATCAAGATGTAATAGCATATGATAGTCATCGCGTTCGTTTACCCTAAAAATTTGTACGTCCGACGGATGGACATAGGTGCATCAAAGAAGGATCGACTCTTAAAGTTACAAACTTGTTGTTCGTGGACACGAAAGCGAAAGCTTCGGCATATACACGTGTGCACATGTGGTGTTGTCGTTAGTGACACTCGAGTAGAGTTCGGTCAATGGTAGTTTAAAATAGAGAGATAGAGCTCGCGCGCGGGACAGAGACGGACATATACGTGACATCGTGCAACGATGCGGCACCGTCGCCTTTCCATGCACGACATCCGATCGTTTTTCAATGAGAACGACTAGTAGTCTTCATTGACGAGATTCTGGACCGTTGGAAAGAATGGAACGCTGATTAAACCAGCCCGTTAAACGTGTCAATGTTTACTAACTCTTACAAATCGTTTTTCGATCCTACACGTGAAAGCTTCTTTCTTTTTTTTTTTTTTTTTTCCCCTATGGAAAATATGTCGACACGATCTTCGATACTCTCTCGTGAGGCTAAAAAAAAAAATAAAAATATCGAGAAAAACACTTGCCTTCTCATTAACGTTATTATACATATTAACCCTTCGGTGCACGACATTTTGCGGTTCGTATCTTTCCGGATGAGAAAGCTCATCGACAAAGCGTGCATCGAAGGGTTACCCTTTTTGCTAATCGGTTAATCCCCGCGTGATTGAAAGCTTGCAATCGTAAGAATTTAGCGTGAAAACATCCTATAGATCCTGACGGTGACACTCTCGGCCGGCGTCGCTATTTTGGGTGCTTCCAGCTACTCCCTGGCGGAGTTCCAGCAACGTCGAGCCTTTCTCGAGACAAGACAAAGTCTGGAAGTGCAGTTGGTAATCGAAGAACAGAGTGCCGAACAGGAAAGGCTACTTCTCAGTGTTTTGCCTGAACATGTGGCCGTCAAAATGCGACAGGATTTGGGTGCATGCATGGACACGCAGTTCAAGAAGATCTACATGTCGAGACACGAAAATGTTTCGATACTTTACGCTGATATCGTTGGTTTCACAGCAATATCATCTACCTACAGCGCTAGCGAACTGGTTAAGATACTCAACGAGCTTTTTGCACGATTCGATCAACTCAGCGAACGGTACTTACTTATTTTTCATGACAATTTAAGTAATCTATCTAAACTAACCTAATAAACTAGAACGATACAATTGACTAATCTTTCATTAGTTTTAAATTCTTCATTAGTATTCAAGTGTATTACCTAAAAAAAAAAAAAAGGTGTTTAACTTGTCTCTCATTTGTTCTACAACGTGAAACTCATTTCCTTTTCCGAAAGGATCGATCAGGAATTCTTAATGAGTATTTTTCAATATCCGAGCAAATTAATGCCTACCTTTTTTTCTCTGTATTTTCTCGAAATATTCTTCGAGGTGACGATAACGAGGTAACGACTACGACTACGACGACGACGACGACGACGAGAACTCGTCAAACGATCGATAAATGTTTCAGGATGTTAATCAATGTTCTCGTTAAATCTTCTTTATGATTTGTCATCGTATTTATTTACAGGTACGAACAGTTACGCATCAAAATTCTTGGCGACTGTTATTATTGCATAAGTGGTGCACCTATCGAGAGACCAGATCATGCAATACTTTGCGTTCACATGGGTCTTTCGATGGTCGAGGCTATAAAATATGTTCAGCAGACAACCAATAGTCCAGTTGACATGAGAGTTGGCATACATACAGGTGCTGTCCTGGCCGGTGTTCTTGGTCAACGACAATGGCAATTCGACGTTTACAGTAAAGACGTTGAATTGGCTAATAAAATGGAAAGCAGCGGAAGAGCCGGGTAAGATTTCATTTTGTTGTTGTTGTCTATTTTGATCGATGATTATGGTAATTACGTTAAACACTTGGAGATAAAGTCTATCCACACTTATACGCGATACTGGTTTGGATCATTAAACGTGACCGGCGCAGTTAGGGTACTTGAATCTCTGCACGTACTACCTAGGGAGCTATTCGTTTGAGCTTGAGTTCCTCTTAACCTAATTTATTTAGAGGCCCTTAAGTGAGGATAAACAGACAAGAGACGCGACGAAAAAAAGGATGAAAATCGTACACGTACCTATGCCCTTACTTTTTCTTCAAATCGTCCCTTTGATTCCTAACGCTAGACAAACAACCAAAATAGTCAGATCAATTTGGGTTTTTTTTTTTTCGTGTGTGTGCGTAATTACGGAGGTCGTTGATTATTTTTCTCAGAACGGGGTCAATTATAAATAGAAACACAAGGGGGATATGTGATTGAACGTAACGAATTTGTTATAATTAGAAAGACAATATGGGTGCGTTTATTTTAAGGAGAGTACACGTTTCCAACGTAACTTTGAGCTTTCTCAATGATGAATTTGAAATTGAGCCGGCGTTTGGTGAGAAAAGAGAGGAGGCACTTAAAAAGGCTGGAATCGTCACCTATTTTATAGTAAGAGCATTAAAACCTTTCAAACCGGCGATAACGAAAAGTCTTGCATCGTTGAACGACGAAACTTCTCGAAGGACAATGGACAATAATCAAGAGAGGAGAAGTAATAAAGAAGACTCAGAAGAGTTCAGGCAAAGATTGAGAAAGGAAATGGATAGCAAAGGTAAGTTTATATTGATTAATTAAACTAATTGATGAGTTTTCGATAATCGAATGACATCATTTGAACGTAGGTGGGGGTGCCGACCTGAAGGGTCACGTATCGTGGCTAACGTTGCGTTTTAAAGATCCAATTGTGGAAAAGGCCTTTCACAGTGCCAAAGAGGCCTTCTCACCTTTGTCTTTGCTCGGTGGCCCTTTAGTGATGATGTGTGCATCACCGGTATGGAGATTGCATCCATGGGGACCTTTCACTTGGGGTGGTGCAGGCGTGCTTGTACTCTTTGGAGTGGTGCTAGCCGGTGCCACGTGTCTTGGGAGTGCAGTAAGAGCGACGTGGTTGAGAAGAACATTAGCTTTGTTGATGACCTTCTCTCTAACCGATTTCCTACTTCTCGACATGGTATTGCAATATTCTTTTCAATTTAACTTTGATAGTAAAGCAAGTTAAAAACGCTGTTGTTTTTTTTTTTGTTAGTGTAACTGTGCTATCATCGACGAAATTGAACCAAAAGGAAACATGTCGTACTGGATGCGTTGTCCTTATCCTTCTTATTATTCTTATATCGGTGTGCTTGCCCTCGTAGCAATTTCTATGCCAACTTACATCTGCTATCTTGGAAAGGCATTGCTGATGTACATTCTAGCCGGTGCACAGTGTACTATTAATATAGTATTTCTCGGAACTTCTTTGGAATTGGAAGAAATGGCTACTTTACCACCTGATCCGATCACATATTCATTAAAATATACCTTGTCGGCTTCGTTGATCACCATCGCCACTGCCTTGGTCATCGTAGCTAGATACGTAAGTAATTACCTATCTAGATTGAAATCGAACGAACTACCATCTCTCTCGGATAATCGAAAGCGTTGATTACTTAGCTCCGTTCTGTCCTCTGAGTGGCACGGGAACTTCAATCGATTTTCCAATTGCTAGAACTTCAGTGATAAATTGGATCGTAGCTAATACGACGATTGGTGAAAGCTTTTTATTCGGGATTTTAATTGACACGAAATTGTCACGTGAAATCTCTCTCTTCCTTTTTTTATTTTTTTTTTATTTTTTTTTTATTTTTCTCGTTCGACAAAAGAAAAAAAAGACAATTATCGAATAGAAATTGAATAATTGAATAAAATATTGTAATTGGAATGAGTGTGAAATAAATAAATTGAATAAATGTTTTTTTGTCATTAGGCCGAAAAAGCAAGAAGAATGCTTTATTTACGTGGCAGAGAGGTAGCAGCTCAAAGAGAAAGAGCTGCCGATATGAAACGAAGAAATGGCGCATTAATATACAATATATTACCACCACACGTAGCAATTTATTTTCTTTCAAGAGCAAGGCATCACGATGATCTTTACAGTCAAAGTTATGCCGAAGTTGGTGTATTATTTGCAAGTATGCCCAACTTTGCCGATTTTTACAGCGAGGAAAGTATTAATAATCAAGGACTCGAATGTTTAAGGTTCCTCAACGAAGTTATCTCCGATTTTGATGCTGTAAGTCAATAATATAAATCTCTTAACGATTTAACGATCATATTTTACATGTATTTTCATTTTCATTAGATATTGGATCAAAACAAGTTCAAAGACATCATTAAGATCAAAACAATAGGCTCAACTTACATGGCTGCCTCGGGTATAACTGAATCCCAAGAGTCTGAGGATAATCCAAGGTGGACTCACCTATCGACTCTCGTAGAATTTGCTTTAGAATTAAAAAAAGCTCTATCGGGAATCAACGAACAGAGTTTTAATCATTTTGTCCTAAAAATGGGTATCAATCATGGTCCAGTAACTGCTGGGGTGATTGGTGCTCGAAAACCTCATTACGATATTTGGGGTAACACCGTAAACGTTGCTTCGCGAATGGAAAGCACCGGAAAAGTTGGATGTATTCAGGTAAACATAAACATTACATATTTAATTTATTGTAAAAGAAAAAACGATTATAGGAAATGAAGTATCAATTAATGAAATTTTAGGTTACCGACGAGACTCGAATAATTTTGGAACCTTTTGGATTTGGTTTTGAACAACGTGGCCTCGTCTTTGTCAAAGGAAAGGGTCAACTACTCACGCACTATTTAGTATCTAAAGATGGAGTGTCCCTTGAACTTGACAGTGATCTTCCTGTTGAGCCGACTCATCCAATTATTTATCAGTAACAAAATTGGAGGCACTAATATCATCAGAAATTGATCATTTGTCGATCTTTCATCGATTGTTCTGAGAAGAATGAAGCTACAGAAATGATTTCACACTTGTTCCTTTCTCTTTTTCTCTTTTCTGTATTTTCCTTCTCTCTCTCTCTCTCTCTCTCTCACACACTCTCTCTCTCTTATTCTTTCTCACTCTTTTACTGTTTCTCTTTATCTTTTTAATTCATTCTAGTCTATCATTAGAATTTATTATTCGTGTTCGTGTCATATAAACAATTACTGATTAAAGTAAATATAATTAAAATAATAAACCGCGCGCGCAAAGAAAAAAAGAAAAAAAAGAAAAAGAAAAAGAAAAAAATTCAGAAATTAAATAATCTGATTATTTTTTAAAGAGAGATCGTAAACTCGAGCTTCCTCTAGCCGATGTAATTTATTTTTTTACACTTCTGAATAATCGAGTTTATCATAGCACAAAATGACACGAGTACGTGTAACGCATAGGGTATATTATATTAAGAAGAAAAAAAATGGAAACAACAAAGAGAGAGAGAGAGAGAAAAAAGAAAAAGAAAGAAAGAAAGTTAGAGAGAGAAATAAGAGAGAGAGAGAGAGAGAGAGAGAGAATAAATAGGAGGGGTTAAAGAGTGAGTAGAGAAAAAGAGTGCGCATGTAGAGGTGGGTGATTAAAAGAATAAAACCAGGTAATAAAAAGTTTTTAGAAAAAGAGGAACGATAAAGTACGGCCTAAGCGCGAATGAAGCGAATAATTACAAAAAAAAAATAAAAATAAAAATAAAAATAAAAATATAATAATAAAAAAGAAGAAGAAAAAATATAGGATGATAAAAAGGGAAAGAAAAGCATTTAAAAAAAAAAAAAAAAAAACCAAATAAAAAAAAAAATAAAAAAGATGTCGGTATCTACGGTATAGAAATATAACTCAAATTCTTCATTTGTATGAATCTACTTTGTTTTTTTGTTTTTTTTTTTCTTTTTATCTTTTCAGAATAATCGTGACTCTTTTATTGCTACTTAGATACGCTGACGATGAAAAATGATCTCTAAATAAATTATATTGTTTAAATGATTGAAACAAAAACAACAACAACAACAACAACAACAAAAACACCTGGGAAAGGAAGAAAAAAATGAAAAAAAGGAAAAAAGAAAAAATTCATGGAATTGGTCCTATTTGGAAAAAAAAAATTGATTAATTTTGACTTGAATAATTAAATGCATATATTACACTTACACATACTACTTCCACGTCCTTTCACTGATCGCTCTCTTGTAAACAGTCGATGATGACATATTTACATGCATACATACATATGTGCAAGATGATGCGCTTATATCGCGCATATACGCGTCTGTACGAAAAAGAAAAAGAAAAAGAAAAAACAAAGGAAAAAAATAAGAAAAAAAGATAATTTAAAAAAAAAAATACAAAGAAAGAAGCAAGTAAATATTACACACTACACATAACACACGACGAGTATTATACATATACGTACATACATACACACAACACACACAACATGAAAAACATATTACATATACGCGCGTGAAAGACGCTTTATGCGGGATTTCTGTAAAGTAGCAATAAATGGAATATCGTGTAAATAATCGATTTATCGATATAATAGGTACGACGATTGGAGATCGTTTATGGTCGGAATATAAAGTATAATAAAAGTAATAGATGATTTCTTTCAATTTTGAAAGGAATAGTGTAATGAGAAACTAAAAAAAAAAAACTATGAGCGAGACAAATTGTATGTATTATCGTGTACGATGATGATGATGATGATGATAATGATGATGATGATGAATAAATCACTGTAGATATCTTAGCACCTTTAGATGTGAAGGAAAGATCGATATTATTACGAAATGATTATAATTTAATATTCTAAACAATTGTCGAGATGAAAGGAGAATCTAAAAATGAGCACACATACTAAACACACATCATAAACCAACGACACAAAGATATATGTACACAGAAAATTGATTATGAAGATCAATGGCGTGAAACAACCCCGTCTCTAAATCTAATTGAAATAAAAAAGTTGTCTTAATGGCATACAATAAAAAAACAAACACTATCGATACAACCTACGAGCACGCTAATCACCTCTTTTTCTTTTTTTCTTTATTTTATTTTATTATTATTATTATTTTTTTTCTTCTTTTTTTTTTCAAAGCAATATTCTTTGATGTTCCAATTATTTCTGTTCATCTTTTAATACAATTCTTTATTCTATAATATAATATAAAAATGATATCGTTGATATATTTCAAAACATATATAAATAATATATAAATATAATATATATTATATATAATAATATTTATATTTTATTTATTATATAATTATATATATATATATATATATATATTATACGTAATATGGAATTAATAGAAAATTATCAACGCTTTTAAAAAACAATTAATCTTTGATATTTTTTGTGATGATACTTCGATTGAAAAAAGTAAAATCATCATAAAACTTACCTTACGTATAAGTTGAATCACCTGGCTCATAAAAATTTGTTCAAATCATTTGAAGTATCCAATAGAAAAGACAATTATTATTTGACAAGCCTAAAAATCATCGCAAAAAAAAAAAAAAAAAGAACAAAATTTCAAGACCTAGACTTTTTATTACATAAAGAAATAAAAATATGTTTTTTCGTTTCTCTAAAATATATGGATGGTTAGGGATAACAATTTTTGAAACAAAGTCTACTCGAGATTTGTTCATGACGTATTATTATTTTTTTATGACGTATATATATATATTGAGTCAACGTCATTGCAACAACGACGTAATTGATTATAAACCAGACAGGATATTAATGCAATGAAATTGAATTTCAATGTTTTTCAAGTTAACCTCATTCATAAGATTTTCAAATTTGAATTCATTCTTTCATTCTTTTTTCTTTTTTTTTTTTTTTTTACCAAAGAGCTTTTGCAAATAGAATTTGATAAGTTTCAAGCGAATTTTGCAAAGACGTGATAACGTATGCACCTTCCATTGAATTATTGCTTATTAAAAATATAAATCCTGTTAAAAAAAAAAAAAAAGGTACACGAAGAAAGTGAATTTTTAAATAAATACTTCACATTGTATTGAATAATACGTTAGAAATGAAAATTAACATTAAAATCATGTTTAAAAAAAAAAAAAGAGAATATTTCTATTATTATATTATATTTATCACACACGATGATAACAATGATAATAACCGACAAGATTAATCCTTTGCACTCCTTTGCAATTTTCAATATGACGTTTCGAACAACTCCAAGATCATTTTGACCATCACCACTTTTAACTTTCGTTTTTACGCGTTTTAAACTACAAACAAAATAATATGATCGAAAGAAATGCAACAAGTTATGTCACAAGATTAATTACACACACTATAAGTGTGTGCCGAAACATTTTCCTACCCGTTAAAGATACAACCCTAGTAGCACAAAATATTGAAAAACATTGAATACCATGTTTCTATTTATTTAATTTTTTATTTAACCTCTTAGGCACTACGCGCTACTATAGTGACTTTCGCAGATGCCATCTTCCAGTAGGACACGTCACTATAATGGCTTTCGCGGATGACATTTTTTAAAATATATCATACCTAATTGTATGATTAATTATTAAAGTCAATTGTTCAAGTTAAAGTATATGAAATATATTTTAAAGAAATATTATAATTTAATTATTAAATATTTGATTTTAATGTACTCGCATAGAGAACGACATTGTCTGTTGAACCCTGCCATACAGAGAAACAGCTCCGAGCAAAATTCAACCGTGCCTAAAAGGTTCATTTTAATTTAATATAAAAAAGAATTATAATGTCTTTTTAATATTAAATACACACACGCATTGAATATTTTTCAATATTTTTCTACTATTAGGTAATATTGCTTTTAGATATCGGCGTACCGTGTCGTCGCAATGCCGACAATATGGAGTGCAAAGGATTATAACAAGAAAGTGCGACGCTATCGAGAGAGAGAGAGAGAAAGAGAAGAGAGATTTTACTGACAATTTTCATTGAATTTGAAAGTTTCGTTGCTTTGTACAAAGCATTGATTGTGTGAGTATGTGTCAAGTTAAATATTTATTAATTATGACACATCTTTGTATAATAATGATATCATACTTATATGTACAAGATATAACATATGTATCGATTCTATAAGAATTGTACTCGAAATTGCAATTTCTTTTCTGATAATACCGTAATCTTTCTTCTTCGTGATTATTTGTTTTTTTGTTTTGTTTTCTTTTTGTCAAAATACATTCCAATAATCTACGATCAAATTTATTTCGAGATTTAAATACAATGCTAATTTATCACAAGCGAGAGATAAATATATATATAAGACAGAATATTATTCTTCAGAGTACATTTATCTCTTTTATTATTATTATTATTCTCTCATTTTATGAGAGTTCAATTAATGTTTTTACTTATAATCGATTGTAGAATTTCTTGTTTTTTTTTTTTTTTACACTTGTAACATGTGTAAATAATGATATATCAATGATTGATCAGATCGCTTGTTAAAACTTATCGTTACATTTTTGTCCATTGTTTTATTGTTTTTTTTTTTAAATTTTGTTTCCTCTTAAAAATACCTACATACTTTCGTATCACCCTGTACGTTCATGATAGTATATTATCATTATATGTACATATAGCATATCATCATATACCATGTCGTATCTCAATAATAAATTTGCTGCGCCGATTAAGTTTGATATTTTATAAAAGAAATTAATAATCACTTTTATATGATACATATATATATATATATTAGATTAATTTTATGATATTAATTATTATCAATGATTATCGTTGATCAATTGAATTTTTCTTCATTTCATATTACGATAATATATTTGTCATCGTTGAAAATGATTTTATAGAAAGTAAAAAGAAAATTGTATTTTATTGAAAAACGTGCAAGATCATAATCGGCCTTTTGACATTTTATCGTAAATCGACGTATAATATTTTTTTTTTTTGTTTTAGAATTTCCATGACGAAAAACGTATTTTTTTTTTTTTTTAACGCATTTCGTGCGATTGTCATCGAGAAGTAATCGTATAAACTATAAAGCACTTGAAGAATTTTTATTTTTTTTTTTTTACATTTTTTTCTTTTCTCTTCTTCTTCTTCTCCTTCTTTTTGTTATTTTGTTTCTTGTTTCTTGTTATTTTATTTCCTTTTGGAATTATATCTCATTGTGATAATAATATTAATGCTTGTTACGCGTGCATATTCTTAATCTCGATGCGAACATGCACGAACAAGGCACTGCAAATAAGCAACGAAGATTATTTAATTGTCATTTGATCGTTTTTATGTTTAAATAATCATTTTATCATTATCATCATAATCATCATAAATTCCAAATGTTAATGTTACTCAATTTGTTATATATATATATATATACAAAAAGTTCACTAACCAAGAAAGGGAAGGACTTGTAATTACCAGAACCTGGTATCGAATCGATGATAAAATCGAAAGAAAAAAAAAAAAAGAAAAGAGAAAAAAAAAACTAGAGCATACGCATCGTCCTTGACTAAGGACACGAATCATTTTCATTCAAGGATCCTGTGAAATCTTTCTTGATTATTATTTGTCATACACATTCGACACAATTCCAAGAGAATATACCCTTGAATTTTGTTCACGAATGATATTAATCCTCTAATCTTATCTATAATCGACTAGAATTTGTTATTTTGTTTTGCACGAAAGATTGATAAATCGGTCATACCGATCAATTTGATTTCCTAAAAAGGCCTTCTGGATACGATTAAATGCCTGAATTTATTATGTCAAAAGTTCGCCAATTTTGTTCTACCTCGAATCTTTATGACAAAGTAAGTTAAATTTTGTTAAAAAAAAAAAAAAACAACTCCTAGTAGAACAAAATATTGTATTTAATATTAAAAAGACATTAACAAGGACATTGAATATCTCTTTTTAAATATTAAATACACATGTATTCTCAATATCTTGTTCTACTAGGGAATATTAGTGAAACAAACGACAATTTTTGGCAGACTTTTGACATAGAAATTGATCAGGCATTACCGTCGTAAGGCTCGTTGGCACCCGGCCGATTAAAATCCTGAGTGGAACCAGGATGTCGATCGGGTACCAATAGCCATCCTCACGTTCTGGCAAATTTGTAGACAACACCGAACACCAACACGCTGACCAGCATTAGTACAAGTGCAGTAACAACCTTAGCGAAGACGTTTAGTCCACTTTCTGCATGTTGTTGAGGTCTTCTCGTGGGTACGCTTTGTTTCGAAGCTAAACCACGTGCCAAGTTAGGAAAAGCAAGACTTTGTGTGAACGTCAATTTATGAAGGGATTCTGAAAGGGAGTAGGGTCCTACTGAACCCCTAGCAGCAGCTCTCAAAAGAGCATACTCCAAATCCACAGCATCGAACATGCTATATCTGTAAATAGAAAATCAAAAGATTATTTATGAAAAATTGTTATCTAGATATACCGTAATATAAATCAAGTAAACGAGGAAGAAATGAAGAATGATGATGGTCGTGATTAGAAACATGATAAGGAAAGGTCAAATATCAAATCGATATACGTTGTTGAATTTGTAGAGAAAAGACAATATTTCGTATCTTGGAGTTTATAAAAGCAATGAATGTAATTAACGTCGAAGGCTTCATTAGTAAGCTTGGTACTATCAACATGAAGAATAAAAAAAAGAAAACTGGGTCTTTGCCAAAACACTTGGAGGCGACAACTTTGGTTAAGAACTTCTATCTAACAACCGCTACTATCACTCTTATACAATTGTCAAGTACTTTCGTTAAAAACTTCAACAGTTTTATATATTTCAGTGTATCATAATCACCAACAAATACAAGTTTTAATCTACGATACTCAGTCAGTCAATTTGTTTTATATATATATATATATATATATCTTTCTGTCTCTTTCGTCTATTGTTCAAAAAATGGCCTGAGGTATCTCATTGGGAAGTTCTATAATAAAAATCGGAAATATTTCAGGAAAGAGAGAAGATCTTTGTTGTCATAATTAAAGATGACAAAGAAATTTATCATATATATACATATATGTATGTATTTCTTGTAATGTTCTTATTCAAAGAAAAAAAATAGTATTTTTAGAATGAACGCGATACTGGACAAGAGATTACATACGTCATAATGAGAATTTTCATTGCGCGAAGCTTGCAATATACGAAGATTGATATATATATATATAGGTATATTTACATTGTGCCAGGGTCGCCCCTTGACACGGTCGTCAAGATCGAAAACGTACCACTCGTCGTCGAGATATCATTCGAAGGATTATTTCTGAGACTATGGAATATCTCAAAACTTATAATATTAGATTCCTAAGAGAGAATCAAGGTAGTATGTCGCGGGACGTTATCATCGTACTCATGCGAGATTCTTATCACATACTCGTTCCCTGTCAACGATACGAATATATATATATATATACTATAATGCCCGATTAAAAAAATTTGAATCCATATCGAACGAGTAAATCGATGCGAAATTAGAACGTGACTTTCACTTGGTAATCTAAATTACTGATAAACTTTAATTACTAACACCTTGTACTCCTTTTCTTATTTTCTTATCGAAAAATGGGGAAAAAAAAAAGAAAAAAACAAGAAAAACTGTTCCAGTTTGACCGCATGTTTTTGAATTTTTCAAATAACGTCAATTGGAAGTGGTGGTTATTTAATAACGTAATTGTTTTGGAAGATTGCATTTTCTCGAGTGTTAACATGCAAGATCTTGGTATGAGAAAGACAGAGTGAGAAAGGCAAAGAGAGGGTAGAGAGAGAGGTAGAGTGAGAGAGAGAGAGATAGAGAGAGCTAGTGCTAGCTAAGACCTGTTGATTCTCAAGAGACCTTATCACGTGAAAATGCAAGGGAGATAAGAATAATTGGTCTGATCACGTATAATTCTTGATGCAGATTTACCTGCTACTACGCCGTCTGTCTTGAGAATGCATCGATGCGATCGCTGAACTCGGCATCGATCGGAGACTACTCGTCGTCGTACTGGAAGGGCTCGGTGGTACCGAGGGTGGGTCTTCGTCGATCGAAGTTCTCTCTTGAGTCGGAGGACTCTTTGATCCTAAGTTATGGTGATTATGATGTAAATGTTGCAGGTGCAACCTCGCGTGATCTGGATGCAAGAGACTAGCACGACGAGATTGTTGTGGTGTCGTTGCTGGACTGTTGCAAGCTGCTTTACACGGTGACGGAGATGCCTTCATAAATGAATACGTTACGTTACATTAGAAAATTACATTGTTTACTTTATCAAAATATATGTGCTGATAATGATGATATTAGATTAATAAGAAATTCTTATCAACTCTCCCACTACGATTTTTATGAAACTTTATAAATTTGTAGGATTGCATATTGCACCCTAGAAGTCAATGACCCAACGCTTTCAAGAAAACTTTTACTAACATTCTTCTATATGCCATTTCGTTACAACAGTTGTTACGAATCGTCGAAAGTATAACGCGTAACGGCTCAGACTCGTTATCGTCAAATCAAATTTCTCTCGGTCGAATTTGTTTGCTTTTTGAACTGAATTGATTTGCAAACATTTTTTAAAGTGTTTTATCATTTACTTTTTTTGTAATTATTATAAAAATGTGCGCCTGTATTAATGCAACCCTCCAGACACATTTTGAAAATGTTGCTTGCGAGCGCCATCTGTCGGATCGAAATTTTTTTCTGCCCGAAAGATAGGCAACCCGTCATACATACTTGTATAAACAGTTTTGACTGCAAAAAAATTCCGTCCCAGTAGATGACGCACGCAAGCAACATTTTCAAAGTGTGTCTGGAGGGTTGCATACGAACAGGCGCGAATTTTTACAATTAAATTAATAATTAAATAAATAACTACAAATTAAAAGTCGAAATAATATTATAATAATATTATATAATAAATGATATCTTCAAAAATTATTTATTTGAAGGTTTCACTTCTAACTTGTGTAATATGTACACATGTTTTTTTTTTTTTTTTTTTATACGTACTATCTTTCTACAATATGTTATATCACTTTTATGGAAAATATAATATAATTCAAAATAAAATGCATTTGTATTATAGAACGTGTCAAGTTTCTCTTATTTACAAACGTTCTTATTTGATTGAAAAAATTTAAAATTATTCATCACGAAATTAATACAAATAATAAATTAAATTAAATACGTTAAAAACAAAAATTAATTTTACCAGCATATAAAAATAAAATGTAATAATAAAGGATTAGTTAAAAATATGTTATATTTAGTATGAATATACCTGGATGGATTCGATTCCACTATCGTTAACGTTTTCTTGAGCATCTGGGAAAACAAATGCTTGTTCCTGGCTATCCGCCTCGTATCTCGGTGAATCGCTTGGCCATACTTGTAATAGTGGAAGTCCACCTCGTGTCTCGGTGCATACTTCAGCTGTCACAACGTTACTTTGTTGTTCTGTACCAAGGCACAATCGGCCGAGTTCTCTCAGTGGCTTCTGCTAAACGATAGCAAAATAATATAAGATGTGTGATTAGAATATTTTATATTATATTATCGTATTTTTAAATTGTATTCAAATGTAATTTCATTTGTTAGTTATAAAAAGACGCTTTAAAGTGGATGCCATTATTTCCCCTTTCTGTGTAAATGTAAATGAAAATTTATAACATTTTCAATTGTCCTACTCTATTTTAAACATTATATACATTGCCCGGGCAGTAATGAGTTGACCGTAACATATACGCACGAAATAAGTGTGCACAGGTGACTATTCGGCTTAATTACATTTTTTGAAAGGAAATTTGTGTATTGTGAGTATGGTTTTCTGTTTATTCAGAGATTACGGCCGCGTGTGAGCCTCTTTGACATGTTGGTTTCCCACTTAGGCAACCATTTACTTAGCATAGCCCTAAGGTATGCCCATGATCCAAGTACAGTTCCCTTGAGGAAGGTCCAGGCGTCCTAGCTTCAATCTGTAACCAGGACTTCGAGTAGCCCTGTTCACGTTTATCTATGTGTTTTTTAGAGAGAACTCTCAAGGGTGCGAAAAGGTACTTCACGGTGTACATATTTTCGTATCTTTTTCCTCTCGTTTGTTCTATCCTCGAGTCACGGTTTAATTATACAGTTTTCTTCTGTTAAATAAAGCAATACGTTTGTCCCAACTTTTCTCATTATTTCGTGAAAGTTTTTTACGCCGATGCAAGTTGCCTTTTGTTCCGCGAGAATTAACATCAATCTTTATTTATTTATCTTATTTTTGCAATATTATTATTACAATTATTTGTTTAATCATCTAACTAGCTTTTGTTCAGTACCTGTTAGACTATCGAGATAGTAAACACTTGCACTAGTGCACTTAATAGACAGGATCAACGTAAATTAAACTGTACTCTATCCATTTTCACTTGGGCACTCCATTTCATTTTTAAAGGGCCACATTTTGAAAGCCAGAACAATGAGTAAAGTAACTTTCTACGTTTTTATTCCTAGCCTGTTAAATGTCGACCTTACAATACAGCAATACAGCTATTTTAATTAAAGTTATTATTTAAATGATATATTCACGCGTCGTCATATTATGAAATATGAAAAAGAATGAAAATATTATTTATATTTGAAATATATACAAATGAAATGCAAAAGTGTTTTATTATTATATAATATTGTGTATTATATAAATAATATTATTTGGACATGCAGTAATTTAAAAAAATGTTTTTTTTTGTTAAAAAATCAAGTATTACAAAATAATAATAATAATAATAATAATAATAATAATATATTCAAAGGTAAGAAAATATTTATGTAGATATTAATAGACATTCAATTGATAATTAATTCATCTCTCATCAATAAGAGGATTCATCAACTCCTGATCGGCTTATCTCTCATCAGCAAGAAATTTCATCATGACCTTCAATATGTACAGGTATTCTAAATTCTAATCTCCCTCTTCTATTATCTTCTTCGAACGTAAACGTACGAATAAAAGTAAAAAAAAAAGAGATTCGATAAAAATGGTAATTAAAATCTGAACATCATATAATAAATATAGAAACCATATCTATAATAATATAAAAGTTCATTCAATTCGATCAAAGAAATGTTAACTTTTCCTTCGAATTGTCAACTGATAAAAAATAACAAATGAAATAAAATTTCAAGCAAAAATTCAGTTTCCAGACTTTAATGGATATACTAATTCTGATAAGCAAAAAATTGCAATAATAATAATAAAACCAAAGAATGAACAAGTACGTACGTTATTAAGGTACAGACATTTCCTGTACATAATTTTCATATATTTTTTTAAATTCATTTATTATTAATAAAGCTTTCAAGTTAAATTCATGAAATATGTATGGTATATACTAATGTATTTATTCCAATATCGTAAATAGATAATATCAATAGTTTCCAAGCAAAAATCTAGTAAACATAAAAATGTATGATTATAAGAGAAACACACACACACACACACACACACTATATATATATATAAATGAATAAATCATTTGATTATTTTCCATATTATAATACGAGTTTCACGCGTAAAAAGTCAACGCATATATTTTATTTTGTTATATTTTGTTCTAAACTTGATTCACAAAGATAATTTGACGAACAAGCAAATAATAATAATAATAATAATAATAATATACACTATATAACCAAATAGATTAAAACTTGTGAGTATTTAATCTAAAATGATATCGTACAAAAATGATATTATCTTATTGAGTAGGTATCTCTCGAAATCTCGTTGTTAACCTTTTCTCACACGAACGTCACGATTAGACGTCACGCTTGCATTATTAATTTCATACGAGGATAATAATACATGCTAATAATAATAATAATAATAATAATAATAATAATAATAACGCACAGTATTCGATACAAGGAAAAATTAATTGCGATTTCACGGTGAAACGCGATGATAAGCAACGACGACGAGCCAACACTGAAACTTTTAATGGTTCACTGCTTTTAATGCAACGAACACGGAAAGGTCGACTCTGATCTTATACAAAAAAAAAAAAAAAAAAAAAAAAGAGGGAAGCAAAACGGATGAAATAAGAAATGGATATACCTGAAATCAATATCCACGTAGGTATTTAGTAAAGTGTGAACATAATTGTTGTTGTTGTTGTTGTTCTTGTTCGCAATAGAAAATTCCGACACTAAAGAAGACAACCTAAATTCCAAAACAATTAATAATAAATCTACTAATATATCTTAAACAAATACATATTAATGTATAATTCTCTCTTATGTCGCTAATAATCTCCGATGATTGATGTGACATTTAAATAAAGTTATATATAATAATAAAAGAAAACAAAAATTCCAAATATAAAATAATATGATAATGATAATGAAACTCGAATATTGATCAATTTTTTTTCTTCCCCCATTTTTATTTTGAATTATAACGTGAATATTTAGCAAATGTAAATTTGGATGATTATTATCCACGAAAAAAAAAAAAAAAAAATTAAAATGTGTACAATCGACATTAGCGTAACAGTAGGTCGTAGAGTTAGCAGGGTGTTCGTGACCGTGACAGAAGAATCTCACCTTCTTGCTTGGCCTTGGCACAGGCCGGTCGATGAGGGGAAGAAAAAGACGCGAATCGGTTCTCTGGCACAGTGCCTTTTTACCGTACAAATACAAATATATATATATATATATATATATATATATATATATATATATATATATATATATATATATATATATATATATATATATTATTAACAAAATGTTCCTTCTTTATTTTACTTAATTGACAAATTTGTATTCGATAAAGTTCATTTGAAAAAAAATAAAACTACTACTATCTATTCATCGTGTTATAAAATACTTAGATAACAAAATCTTATTTTACACACGTGTGTATGTGTGTGTGTGTGTGTGTTTACTTCTTACAAAGTTTATATCTAGTTTCTATAATACCATGTAATACACTATAAAAAGAACAAAAGTTTATATTTTCAAAATTGTTATTCAATAGAATGTGCACATGGATTTCTATAAATATCTTATTTCAATATTTGATGATGATGATCATCATGATCACATGTAAACAAAGTATTACTGAAATATATCATCTGTCCTTGGAACTTGGGAGAGGAATGTAAGAAAAGAAAGAACAATGCATTGCTACTTTGCCTATTGTGTTAACGGAATAAACAAACAACTTTCAAATCCGATGAGAGATCCTTCTGTTTACAAATCGAGATGACCATTATATCGGCAGAATCAATCTACATGTAAGAACTCGCAAGAATATCAATAAAGTAATGAAAGTACAATTGCGTCATTAAAATGTACAAGTTTTCATTGATGAGGAAAGATCATTGTCATTGTATTTAAATGATTGGATGAATACAAATGTACACGAAAATATCCTGAAGTGGTTTTTTTGCAAATCGATGAGAAAAAGATTACCTTTAACTCGAGCGGTAAACAAACGAGTGAATCCAGCACTTCGATGAAGATAAGAATAAGTTGGAGGAAGCAAGAAGATGACCCACCTGCATGCTTCCGCCAGTCGCATGGTAGCAGACGACATTGGCACGTTCCAGCAAGGATGCCTTTGGACGGAACCCAAACAGCAATAGTCAAATGTCAAAACTAGAGTATGTCCAGGTAAGTTAGAGCAGATATCGGCCCTGCTCACGGCTCGAAGAGCGACTGCAACCAAATCCGGTCGGTCTCGACTTGGTCGGTGGTGCTGGTAATATTAGTAGTAGTAGTAGTAGTAGTAGTAGTAGTAGTAGTAGTAGAGTAGTGGTGGTGGTAGAAGAGGATGAGTATGCAAAAAAGGAGAAGGAGGAGGAGGAAAACGCGTAGACGACGACGTGTGCGCGCGTTCGAGGCACCGGCGTGTGTCGAGGTCGAACCTGTTTTCACCCGTTTTAGTCAAAACGCCGGGGGGTGAAGAGGGAAAACTGGAGAATCCGAAAGCGGAAGGGAAGAAGGTGTGACAACGAAGCTCGAGAATAGATGAAGAAAATCGTTTTAGAGTAGAATGGCAAATCTAGTCGATGAGATTTATGAAGTTGACTATTCAAATGCTTGAGAAATACAAAACAAAAAAAAAAGAAGAAAAAGAAGAAAGAAGAGAAGAAAAAGGGAAAGAGGGGAGGAGCCGAGAGGGCGTGACGCCGGCGCGAGAGGAACTCCCTAGGTCAAGGTCGAATAGTAGAGGCAGGAGAGAAAGGGTGTAGCAGCCTGCCGATACGGCCCTGAGCCCCATTTGGCCATCAGAGCCTCGTGCAGGACGATCTTCGTTCCACCTCTCTTCCTCTTCCCTCCATTTCTCTCACTCTCGCTCTATACACACCCCAACCCCTTACTCTAATCGATATACCTCTACCCCAGACACGTTTTCCTCTCTTCCTTTCCTTGACAACTGATGGCTCGTTTAATTGTTTAATTAATAAGATACTTATAAATATAATTTTCTCAATAATTCATTTGATCCTTACCCTTAAATACTTGTCTTTAAATTATCTTTGATATATTCAATATTTTTATCTACTATTACAGCAGCCCCTAGTAGCACGAAATATTGAAAAATATCGAATACATGTGTATTTAATATTTAAAAAACATTAAATCTCTTTTTAATATTAAATACACATGTATTCAATATTTTGTACTACTAGGGATACTTTATACTATTTTATTATGAATAACATTAATGTTTTTGAATTTCATTTATTTTTCTTCTTTTTTTTTATCGTCATGCAATTTCGTTTACCGGTAAAACATCCATTTTTATTTTAACAGCCTATCCTATCTCGCTGTTGTTAATAAATAATATATCTGCGCCTTACTGCAGGCTTCACTTTTGACGTATCAACATCGTGTCAGTAGTAATAAACGTATATAGTCAGCCGAGCAACCCGGCTGGACATTATTGAAATGTATCCTTGTTCGATCTCAGCTTTACGTCAATCTGAAAATTATCCTATTCTAACCCTTCACGTCATCATATTTTTGTTACCCTCTTTCTCAATTTCCCCATTACACATTTACATTTTTAAAAGGAACACTTTTACGAAGGGTCTAACAACTAATTGAATTTTCTTCCAACTTTGTAATTGTTTTATCAAACTAACCCTTTAAGTGTCATCCATATTATTATTCATATTTATAGAAATCCAATTCACCAGGATTAGAAATAATTGCTTAGATAATCAGGAAGAATGAAAAAAAAAAAAAGAAAAAAAATGAATAAAAATTCTTTTCAGAAATTTTCAAATATTTAAAACATACAGATATTGACATGCCTTCCATCATACTACGAACCATTCATACCTACGATTAATTTTATCTTACACTGCCTTTGTTGAACATTAATAATTAAACGTACTAATAATAACGACGTACGATGATAATACGAGAAGTCTGAGTTTAGAATAGCTAATGTGATATTACTTGATTAAAATGTCGTCAATTTTTTCGAGGCCAATTTGTACTATATGTTATAAATTGAATTTCAAGGAAGGATGCGTAGATGATCCTTGAGAACAAAAATGACGAGACCAACACTACCCTTGGACACAATTTAAGAAAAATATATATATATATATATATTAAATATATTATGCAAATATATGATACATTATATTATAAACTGTTATTTTCTAATATATATTTATATATAATCTATTTATAAATGTAGTATATATATGTGTATATATATTATATTATAAATTTTATTATTTATTGTATTATAATTATATTATATAATTTTTATATTTTATATATAATATAAAATTATATATACATATAATATTTTAATATATTTTATTATTATAAATTTTAATATTATATATATATATAAAGGCATATAGAGGTATATGTAATATTGGTTGATAAAAGTTTAGTATTAGAAATAAATAATACTGGAGCTTTTATCGGTCTTTAGGACTTTAGGAAAGGGGAAAAGTAAAAATCGTGTAGATACATTTAAATTAATTGATTTGAGAATAGAGAAAGATCGTTAATGGAACGTAGATTTTCGATAAACGTTCGAAGCAATAGTCGCTATTATCATCGAGTCTGTTTTATCGTGATTTTATCAAAACTCGAGATATTTCTTCAGGCTTGTTCAATTGTATCGTAGCATTACATCGTACTTTCAACCGTTATTGGATTTTACACTTTTATCTGATAGTTACTGTTACGTTCGAGAAATAAACGTAAATTGTTACGATCGTTTAATAATTTCGTACTGGAAGATATTTGCTCATTTGAAATGGAATCGCGTACATATAAACACACATATATATATCTATATATAGATCTATGTATTGCATCGTCTTCAAGAGATATTTAATATATCTTAAAAGATTAAAAAGATTAAAAAAAAAAATAAAAAAAGAATCTATGAAGGATAATCGATGTTTTTGATATGCCTTGGATTTATAAAACATCAAATATGATGTAAGTTAAAATATCGATTTCAGACCGCGAACTTATCAAGGACAACGTGCTTGCGTCTCCGCAGATGCAACAGATGCATACTCGGAAGAAGAGCTTTCATGATGGCGTGCAACACGTGTTTAAGAATTTCCTTTTTATATCTAGCTGTTTTTAGAAGAAAATAATAATATTCACGGTCATATCAACAAACGATTAACACGGTTCTCTCGTAACTCATACCGATCCAAAAAAATCCTGCTAAGCTTTTATAATCCTCTTTGTTAGAGACAAAAAAATATCGATGGAGAATAAAAGAAATAAACTGGAGATTAATCGACGCGAGAGAAAATTAAAAAAAAAACAAACAAACAAACAAAAAGAAAAAACCTGAAAAAGAAAGCAGGATGGTGCGAAATTCGTTGATAGAGGGCAGCAGTTATGAGTAAAATAAAGGTTTGTATCGACCTAACAGGATAAAATAGTTCACAAACAAATTATTCAAAATTTCCCGCGGGAAAGATTTTATCGACGGTTATTATAACCGTCAAATTTAATTGCCCGTGAGGCATGTGAAAATGTAAGTTCATTTGTTCCGTACTAATTAATCAAAACTTAAAGCAGAACGAATTAATTTTATACGTTGGATATTTTCGATTTAAAAGAAAAAAAAAAAAAAGGAAAGAAACGATTTACACATATTTCGATCAATAATAAATTTAAATAAAAATATTTACAAATGGCGTAGCTCGTTGGAACAAAAGTTCGATTGTTTAATGATAGGATCGTGATAATTAACGTTTAATGACCACAGTGATCACTAAATCGGCAACAGATGGAGCCTAGTGTACACGATTGGTCGCGATCGATAAATTTTATTTTCTCGTGAGAGTTGTTGTTGGCCGCGGGCAGGGAAAGCTTCTCTTCTGTGAGACTTCGCACGCGCACGGCGCCATTGCCATTCCTCTTTCGTTGATATTACCGCTACTACTGCCTCTTCTTCTTTTCCTTTCACTGGCCAGGCATATGTCACTGCAGGGCCGCACAATTTCTACCAAAGATTATTATTCATTCTTATTCCTTGCTAAATATTCTCTAAAATGTTCATTTTGTTTCCTTTAATCTAATTAGAAAACAAAATTATATTTTGAATCAATTTTATTCCCTATAAATTTTGATCAATTTCTTTCAAAAACACAATAACTGCATCATTTCAATAAAAAAAAAAAAAAATAAAAAATATCGATTGCGTTATAAGGAAGTAACCCAACTCCACTGTGAAGATTCAAATTTATTACCTGTCCAACATAACAAATAAATCTTTGATCTTGATAAAAGAGAGCGACCCAATGGAATACAACTGTTGATCGTCAATGCAAAAATAACGTTTCCCTGGGTGTTCAACGGGCGTTCAATACGATTTACTAGTAGAATACATGAACTATGTATTCGGAATACACGACTAATATGTCAGACATAGTCACGAGTCATAGTCGTTGCCGATAGCTGGCAAAGGGTAAATTCCAACGGACGAGTTTCTCAATGGATTCTAGTCAAATCATCTAATCAATTTTTGAAATAAATTAAAAAACACAATCAGGGTTTGGTATTCTTTCATACAAACATGATTACAAAACTTTCGAATGATCTGAAATAATATGAAACACGAGTATTTAATAAATCTGTAATGATAGACAAAATACTTAAATAAGGTTACACCAATCCTGAGTTAATGTTGTTCTGGCAAAGTAGCTGGAAGATTCACAAGAGTCTGGCGTTCACTTCTCTTTTTCTTTTTCTCTCTTCTCTGACAAGACTCAGCGGGACATACAAGATGGTGCAATAATCGTGTTTTGCGTATGCTAACGTCGTTTACTTCGTCCGAAACTGCCAGATGGGAATAACACCTCTTCCTCTTTAACTTTGACATTTAAAAAAAAGAGAAGCTCAGCATCGAAATAAGCCTAGGTATCCTCATTACGTCAAGAAGATGTAACTCGATCAACGAACGTGCCACATCAAAATTACATAATTTATAAACGTCGTTAATCTCTTTCTCTCCCCCAGTCACATGGACTCTTTCTTGCTTGTTTCGCGGCCAGGATACTCAACGTGATCGATGAACGAGCACGCGTCAGGTGACTCGAAACCTCGAACCTTGAAGTTCAAGAGTTAACAGGCAATTCAAATAACGAGTTGATAATTCGATGCTTGATCATGCAATGTTTTAGAAATAACTTTATGGCGAAAATTCGGATAATTGATAGATTTATAATGAAAATGCAAATATTTAAGCGATAGATAGTTGTAATAACTCTTGGCCATCGTGAAGGCAGAAGGATCAACCAAGCTATTCGTACGTACCTGGATAAGAGTCGACAGGCAAGCAGAAAACGTGTGCGACGCTAGAGAAAGAGGGGACCAGAAAGGATTGTAGTGGTGGTAGCAATATAAGGCCCAACGAGTGGCGGGCCTCAGCCAGTCCGTGAACGGTACCTACACCTTCAAGGTCCGCGTCCTTGAAGGCAATCGACTCTAACCCTCGGAAATACGATCATCTTCAGCTGGTATCGTCGACCTTAGATCCTTTCGAGCGCTTGCGAGCGCCTCTAACGACAATCCTAAATATATTCCTTAAATACCCTTCCAAAATAATCGACAGAAGTGGCCATCTTCATTTCAATCGAACGAAATATTTATTTCATTTGTTGCAATCCCAATTGCTTCACTTCTGAAGTGATCGTGTCAGACAAAAAACGACAAGTAAGATTAGAAATACGGTAGAAATAAAGAATCACGTGATAAAAGCTTGTGAAACGAAAGGACAAGATTTTCCCAGGACAAAAGAAAAATTAACTGTGCTTTAAATATCGAGGATGAGGTCCTCGTTGATTCTGTTCTTCGCGGTGGGAGTCATCACTTATACCGGTGAGTTTAAATCATCGATCAATGTGATTTGTGATACCAAATAAGATAAATTTTTGAAAATAGATCAATACATTTAGAATGATGAACATCTGTTTGCTCGGTCAACGATGAAATTTGCTTTTTTAATCAACGATTAATAGTAAAGTTATGATAAATCGTAAACCCGTTTACAATTCTCATGATTACTTTGAAATACTTTCATTTTCTATGAGGTATCTCGAGAAAACATGCATGCGTTACTTATCGCGTGGATTCAAAATGGCGGAAATGGATATAAAAGTCGGTACCCTCTTTGAATTTTCCTGTTCTTTGATGGAGAGAGAGAGAGAGAGACGCGTTCAATCACTTTCCTGGCTCGGACTTCCCGGCTCCAATCGAGAACTCGAAAGCGGGAGAAAATATCTCTTTACGCGGATTCTGTTAAGTGAGAGACGATAAATTGCATAAGAGATTAGAGCGTGAAAGCCTCGGTCGGTCCCGGATGGGTGACGTCACTGCCGTGCCCTGCCGTCTGAAAAAGTAGCAGTGGGGGGCACAACTTTCCCCGTTTGTCGCTTTACCATACAAACCATACTATCGAGAGCTCGTGGAACCAAAAACGCGTAAAATACGATACCGTTCACCGTGGAAGGTCGCTTCGCTTTCGGTTACGATCTAAACATATTAACAAGAATTTTCTTCATTATGTAAATGAATTACCCTTGAAATACTTTCGAATCTTAACGATCAAACATTATCAATACCTCTATATATTTAGAGGGCTTTACCAGAGTTAAGAGACAAGAAGACAAGAAGGAAGAAAGTTTCGAGAACGAAATCTGTAAGGAGAAAGAGGCAGGAGAATGGTTCAGGTTGGTAGCCGGTGAGGGCGACAACTGTCGTGACGTTATTCAGTGCACGAGTTCCGGTCTCCAAGCTATAAGATGCCCGGCTGGACTCTACTTCGATATTGAGAAACAAACATGCGATTGGAAGGACTCGGTTAATAATTGCAAGCTTAAAAATAAGGAGAGGAAATCGAAGCCCCTTCTCTATACCGAGGAACCTCTCTGCCAAGATGGATACTTGGCTTGTGCTGATCAATCTTGTATAGAGAGAGGTCTGTTCTGTAATGGTGAAAAGGATTGTACCGATGGATCTGATGAAAATATTTGTGGTAAGTTTGAGAAGTGTATTCTTTAAACAAGTTTACTTTCTAATGGATCTAAAGATGATCCTATGTTATTAACTTTCCATTCTTATTACAGATATGGACAATGACCCAAACAGCGCCCCTCCTTGTGACCCTGCTGTTTGCGTACTTCCGGATTGCTTCTGTTCCGAAGATGGAACGAGTATACCCGGAGATCTCCCATCCAAGGACGTGCCGCAGATGATTACGATAACCTTCGACGATGCCATCAACAACAACAATATCGGCCTCTACAAAGAGATCTTCAACGGAAAACGCAAGAATCCTAATGGTTGCGACATCAAGGCCACCTTCTTCGTCTCTCATAAATACACTAATTACTCGGCCGTACAAGAGATGCACAGGAAAGGCCATGAGATTGCAGTACACTCGATCTCGTAAGCAAAAACATTTTTTTACTAGCCAACGATGATGCATATTATTGTATTACATGTAATTCAATGAGCCGATGGTTGTGAATAATTATTTGTATTTTATAGACATAATGATAACGAGCGTTTCTGGTCTAACGCCACGGTTGACGAATGGGCTAAAGAAATGGCTGGTATGAGAGTTATAGTTGAGAAGTTTGCAAACATCACTGATAACACTGTTGTTGGCGTCAGAGCACCTTACCTTCGAGTAGGTGGTAACAATCAATTCACGATGATGGAAGAACAATCCTTCTTATATGATTCAACGATTACTGCGGCATTGAACAACCCACCACTTTGGCCTTACACTATGTACTTCAGGATGCCTCATCGTTGCCATGGAAATCTTCAGCATTGTCCAACGAGGTAAGTTTTATGTTAAAAACAAAGGAATTTAAACAAATGAAAAAATAATCAAAAATATAATGAATATTACATTTGTATTCAGATCGCATGCTGTCTGGGAAATGGTGATGAACGAATTGGATCGTCGTGAAGATCCCCAGAACGATGAATATCTACCTGGTTGTGCTATGGTCGACTCTTGCAGCAACATCTTGACCGGAGATCAATTCTTGGACTTCCTTAACCACAATTTCAACCGTCACTATCAACAAAATCGCGCACCACTTGGTCTCTATTTCCATGCTGCCTGGTTAAAGAACAATCCTGAGTTCCTCGACGCTTTCCTCTATTGGATCGATGACATATTGGAAAACCAAAAAGACGTTTACTTTGTAACAATGACCCAAGTAATCCAATGGATCCAGAATCCCCGTACTATATCAGAATCGAAAAATTTCGAGTCCTGGAAAGAGAAGTGCGTCGTTGATGGACCACCAGCTTGTTGGGTTCCTCACACTTGTAAATTGACCGCAAAAGACATTCCCGGAGAAACCATAAACCTTCAAACTTGCGTACGTTGCCCTAACAACTATCCATGGATCGATGATCCTACAGGCGACGGTTTCTACTTGTAAACGAGTATTATCTCCTCGTTCCTTCTTCTCGTCTAAGTCAATTCTTCTACCCCATTTTCTTACGTTCGTCCCTACATATCCGCCGCGTCCTATAATTAGCTCGTTCCTAGTCGAACGTGTCTTGCCTTTTCCAAACTTCGTAATGGAACGTGTGACGCCCGGACGATCGCCGCCGACTGACCTGCGTTTTCTATTCCAAAATCAACGATCACGACGAAATCATATCATAATCGAGTAACGATTGTAACAGGGAATTGTTGTTTTTTTTCTTTCTTCAAAATCCCCAAAGAGAAAGAAAATGATAGTTAAAGATAGAAAGATTGATCATCTTTCGATCGGGCTACATTTTAAACGCGCGCCAGCGCCAGCGATCTGTGATAAATCCTCGAACTCGTATCCTTGAGATTTTTGGAAAGACAAAGACCAGGATAAAAAAAAAAAAAAAAAAGACGGCGACGAAGACGATGACGAGAGTATTTGCGGAATTCCAGCCACGTCGGCGACGCTAACATAATTTCTTTCCTTCCACCTATATTCTTGTTCTTTTTTTCTATCCAATACCCCAATCCCGGCGTCTTTCATAGTCTTGAAGAGAAACTGTAAACTCATTAAGACAAGCTTTACGGCAACACTCGATGTATAATAATAATAAGACGCATATCCCAACTGCCTTTTCTTAAACCACCCTTCTTACATTTCTTTTCTCGCTTCTCCCATCTTACATCTTTTGGAGAGAAGACTTACGCTCCTCTCCATTTTCTTTTTTCAATGGAACATCCTTACATTTTTCTAAGGGTCGACCAGACTATATATATATATATATATACATAAATATATATATAAATATTAAATATTATTGCGTATGTATATTTTTAAAGAAATAAGTGATAGTACCAACATCGTTTACAAAAGAATAAACCTTTAATAAAAGATCCCGATAAATTTGAACGAGTCTACTTACCACCGTCTTAAACCTTTTCCTTTAATTCTTGGACAACACGTGGGTAGTGGGTGTGGTCGTCAATCAACCTCGACCTTAATAATTTCATCCTTCTCTTTAAATAATAAATTATATTAAGATCAAGGCCGTTCACTAACTAGGGTGACTTATAAGAAATGGAAAAAAATCAAGTGCGATAACGGCTAATAAATAAAAAAAACAAATAATAAAAAGAAAAACAAATCTTTATAAACATACATCTTTTCACCATTGAAGAATAATTACGAAACGACAATTCTTTCTTTTGAATTCACCCACGATGAAATCGAATGAATAGAATCCAACATGTCGTTTCTTTGATTTAGAAATTAGATGTTTTGATCATTCAGACAAATCTTCTTTCTTTACGTAGATAACTACCTACGATATATCTTATTATATTCTAAAATAATGAAATAGCTAATTTTAATGATAATTTTGTGTTTGTTTGTTCAAATGAATAAATCGTGTTATGAAACCAAAGTCAAAGTACAACGTTCGCATGAACTCGCTTAAGATCCGGGGTACCATGAATGCTCCTTCTTGCATTATGCATTCCATAGAGATAAGCATTGGTAAGTTCCTAGCATGAAAACACTTGTCATTATAGTTTGCAAAGTACTACGATACTTGGTTTATTTTAGTCTTGAAAGTTGTCAAGTTATGGCTAATAAATGAACATCTTGGTAATCAATCAAAAAATATTAACGACATCGTCTAGTTGTCGCTGTTCAATTTCTTTATGTAGCTATTTACAGAAAGGATAATCACAGCTTCATCTCTATGGAATTCCATTACTTTTTTTTTTTTTTTATACGGAGAAAAGATGTAAAAGAGAAAGAGAGAGAGAGAGAGAGAGAGTGAGTGAGAGGGAGAGAGATGGCAGTACGGATGAAGGTGGGATGAGAAAAAAATATCAGTAACCTCGTGAAATACCAAACAGCCGACACTGCTGAAGTCTCACCAACGACGATTGCATTCCAATGCAGCCTTTCCTCTTTCAATCCTTTAAGCGCCATTTCCACATACAGAACACAAATAAGGTGTCTTTTAACGTCCAACATTTTTTTCAACTCGTCGCAAACGATCAACCTTATTTTGTATGATTCTATACGTACCTTCGTAATTCTTTTGATCACTAGAAGGGGAAAGAGAGAAAGAGAGAGAGAGAGAGAGAAAGCGAGAGAATTACCTATCTAATACCTTTCGAATATACTATATGTACAATAAACGACAAGAGATATGTAATAAACCTATATGATCATCTTCTCGATGATGATTACCATCCATACGACACTCTCGTAATAGAAAGTTTCTCTTTACGAAGGAGCGTTCTTCCGCTCGCACGCACTTACGTGACCATCGCATTTCGATCATCTTTTTACACATCCCATGCAAATGCGACATCATACCCACGATGAAATTCCTTTTCATCAACCGACATATAGATTTTGCAACTCGGTTTATCAACGGTTTGCATCTTCGTCGAGTATAACCAGTAGTCATCTTTCTTTTTCTTCGGATACTTTAAATATGGGTATATCTAATTCATTCAAAATTACAGGATGTTGTACAAGAATAATTATATTATTATAATTATATTCTTGAAATAATTTTCTTCTTGAATAAATAAAAAAAAAAAAACAAATGTATAACTCGTACACGTTACTTAGTTGTCATTCAAGTCAACTACGAGAATGAAAAATAGCGAGCTAACGAAGCACTCGTATGAAGCCAGAGCAATGGCAACGGTTGGACCTGAAAATCTCGCGCAAGCGAAAGTAGAGAAAGCTGACTATCCCTGTATAACGGCAAGGCCGTTCTCGGTTATACCTCGAAAGGCGCGCTCGAAGGCACTCAAGATGCCAAAGAGATCACGTGCGATGATCTGCTCCCATGCACCATCGTTTATTGATTCTTTTATTCTTTTATTTTATTATTATTCCTCATTCCTAACAAATTCTTTACAGTACTATTTTTAATTTTCTAAATTTGTCCAAACAATTTACGAATTTAAATAACCTAGATGATTATATATCGAGATATCGAGACAAATTATGGACAATGATTATGTATGCATCTAAGATACTATATCGATGTTCGTTGTTTTTCACTCAAAATGTATGCCGGTGAAATTGATATTCTACTAGGTCAGTGGGTGACTGAATTTAGACTTGTATAATAGCCGTTTTATATTTTTATTTTTTTTTCCTTTCTATAATTATTTTTTATCAAATTTTATTTAGTAGAAAATATTTATTTGTTAATATTTAATATTTATATTATTTGAATATTTTTCTTTAAAACATATCAAGTTATTATTAATTGTATGTTTTTATTATAATTAAGATTTATAAAGTTGAAATTATTCATCAAAATTGTAATCTTTTTACATAATTGGACTATTCATGAATATTTTTTTATATTGAAAAAGATTAAAAAATGTATATTTTTATTGTAATGAAAAAAAAATTCCCTACTAAAAAAAAAATAAAATAAGAAAGAAAAAAAAATTACCTTCCTTCGAGCCGGATTTGAACCAGCGACCTATGGATGTCCGATATCGAATTTAACCAACTACAGTCCACCGCTCTACCAACTGAGCTATCGAAGGTACATGTTTTGGCAACATAATTGATCATATATTTACTACATTAACTATGTTACAAAGAAAAAAATTTAAGATGGCATCCCTCCACTCGTATACGAGTCGAAGTAGAGAAAAAAATTTCCTTCGAGCCGGATTTGAACCAGCGACCTATGGATATCTGTTTTCCAATGTAACCCAACTACAGTCCACCGCTCTACCAACTGAGCTATCGAAGGAATTGAAAGAAGTTGGACAAAATGTATTATTTTACTTAAATATTACTGCCAATGAACATTTTTATTTTATTTATATATATTTATAATTTATTTAAATTAACATTTCTCTAAAATAAAATAAAATTAATTATATATATTTTTAATATTGAAATAAGAAAAAAAAAAGTATCCCTTCCTCTTTGGAAGTTTATACATCGTATTATTGATTTCCAACTAAACTCTACCAACGGAACAAGGTAAGGATTGAGCTGTATAAATTTATCTCAATCCTGAGTCATTATTCATTTAAAAAAATTCTTTTAATCCGGATTTGAATCAGCGTGATCTAAATTTGTCAAATTTTTCTATTCATCGAATTATTATAATTATTTAATTTAGTTCAACTCTTTACCAATTCAGCTATTAAGAGAAAATGTTTAATAACCAGGTATAAAATTAATTGCTATTTTTATTATATTTAATTTCATACTAATTTGTTTTAATTATCATTTATCTAATTATCATTAGGTTATATATCATTGTAAAGGTTAACATTGGCACTACTTGAATTTTTGTTTTTTATTATTTAGTATAGTCGAATTTAGGATCTTCAATTAATCATGAAAGAAATGTTAATTTGTATGATTTGATTGTAAAAGTTTAAATTAGGTGGTAAAGTAATAGAAACTCTACAAAATATATGCTTTGGATCGGATATACTGATCAATATTGATTTCAACAATTCCGTGATGGAAATTAAAATCTTGAACATCTTCCTCATCAGGAAGATCGCAGACATTTTTAACTATTGATAATAATGATTAAAAGGATTATTTATTATCTAATCAAAACCACTTGAATCAATTCAAGAAACTACATTCGAAACTATTGAATATTATATATATATATATATATATGTTTTAAATGTAATACTTAAAAACCGTAATTATATTTTGAAAGTGTTTAATTAACTGTAATTATTTTGAATGATCAATTAATGCACAATTTGAATATTCAACGTCTTACGTATAAAATGTATTAAATAATGATTTATTTAATGACACTAGCACGAGTAATATCTTCCCCCATTTTTTTACTTTATAAGATGTAAGATCGACAGAGTCATAATAACAATAATTCTTATCCAGCTACCGGCATTACACGATCGTTCCATCTGGCCGAACATAAGTAGAGTTCTCTTTTCACTGCACCTACTGCAGTCATAGTATTGTCGAGTCTAACTCGAGTGAAGTAATCACAAGAATAACCACCGTATCCGCTATTCGATTTAATGGTGAAATAAATTATATGAGAAAATTACAATTAGTGAAACCTATCGATAGGAAGGAAAGTTTTCAAAGTAGCGATCAATTTTAATTAATAGATATCAAATAAACATTACAATTTATTACACCAAACGTCATAGAATGTGAATTCGTTCAGGTTGGTTTGTTTAAAAAAAAATTATTCAAGGAATCTGATTCATTTCGAACCATTCATTCTTTTTTCTTTTTTTTCTTTTTTTTTTTTTTTTTGGTTTCTTGCATTCACCATAGCCTTGAAACAATTTGAGAGGCCATCGAGTCCGTCCTTCATTCTGAAAAACAAGAATCAAATTGACTCGTCGTCTACCCGTTCAAGCGTAACTACGAGTCGATTAACCTTCGATAAAAAATGAATCCTTGATGATCGAGTAACCCAATTAAGTCAAATCAAAACTTATCAGAGAGTGTACCATTTGCAGGGTCTATTACTTGTCCACATCAAAAATTGTCTACTCAAATAATTCGTTGCATTATACTTGAGGCATGCACCACACCTCTTCTTACACCCACGCACATACCACCGCCTTTCCCTTCGAGGAAGTCATCCAAAGCGAATTCTCATAACTAAAAGAGAACTCGTCCTATTATTATTATTATTATTATTGATTAAACATCGATTTTTACGAAAAAAAAAAGAAAAAGAAAAAAAAAATTAGCTATAATAATCTGAGAAGACAAATTTCTATTTCTTATTAGCGAAAGTTTCCTATTTCATCAACCGATCGCTCATCATTTTTTTTTTTAATAAACACAATATATTTCTCATATAACGGGATATTTCAGCAATATTAAGACACCATCGTATTATCTTTTAAGACGAGGTCATTCTCATGCTCACGCACCAGATATATCTTAGCATGATCGCAAATGAGAGTTCCCCTTCTCAGTAGAAAAAAAAAAAAAGAAATGATTCTGCATCCTCACTCGTAGCTGGTTTATGACATACGTTATTTGACAGTGAAAGTTATCCGTGTTAAGTCGTCGACAAAATATCATGTATGATCCATACATGTAAATGTTATATATTTACGAATTTAATCATTTATATGAGACGAATGATGAAATCATTATTCTTCGAATAAAATGCTTATTACTTTAATCATTTAGATGTTTCATTCTTTGATATGAATTATCAAATTCATTAGTTTACTATGATAGTTAGATCAAACTCAGTTTGGACAAAATAAAGATACCAGATAAGCTGAATCTATGCAAAACATGAAGATAAGTATCCAAGCGGATCCCAAGCAACCAACAGCCGACCCTGTAGACGAAGAACCGGTGAAAGTGACAACAGGCAAGGTCATCAAAAGCGAGTCGTTACAAAATCAGGAATTCCTCGAAAACAAGCGATTCTCTCGTATGATCTTCAATCGTTCGAATCCTCTCTATCCTATCTTTATATCACTGAGCATACATTGCGTAAATGTCACAAATCAAAAATTGCTCAACGATGACCATCTGTAATACTTCAAAAATGATAACTTATCTCTCTATCACTGTCTCTTTCTAAGAAAAAAAAAATCATCTTAGAATTGCAAGACGTGTATCTAACTTCAAATTGAATAATGAATTTAATGAGATAACAAAATGATAAGATTTATTTATTTGTTTATTCATTTATGGGAAGAAGAGAGCTCTTTGACAGATAAATTTGATAAATTATTGATATTAGATAAAGGGAATGAAAAATTACAAAAAAATAATTATAACAAACGTTAGAAACGGTGTTGCAGAGATTAATTTTAAAAAATATTATAGAATATGATAATATTTTGAAATAAAAATTATATATAAATTTATTATATAATATTAATTAATAATAATTAGGATAAGGAATATGTGACACTGTATGTAGCCAAGGAGGCTATGTTGAAACCCGCGAGGGTAGACATGGAATAAAGTGTATCAATAGTAGTAGTAGTAATTAATAATAATTATTATTTATATAATAAAATATTATTTTATTTAAATAATTAATTTTAAAATTATTAATTTTATTATATACAATATTATTTTATTGGTTGTCTAATATGTTTGGCAAGAAGCTTTTTTTAAAATTTGTATTAAAATATTAGGAGTATTATTTTATAATAAAGAATTTGTATTGTGTTAATTTTTGTAAAGAGATTACTCTATAAATAAATCCTAATAAACTAATCGTAAGACTACGAGAAATAATCAAATCTAAAAGAAAGATCAAAGGAAAACGTAATACTAAGTAAAAAAAAAAAAAATAACAATTTATACAATAAGTATTTTCTTTTATGTATAAAATCAAAAATATGACACACAATATGACATTTCGATAAATTAACAGATGATTTATTAATCACATATACTTCATGCAATCCATTAAGATCAATTAAATACCAATTTAAAAAAAAAAAAAAAAAAAAGATCCTTAGAAATTCTAGTAAGAACGATTCTTTAGAGAAACGAAAAGAGAAGAAGTCTCACAAGAAGATTGCCGGAAGGAACGAAAGAAAGTCCTTTCAACGACCCGAATTTTACAATCACCTTTCTAAACTGGCCTTCGAATTTTGTTTCTTGCGTTGAAAGATCAAAAACTTGCGAAATCGTCAAGTTTCCAATTTTTCATTGAAAATATTATCATGTATTATTATTGTATCCCCTTTTATCAATATTTCTAACAATAAGAATTCTTTAAAAAGGTGGCAAATTTTATCAAGAAAATGGTTTTAGATACTTCAAGGTAACCAAAAGATAAGTCATCAGTCATTTCGATGAAAAGCTTTTGTATACACGTGCTTCATTTTACTAGTACATCAATTTGAATCGATTTATAGGTATGACCGTGATGCCATTGATTACGAGGAATAACGGAAGGCTATTTCTACAAGGTGAACCACCTTTCTTCTCACTTCTAAGTACATGTCACCAAACGATGTAGCTTATTATTAAAAAAAGATATTTCTCTTATCGATACTTCTAAGAACAAGTTAATAATAATATTGTTTGAACTATATTGTACGAATGATCTTGGACTTTGTCAAAATGACTACATAAACGACTAATCGTCTATATCTAATTCAGCATCGCAGTTCTCGCTTATTGAACACATTGTCACTGTTGTGTTGCATTCTAATTCCATTTCTAATCACGTCCATAAAACGCAAACTTGGACTTCGATTGAAAACGAATGCCACGGATAAATAACGGGAAAATTAACAACGGTAAATTGTTCTTTTATAAGGAATTAACAACATCTTTATTCTTTTCTTTTTTTTTGTTTCCGTTATACTCGATAAATAAATAGTTTTTTTTTTTTTATTAAGAAATCATTTCTTTCGAAACGAGAATAATTAATAGAATTTGATATAACTTTCGTCAAATTTGTTGCAATGAATTTTATTAGATTGATGAAAGATTATACAAGATAAGCAACTCGTTTCACATTGGTTAAGAATTTCTCTTTAAATAAACGTCAAACTTTTAGCTATTAATATATACATTACATAAGTCAACTAAACAATATATAAAGGGTCTTCCAATATTATATTTATCTTTGTATTATACAAGATTGTTTTTTCAAATCGTCAAGATTGATCGTTTTTCCTCAAATTATTCTCGTACAAGTAAATTTATACAGTTTATTTAATATTAAACCTTATAATGATGAGATTATTATTGTTTTTGCTAGATTAAAAATAAACGATTATATTATAATTTTCATTAATATAAATATCGTTTATAAAAAAAAATATAAACGTATTTTCAATAAAAATAATTAATCAACAATTTTGAACGAATATTGAAGAAATTAATTTGTCAATGACATATTCTGACTTCTTATTTCTTAAATATGTTTCTTTTTGAATTTTCTTGTTTTTATTTTATTCAAACCTTACACAAAAGTACGTCTAATTGATAGGAATTTTTTTTAAATTGGTATAACATTTTGAATGGGCAATAAAAAAAAAATAATGGGGAAAAAAAAAGTATTTTTCCTTGTTGCTTTAACATCGAAACAACGGAAGGCTGATTCTGCAAGGTAAACCACCTTTCTTCTCAGCAATGATGGCATGCCGTAACACGACGGTTAACTCAACTACGGTAATTCGATACAAGACTAATCGCGAACTAGGTAAGTACAAGATAGGAGGCATTTAATTCCATCGACACGCTTTACTACTCGACGGATCTCCATACTCATCATAATTGAGTTTCTCTTTCAATTATCAGAAAATCTGCAGAGTCGAAGTAGCAACTCGCACTCTCTCAAAATGCAAAAGACTACTTTCAGACTTTTTCCAAGCTTGGAAGTCCATGCGAATCGAACAAATGCTCGAGAAAGTGGCCACAAGTAAGAATAATCGAATACTCATCGTTTCATATACAGTCTGTTGAAAATATGACAAAATATACAACTTATCAACATTTAGCAATATTTTTAAATCAATTTAAACGCAAACCCCTTTTAAATATATCAAAATAAGAATAAATGAACTTTTGCCAAGAAAAATAATTAATTATGCATACTTTTAAAAATATAAAATACAAATATATGTTCACACAATCACCTCGGAGTGATACCATAAACGCATTTTTACCTTAAACACGAATTTACGAAATTTCACAGATAAAAAAAAGATACTTAAAAAATTACACCGATTGCATTAAAACTTGTATGCATTAATTTAATACTCAAATTATAGCAATCAATGCATAATATAATTACAATAATTATATCGATACATAATTATATATTATAAATTGATTTTTTATCAGTTAAAAGTATAATAATAAAACAATAGCAACATTCCAAACTATGATTCACTGATTTCCAGTGAAAACAAATTCACGAGAGTACATTTATTTTAACGTTGTTTCGCTAAAATGAATTCTTCCGAAATCGTATACGTATCAAACTGTAAAAAAAAAAAAAAAAAGAAAAGTAAAGAAAAGAAAAGAAAAGAAAGATACAATGTTACCAAAGTTGATCGATGTTTATGTGCAGATAAAACAATGAAAATGTACGTAAGCAGCCCACGATTTTTTTCGTTACACTCTATATACAAACGTTGTGTCGGCGAGAAAGAGGTAAGTTTCGAAATACGAGATGTGCATAATTATACTCGCCTACTTACACATTAGTATTATATTATACATGCATCAAGAATGTAACGAAGTTTTATTTATTTCTGTGGCACGCCCTAAAACTACCTGCTTATTTTGTGGTCACCACTTTTCATAACTGCTTTTTCAGGTTTGGACAAATATATAGAAGATATGCCTCTAGTCTTCTTCTTTTCTATTTATTCCTTTTCTTTTTCACCGTCTTTGTTTCTCGAAATATCATTCGCGTCATCGAAGAAGCCTCGGCATTTCGATTCGTTCTCGTACGATCGAGAAAATCTCAAGAAAGGCCAGGTGGTAAACGGGTCAGATCGTTGTTAGAGTGATGAAATGAATCAATTTTATTCGAGTCACGCGACAAAAGAAGAGAACTCATTCGTTATGACCGACGTGCAATGTCATCAACATGATTTTCACCTTGACCGTGTACAGGTCATTGTCTATACTAACTTTTTGTGTTTATTCAAAATTCGAGCTAGAAACTTTTACACCAAGGCACGTTCGAAAAGACTACCCGAAATCGAGAATTATTTGAACACAGCATCGATTGTCAATTAATAAATCTGAAATATAACTTTCTCTATATTCTAAAGATTATCTGATAGATATTGTAAGAAAATCAATGAAAATAATTGAGCAAACAAAACAAAAGAAAACAAAAATGTCTAACAAATATGTTTAAAAAAAGTTTCATCTTAATAATATGGAATAAAAGGAACTTATAGTATTGAACCATGATGGCGCTTGCAAAGATGAAGTAGACACCATTTTAAAATGCCAACTGCCAATTGACATTTATCCTATACACGTAAGAGACTATCTTACACCGTCGCCGTTGTCCTAGACGAGATACCAACATATCCTCGTGATCCACAGGATTTAATCCGTATTTCGTAATGGCTCATCGGCCGTGCTCTTTAACCAAAGCTCATGAGCTCGCATCTCGTGACTTTTAAAAAAGGGAAGTACCCATAGTTACGAATACCACAAGGACCTCTCCTTTTTTGATAAAACATACAATGAAATAAAATACTATATCGATGTTCGATTGATTTTTTTAGAATACAAATATATTTTAAACATGTTCAAATGAAACTCTCTTTCTCTCTCTCTCTCTCGTGTGATACCGGTTTTATAAATATTGTGTAATATATTTGTAATAATACACTCTTTTAATTTTCGAAATTAACTTTAAAAGATTGAACAACAACAAATTCAACAGCAGATACGCAATAGTATAATAAAAAAAAAAGAAGATAAAAGAAAAAGTTGAATTCTAAGGAAATCTTCAAAGACTCTACTCTATAGGAGAGACAGAAAATAAAAATTGGTTAATAAGAATTCACTGAACGTTTTGATCAAGGTTTCACTATACTTTCTCGACTAGCGTGATTTTCGACGGTGTTTGTCCCCTTATGTCTATCTCTTTCAACATAGGTCAAAAGAAAGAGAAATGGAGACGAATCTTGGATAATGAAATGAAGATATAATAAAAGAAAAAGAAGAGCCAAATAAAAAATGATAGAAGAAAGATGCTGGCTGAGAGAAAACGAGAGAAAGACTACACACAAATCACTGACTATACTACTCGTACTCTGCGAAAACTGGTTTTCTATTTCTCTCTTGGTGTTTATTGTATGGTACACCGGTGAACGTGTGCCCCCATTGGCATCTCGACGCGTGCATCGCTCCAAGGACTCCACGACACGCGTTTAGAAATGCCTCAAAGTTGGATCCTTATGGAACCGTGTGTGCCCATTGGTACCTCCTACACTTATCCTTTTCATTTAAGTCACGTTTAACATTTATTGTGCCGATCAAATGAATTATTTAAAACGATACTATGATTTCTGACAATTCACTAGATTCATATGAATTTCCTTTCATGAATCTTCCGCGTTCTTACATTGTTTTTCTTTTAAATACTCTTGTAGAATATATTGAAAGAGAAATAAAGACAAACATGGTGTTTCTAGTCTAACAATGAACATATCGAGTTAATGAACATACGAGTATATCGTGTTACAGTACATTACCAGATGATAATTATCAGGAAATAAGTCACCGTAAACTCAACTCGATCACTATGTATACATTTTTTTCTAACACACAACTCAATTTTATAAAAATTGTCATTGCTGTTAACGTAACTCCCTGTAAACTTTATAAATAACTATTTAATTGAACAATATTCAATGACAAATTGAACATGTTTAAATGTCTTAATCACAAATTTCAATGTTGTCCAACAGAAATATGCAAAGATCATGAATTCTTTATTCGAAAATTCGATGTAAGAGAAAACAGCTGTCTCGATTAACAAACGTTGAAAATACGTTGCCTTTCGAGACATACCATTGCCGACAACGATGACCTTTATCGTGTAAACTGTAAATTTATAGACTGCTTGATCGTATGTACCTCAATAATGCGTTATATGAACGTCATTTCCTTTAACCAAGACTTCCGGAAATTTTTCATTTGGTGATATTGAATCTACGCTTTTTGATTAATCTCATAAACTTCAAAAAAGTGAACTTTTAATAAAAAAAAAGTACTTCGTTTACTTTGTTTCTTAATTTAAATTGTTTGGACTTTTTTTGTATAATTGAATAAATTTAGTGAAATTTGTCTGACGTACAATATAAAACGTTCATCCATATGGCAGCCAAAAGACACGGCCTTTGTCAATTGGATATGACCTCGATAATGAAACCGATTCCAACACATACGCTTATATTGTGGTTTCTTTTGCGAGTGGACTCTGCTGTGTATCGATAAGATCTTTCAAGTGTGAAGAAGAAACGATTATCTACCTTTCGATGAACTAAATATTGCAAATTCGATTCGATATATTTGATATTAACGATTACAATTCAATGTATCCAAAAATTCAGTAAAATAAAATCACAAATATGTTATTTTCTATTCGTACGTTTTGCTATGTTTTTACAGAACATTACAGCTAGATCGGACATTTGTAATTACATTTGTATCAAACCATTTTCTAAACCTCAAAATGAAAGGTAAATTCTTTAATATACGAAACTATTTTAAAATACATTAAAATATAGTTTATAATATTGTCGAACTATCTAGAAAATAAGTTGATGTTTAATATTAATAAGCAGAAGCCAATGATGATGACCTTGTTTTAATTTTAGACAGAAGACTCAGAATCTTTCCGAATTTTTTTGCATTCGTCGATGAACCATCATCAACACTGGACAATGTACTTTCAGATATTTTTAAATGTAAACTTCTAAAAATTATTTTCTTTATAAAATAATTATCAAAAATGTTGATTGTATGTAGGATCGGTTCATGACTTGGACATAAAATTCTTCCAAGGAAGAGTACCATACATAAAACGTAAGTCAAGTATCCTATATTTCTCGAATGCTAGAACGAAGGTGGCAGCACGATCCGGAAGGTGAAAGTTCTTACAAAGAAGAAGGAAGGAGTGGTGGTGCATATATAGAAGGGCGAGAGGGCGCGGCTTGTTCAGACACTTTCCATCCTGACGACGACTAGGACGACGACGACACGACGACTAGGACGACCACGACGACAACGACAATCAACAATGTCGCCGAGGTTGATATTCCTGTTAGGAACCCTCTGTTTATTCGCCGGTGAGTACCCCATAACGATTGTCATTATACTCTATCGATATTTTCATCCACTTCGTGTCATTCCATTGTATTTAAAAACTTCAACTTCTTTGAAAAAAAGAAAAAGAAAAAATAAAAAGAAAATAATGATTGTGAACATTTAAACCAATTTTTGAACTTTCACTATTTTGAACTTGTCATTTTCATACATTAAAAGAATTGAAATATCATCTCGAATGTATGATCGAAGAAATATGCGAGTTCTTCAGCGGAGACTTTAACGAGTGGTAAAGACACTTCGATAAATTCCTTCTTTCTTTTTAATGATCTCTTATTCATTTATTTATCGAGTCGTTATGTAATTTAATATGAAATTGTTAAAAGGGTTTAATTTGTCTTATTGCGTTTGTATTTATTTGTTATACATTTTATTTCGATTTATTATAAACTCTTGTCAAATACCATTGTTCTATCGAAAATAAAAAAAAAAAAAAGAAATAAATAAAATATACGGATAAATAAATAGAGAAAGAGAAAGGGAGGTAATAAAGGAGAAGGAGAAAAGAACATACTTCGAATAACCACCATCACTTTCCCCGTACTTGCCCTGACATTTTCAAGACTTTCTACTTTGAGAGTTCGTCGACCTATTCCATACCGTCTCCAATTTAAGAATCGCACGACACGATCGCGACATTTTCCACAACTCTCGATCGTGATGTCTTTTACATACAAATATCATGATACCGACAAATAAATCAATATTCGTAACACGTAATATGCGTATATACACGTTGGAAATAATAATAAGAATCTAAAAAAAAAAAAAAAAAAAAGACAAAAAAACAAAGGAAACATTAAATACAACTTAAATGTTAATTGTAATAAAATTACTTCTCCTGTAAATATTAAAATTATAAATGAAAATCTTATTATTACAGTTCAATCAAATTTACCTTTAATTTATAATAAAACTCGTATAATTATTATTGATTTATTTCAATCAATTTTAAAAGACCGTAATTTCGTTTTTGTGTTATTTATAAAGAAGAAAAAAAACATTACTAATTTATTTATAAAATAATAAATAATTTGTTAAAAGAGGATTTATTTACTTACAGGAGAACAAGTAAGTGCACAAGATGATGAAGGAGCCGATGAACTCGATGCAAATGCCGAAGAACTTTGCCATGATAGACCGGGTGACGAATATTTCCGGTTAAACGTTGGAGGAGATTGTCGCGATGTCGTCAGGTAGGTTGATAATTATTTTTTTTTTTTTCAATTATTTCATCTTTATGTATTAATCATTAATTTGACGAGTAATTAATTTATTTTT